>NC_138772.1:504082011-504212011 GCF_965119305.1 Pelophylax lessonae | reverse complement strand
ATGGTCACACAAAATATTGACACTTTGGGTCCAATTTGGACATTCCCACTTAGGGGTGTACTCACTTTTGTTGCCAGTGGTTTAGACATTAATGGCTGTGTGTTGAGTTATTTTGAGGGACTTAATCGCAGTGGAGAAAAGTGAGGTCATTGACCTAGCTGCTCTGTATGGTAAGGCTCAGTGCACACCTATGCATTTTTGGTGCTTTTTGCAGAAACGCACTACAGTTCATTTAACATAGTTTCTTATAGAACACATTCACATATATGCTTTTTTCAGCCGCTGCCTTTTGGAAAAGGTCAAAGACTATTATTAAATGAACAACTTGCTTTTTTGGTTCCATAGACTTCAATGGAGAAGCTACAGAAAAGCAATAGTGCGTTGTTGCCCTGATTGTACTGCATTTTGCATTTTTAAATCTTCCCAGCAACAATTTGGCAATAAAAATGAAAAACACAAATTTGCGGCAAAATCATAGCAAATTGCAGTAAAATTATGCATGCAAAAATACAAAATGCTCTGTAGAATGCACCAATCGCAAACTGCATAGATGTGAATTAGACCTAAATTTACCCTGATCACAAAACTGGCTGAACAAAATTACAACTCATTTGGCAGGTAAGACATTTAATATACTGTATATGGATTTAAAATGTATATTTAGCTGCTTGCCTTGAGTTTTATCTTTGCAGCTTTTGTTTGCCGCTGGCTAGTTTACAGATGCATACATATAGAATGCATACATATTTCAGCTTCTGCCTTTGTCTGATGGCCAACAGGTTCTATTTAGTTCTATTTTAGTACATCATTCTTTTTTTTAAATATCCTAAGAGATTTATTATGCAGAAGCACAAAGCAGATGATTTTCCAGGCTCAGAGCAACTATGGCAAATGACCTTAGACACCGAGATAGGTGAAGATTACAGTGTAATGAAAATAAGCGGTGCATTGCATAGAAATGTGTATTATTATCATTATTCTGTGTAATCCCTTCAAGTGTTGGTAATGTAGAATCAGAACACGGCTTAAGAATTTCCACCCATACGTGTGACTCCTAGATCTTGCCAGGTGATTACAGCCTGCGTTTTACTGAGTTATTATATGCTTACTGCAGAGAGGTGACATCTTGGTCCACGTACTTAAAATAGATGGGATATCACCATGTAGTCAAGGTGACTTATACTATAGAGAATTTAAAATGACATCTGTCCATAATGAGTAAGAAGCTGTCAGATTTCAAGGCAGGATGTTCTAATGATAACTGCGTACACTGTGCTGCTACAGACAACAGGCTGCGGCCAACAGTATTTGATTGGACGAGCTGCAGTAATAGTTTTCAACAGGGCTTTTTTTCTCAGAGAGTAGGTGCAGGAACTCCCCCCTTCTGAGTCACCCCTCGGCCCCGCCCCTACCCACCCCCAAGCACATCCCTTGGTCCCACCCCCTACCCACCTCCCAGTACCTCCCCTTGTAGAGAACACAGAACCAAGTATCATTCTGTGGTGCTTAGTAATTTGTATTGAACTTGTTAATTCTAATAAGAAAAGCAGAAAAATAGATCCCCTGCAGCCAGCAACAATAGATCCCCACCCCCCAGAAACAAGAGATCACCCACACAACAATGCCCCCACAACAAAATACCATCCCAGCAACAATAGACCCCCCCACCCCCAGCGACAACAGACCTCCAGCAGCCAGCAACAATAGACCTCTCTCTCAAAAGTAGATCCCTCCTAGCAACAACTGATTCCCCAGAAATATAAGATCCCTCCTAGCAACAACAGTTCCTCCTCCAGCAACAATAGACCCATATGCAAAAATAGAACCTCTACTAGTGACATTAGATCCCCCAGCGGCCATCATCAATAGACCATCCAGCACACCCCAGCATCCCTTGCACTTAAATACATTCAGTGTTTGAGGTACCGGAACTGCGTTCCCCTGCGATCCCCCTTAAAGCCCTGGTTTTCAACCATCAAAGCCGCTGCATATGATCTCAGGCTAGGCACCACAGTAAAGCAAGAGGGCTCTTGGGGTGGTCTTCTGCTTGGATGTAACTGCAGGGGGCAGCAGAGAGTTCAACATCTTCAAGATCCTAAAAGGTGTTTTTTTTTTTCATTTTGGATAGAATGAGGGAGGACTATAACCATTGTCAGTTTTACTTTGGCCATGTGTCCCATTCTCTTTGCTTCTTGACCCTTAGCCAAAAACAGAAAGTGATGCGAAATCCATTTAAATTGAGGAAATCCTTGAAGTGGTCACCAGAAGTAGTGTTCTCATTGGAAGATTTCCCCTCTTCCTGTTTTGGTGAAAACCCAAAATTTGGGATTTTCTTTCACTTTCCCATTCCCTTTCCTGTTGGGAAGATTACTCTTCACATACTCCCCTCTAGACAAAACAAAGGGAGAGAAAGAATCGCCTCTTAGACTCTTGAAGAAATGTCCTTTGGGCAGCATGGTGTCTATGTGGTGAGCACTTCTGCTTAGTAACACTAGGGCTGTTGGTTCAAATCCCAACCACGGCACTCTCTGTTTGGAGTTTGCATGTTCGCCTAGTACCTGCCTGGGTTTTCTCCCACATTCCAAAGACATGTTGGGGGGTTAGTTGGCTCCTGTCTAAATTGGCCCTAGTATATGTATGAATGTGAGTTAGAGACCTTAGATTGTAAGCTCTCTAGACAAAACAAAGGGAGATAGAGAATCACCTCTTAGGCACTTGAAGAAATGTCCTTTGGGCAGCATGGTGACTATGTGGTGAGCACCTCTCTCTAGTAACACTAGGGCTGTTGGTTCAAATCCAAACCACGGCACTATCTGTTTGGAGTTTGCATGTTCGCCTAGTACCTGCGTAGGTTTTCTCCCACATTCCAAAGACATGTTGGGGGGTTGGTTGGCTCCTGTCTAAATTGGCCCTAGTATGTATATGCATGTGAGTTAGGGACCTTAAATTGTAAGCTCTCTGAGGGCAGGGACTGATGTGAATGTACAATATATACCTAAAGTGCTTCCTACATTGACTGCACTATGTTAATACCTGTAATAAAAAAAGAATTGACAAATTTCCTTTCTATTACACCTCAATTCCTGGTCTCTGGGATAAAAAAACAGGGTAAATCAGAAGAAGAGGGCATCGCCCTTGAAATACGTTGTTTTGGGAAAACCCAAAATTTGGGCTTTTCTTTCACTTTCACATTCACTTCCCTGTTGATAAGATTATTCTTCGCATACTCCCCTCTAGACAAAACAAAGGGAGAGAGAATCACCTCTTAGACACTTGAAGAAATGTCCTTTGGGCAGCATGGTGACTATATGGTTGGCACTTCTGCCTAGTAACACTAGGGCTGTTGGTTCAAATCCCAACCACGGCACTCTCTGTTTGGAGTTTGCATGTTTGCCTAGTACCTGTGTGGGTTTTCTCCCACATTCCAAAGACATGTTGGGGGGTTAGTTGGCTCCTGTCTAAATTGGCCCTAGTATGTGTATTAATGTGAGTTAGGGACCTTAGATTGTAAGCTCTCTAGACAAAACAAGGGGAGAGAGAGAATCACCTCTTAGGCACTTGAAGAAATGTCCTTTGGGCAGCATGGTGACTATGTGGTGAGCACTTCTCTCTAGTAACACTAGGGCTGTTGGTTCAAATCCAAACCACGGCACTATCTGTTTGGAATTTGCATGTTCGCCTAGTACCTGCGTGGGTTTTCTCCCACATTCCAAAGACAAGTTGGGGGGTTGGTTGGCTCCTGTCTAAATTGGCCCTAGTATGTATATGCATGTGAGTTAGGGACCTTAGATTGTAAGCTCTCTGAGGGCAGGGACTGATGTGAATGTACAATAAATACCTAAAGTGCTTCCTACATTGACTGCACTATGTTAATACCTGTAATAAAAAAATAATTGACAAATTTCCTTTCTATTACACCTCAATTCCTGGTCTCTGGGATAAAAAAACAAGGTAAATCAGAAGAAGAGGGCATCACCCTTGAAATGCGTAAGCTTCACCCCTGTGGATGGACACATTCTCAGTGCTGGGACTGGATCATGTTACAGTACATGCACTTTATCGTGTACCTTTGTGAGTACATTGGAATGTGGTTTTATTTAATAAAGAACTTCATGGTAATGCTCTAGGCCGATGTGCCTTCCTCCTTTGTTTTTATTTCAGTAGAGGGGTAAATAGCAATGCATTTCTGCCAGGGATGGTAATTCTTCCCTACCGTATCAAAAATACAAAACAAAGTTTTGGGTAGAGAAATACTTACATTTTTGTGTTTTATTATTTTTGTGTGTATTACTGTCCTCGCATTGAAAAGATTTTCTCTCACAACAATTGTGGAAAGCAATCACAAAGACATGACAGTTTGAAAGATAAAACATTGTCAGAAGTTGTAGGCCATTACTGTTCTGTCCAAAACAAAGTAAACAGTTTTGGCTGGAGTTGGTTTTCACATGTAATGTTTTTTCTTCTGCTAATTCTGCATCCAAAGTATGAAAGAAACATAAAAAGAACAAATTATTTTACAGTTATCAAGGGGCTGAATGGGCAAAATCCAATGTACAGTTCCATGTAAAGTTTTCTAGCTTGACTTTATAGTACACATTTGAACAGAAAGAATTATGTTAAATGTCATAATTATGTCAAATAGGTCTACCAAATACTAAAAAGCATATGAATATTTAATATTACCACATGTAGTTGGCCATTTGTGCTCTCCCAGTAAGAGATAGCTGCCAGGAAATGTAGTGCGGACAGTGGGTGGAGAGCTGTCAGAGAAGGTGGTGTGGACAGGGAATTGGGGGGGGGTGGGGGGTTGGGTAATCTGCCAGAGAATAAAGCATGGACAGTGGGATGAGAGCTGCCAGAGAATGTATTGTGGACAGTGGGGGAGAGCTGCTAGAGAATGTAACATGGACAGTGGGGGAGGGGCTGTCATAGAATGTAGCATGGACAGTGGGAAGAGAACTGATAAATAATGTAGGGTGGACAATAGGAGAGGAGCTGCTAGAGAATGTAGTGTAGACAATGTGATGAGTGCTGCTAGAGAATGTAGTGTGGACAATGAGAGGAGAGCTGCTAGATAATGTATGTTTACCTGTCCTGTGTCTAAATGGTCTTGTTTCAATGTCTGTGATGAAGAATAAACTACTCCATTTGCTTTGATTTTGCATCAGAGTGCAGTCATTACCATTTCTATGTTTGGCTGCTAGACAAAGTGAGGAGAGCTGCTAGATAATGTAGTGTGGACAATGGGAGGAGTGCTGCTGGAGAATGTAGTGTGGACAATGGGAGGAGTGCTGCTAGAGAATGTAGTGTGGACAGTGGGAAGAGAGCTGCTAGAGAATGTAGTGTGGACAATGAGAGGAGAGCTGCTAGAGAATGTAGTGTGGACAATGAGAGGAGAGCTGCTAGAGAATGTAGTGTGGACAATGAGAGGAGAGCTGCTAGAGAATGTAGTGTGGACAATGAGAGGAGAGCTGCTAGAGAATGTAGTGTGGACAATGGGAGGAGTGCTGCTGGAGAATGTAGTGTGGACAATGAGAGGAGAGCTGCTAGAGAATGTAGTGTGGACAATGAGAGGAGAGCTGCTAGATAATGTATGTTTACCTGTCCTGTGTCTAAATGGTCTTGTTTCAATGTCTGTGATGAAGAATAAACTACTCCATTTGCTTTGATTTTGCATCAGAGTGCAGTCATTACCATTTCTATGTTTGGCTGCTAGACAATGTGAGGAGAGCTGCTAGATAATGTAGTGTGGACAATGGGAGGAGTGCTGCTGGAGAATGTAGTGTGGACAATGGGAGGAGTGCTGCTGGAGAATGTAGTGTGGACAATGAGAGGAGAGCTGCTAGAGAATGTAGTGTGGACAATGGGAGGAGTGCTGCTAGAGAATGTAGTGTGGACAATGGGAGGAGTGCTGCTGGAGAATGTAGTGTGGACAATGAGAGGAGAGCTGCTAGAGAATGTAGTGTGGACAGTGGGAAGAGAGCTGCTAGAGAATGTAGTGTGGACAATGAGAGGAGAGCTGCTAGAGAATGTAATGTGGACAATGAGAGAAGAGCTGCTAGAGAATGTAGTGTGGACAATGGGAGGAGTGCTGCTAGAGAATGTAGTGTGGACAATGGGAGGAGTGCTGCTGGAGAATGTAGTGTGGACAATGAGAGGAGAGCTGCTAGAGAATGTAGTGTGGACAATGGGAGGAGTGCTGCTAGAGAATGTAGTGTGGACAATGGGAGGAGTGCTGCTGGAGAATGTAGTGTGGACAGTGGGAAGAGAGCTGCTGGAGAATGTAGTGTGGACAGTGGGAAGAGAACTGCTAGAGAATGTAGTGTGGACAGTGGGAAGAGAGAGACTAGAGAATGTAGTGTGGACAGTGGGAAGATATCCGCTAGAGAATGTAGTGTGGACAGTGAGAAGAGAGAGACTAGAGAATGTAGTGTGGACAGTGAGAAGAGAGAGACTAGAGAATGTAGTGTGGACAGTGGGAAGATATCCGCTAGAGAATGTAGTGTGGACAGTGAGAAGAGAGAGACTAGAGAATGTAGTGTGGACAGTGAGAAGAGGGAGACTAGAGAATGTAGTGTGGACAGTGGGAAGAGAGCCACCAGACAATGTAGTTTGGACAGTGGGAAGAGAGCTACCAGACAATGTAGTGTGGGCAATGGGAGAAGAGCTGCTAGAGAAATTAGTGTGGACAATGGAAGGAGAGCTGCTAGAGAATGTAGTGTGGAAAATCGGAGGAGAGCTGCTAGAGAATGTAGCGTGGACAACGAGAGGAAAGCTGCTAGAGAATGTAGTGTGAACAATGGGAGGAGAGCTGCTCGATAATGTAGTGTGGACTGTGGAAAGAGTGCCACAAGAGAATGTAGTGTGGGCAGTGGTAAGAGAGCCACCAGAGAATGTAGTGTGGGCAGTGGGAAGAGAGCCACCAGAGAATGTAGTGTGGGCAGTGGGAAGAGAGCCACCAGAGAATGTAGTGTGGGAAGGTGTAAGAGAGCTACCAGAGAATGTAGCATGTGCAATGAGAGGAGAGCTGCTAGAAAATGTAGTGTGGACAGTGGGAAGAGAGCTGCTAGAGAATGTAGTGTGGACAGTGGGAAGATATCCGCTAGAGAATGTAGTGTGGACAGTGAGAAGAGAGAGACTAGAGAATGTAGTGTGGACAGTGGGAAGAGAGCCACCAGACAATGTAGCTTGGACAGTGGGAAGAGAGCTACCAGAGAACATAGCATGGACAATTGGAAGAGAGCTACCAGAGTATGTAGTGTGGGCAATGGGAGAAGAGCTGCTAGAGAAATTAGTGTGGACAATGGGAGGAGAGCTGCTAGAGAATGTAGTGTGGACAACGAGAGGAAAGCTGCTAGAGAATGTAGTGTGAATAATGGGAGGAGAGCTGCTCGATAATGTAGTGTGGACCGTGGAAAGAGTGCCATAAGAGAATGTAGTGTGGGCAGTGGTAAGAGAGCCACCAGAGAATGTAGTGTGGGCAGTGGGAAGAGAGCCACCAGAGAATGTAGTGTGAGCAGGTGTAAGAGAGCTACCAGAGAATGTAGCATGGGCAATGAGAGGAGAGCTGCTAGAAAATGTAGTGTGGACAGTGGGAAGAGAGAGACTAGAGAATGTAGTGTGGACAGTGGGAAGATATCCACTAGAGAATGTAGTGTGGACAGTGAGAAGAGAGAGACTAGAGAATGTAGTGTGGACAGTGGGAAGAGAGCCACCAGACAATGTAGCTTGGACAGTGGGAAGAGAGCTACCAGAGAACATAGCATGGATAATTGGAAGAGAGCTACCAGAGTATGTAGTGTGGGCAATGGGAGAAGAGCTGCTAGAGAAATTAGTGTGGACAATAGGAGGAGAGCTGCTAGAGAATGTAGTGTGGACAATGGGAGGAGTGCTGCTGGAGAATGTAGTGTGAACAGTGGGAAGAGAGCTGCTGGAGAATGTAGTGTGGACAGTGGGAAGAGAGAGACTAGAGAATGTAGTGTGGACAGTGGGAAGATATCCGCTAGAGAATGTAGTGTGGACAGTGAGAAGAGAGAGATTAGAGAATGTAGTGTGGACAGTGGGAAGAGAGCCACCAGACAATGTAGCTTGGACAGTGGGAAGAGAGCTACCAGAGAACATAGCATGGACAATTGGAAGAGAGCTACCAGAGTATGTAGTGTGGGCAATGGGAGAAGAGCTGCTAGAGAAATTAGTGTGGACAATAGGAGGAGAGCTGCTAGAGAATGTAGTGTGGACAATGGGAGGAGTGCTGCTGGAGAATGTAGTGTGGACAGTGGGAAGAGAGCTGCTGGAGAATGTAGTGTGGACAGTGGGAAGATATCCGCTAGAGAATGTAGTGTGGACAGTGAGAAGAGAGAGACTAGAGAATGTAGTGTGGACAGTGGGAAGAGAGCCACCAGACAATGTAGCTTGGACAGTGGGAAGAGAGCTACCAGAGAACATAGCATGGACAATTGGAAGAGAGCTACCAGAGTATGTAGTGTGGGCAATGGGAGAAGAGCTGCTAGAGAAATTAGTGTGGACAATGGGAGGAGAGCTGCTAGAGAATGTAGTGTGGACAACGAGAGGAAAGCTGCTAGAGAATGTAGTGTGAATAATGGGAGGAGAGCTGCTCGATAATGTAGTGTGGACCGTGGAAAGAGTGCCATAAGAGAATGTAGTGTGGGCAGTGGTAAGAGAGCCACCAGAGAATGTAGTGTGGGCAGTGGGAAGAGAGCCACCAGAGAATGTAGTGTGAGCAGGTGTAAGAGAGCTACCAGAGAATGTAGCATGGGCAATGAGAGGAGAGCTGCTAGAAAATGTAGTGTGGACAGTGGGAAGAGAGAGACTAGAGAATGTAGTGTGGACAGTGGGAAGATATCCACTAGAGAATGTAGTGTGGACAGTGAGAAGAGAGAGACTAGAGAATGTAGTGTGGACAGTGGGAAGAGAGCCACCAGACAATGTAGCTTGGACAGTGGGAAGAGAGCTACCAGAGAACATAGCATGGATAATTGGAAGAGAGCTACCAGAGTATGTAGTGTGGGCAATGGGAGAAGAGCTGCTAGAGAAATTAGTGTGGACAATAGGAGGAGAGCTGCTAGAGAATGTAGTGTGGACAATGGGAGGAGTGCTGCTGGAGAATGTAGTGTGAACAGTGGGAAGAGAGCTGCTGGAGAATGTAGTGTGGACAGTGGGAAGAGAGAGACTAGAGAATGTAGTGTGGACAGTGGGAAGATATCCGCTAGAGAATGTAGTGTGGACAGTGAGAAGAGAGAGATTAGAGAATGTAGTGTGGACAGTGGGAAGAGAGCCACCAGACAATGTAGCTTGGACAGTGGGAAGAGAGCTACCAGAGAACATAGCATGGACAATTGGAAGAGAGCTACCAGAGTATGTAGTGTGGGCAATGGGAGAAGAGCTGCTAGAGAAATTAGTGTGGACAATAGGAGGAGAGCTGCTAGAGAATGTAGTGTGGACAATGGGAGGAGTGCTGCTGGAGAATGTAGTGTGGACAGTGGGAAGAGAGCTGCTGGAGAATGTAGTGTGGACAGTGGGAAGAGAGAGACTAGAGAATGTAGTGTGGACAGTGGGAAGATATCCGCTAGAGAATGTAGTGTGGACAGTGAGAAGAGAGAGACTAGAGAATGTAGTGTGGACAGTGGGAAGAGAGCTGCTGGAGAATGTAGTGTGGACAGTGGGAAGAGAGCTGCTAGAGAATTTAGTGTGGACAGTGGGAAGAGAGAGACTAGAGAATGTAGTGTGGACAGTGGGAAGATATCCGCTAGAGAATGTAGTGTGGACAGTGAGAAGAGAGAGACTAGAGAATGTAGTGTGGACAGTGGGAAGAGAGCCACCAGACAATGTAGCTTGGACAGTGGGAAGAGAGCTACCAGAGAACATAGTATGGACAATTGGAAGAGAGCTACCAGAGTATGTAGTGTGGGCAATGGGAGGAGAGCTGCTAGAGAATGTAGTGTGGAAAATCGGAGGAGAGCTGCTAGAGAATATAGCGTGGACAACAAGAGGAAAGCTGCTAGAGAATGTAGTGTGAACAATGGGAGGAGAGCTGCTCGATAATGTAGTGTGGACCGTGGAAAGAGTGCCACAAGAGAATGTAGTGTGGGCAGTGGTAAGAGAGCCACCAGAGAATGTAGTGTGGGCAGTGGGAAGAGAGCCACCAGAGAATGTAGTGTGGGCAGGTGTAAGAGAGCTACCAGAGAATGTAGCATGGGCAATGAGAGGAGAGCTGCTAGAAAATGTAGTGTGGACAGTGGGAAGAGAGAGACTAGAGAATTTAGTGTGGACAGTGGGAAGATATCCGCTAGAGAATGTAGTGTGGACAGTGAAAAGAGAGAGACTAGAGAATGTAGTGTGGACAGTGAGAAGAGAGAGACTAGAGAATGTAGTGTGGACAGTGGGAAGAGAGAGACTAGAGAATGTAGTGTGGACAGTGGGAAGAGAGCCACTAGATAATGTAGTGTGGACAGTGGGAAGAGAGCCACCAGACAATGTAGCTTGGACAGTGGGAAGAGAGCTACCAGAGAACATAGCATGGACAATTGGAAGAGAGCTACCAGAGTATGTAGTGTGGGCAATGGGAGAAGAGCTGCTAGAGAAATTAGTGTTGACAATAGGAGGAGAGCTGCTAGAGAATGTAGTGTGGACAATGGGAGGAGTGCTGCTGGAGAATGTAGTGTGGACAGTGGGAAGAGAGCTGCTGGAGAATGTAGTGTGGACAGTGGGAAGAGAGAGACTAGAGAATGTAGTGTGGACAGTGGGAAGATATCCGCTAGAGAATGTAGTGTGGACAGTGAGAAGAGAGAGACTAGAGAATGTAGTGTGGACAGTGGGAAGAGAGCTGCTGGAGAATGTAGTGTGGACAGTGGGAAGAGAGCTGCTAGAGAATTTAGTGTGGACAGTGGGAAGAGAGAGACTAGAGAATGTAGTGTGGACAGTGGGAAGATATCCGCTAGAGAATGTAGTGTGGACAGTGAGAAGAGAGAGACTAGAGAATGTAGTGTGGACAGTGGGAAGAGAGCCACCAGACAATGTAGCTTGGACAGTGGGAAGAGAGCTACCAGAGAACATAGTATGGACAATTGGAAGAGAGCTACCAGAGTATGTAGTGTGGGCAATGGGAGGAGAGCTGCTAGAGAATGTAGTGTGGAAAATCGGAGGAGAGCTGCTAGAGAATATAGCGTGGACAACAAGAGGAAAGCTGCTAGAGAATGTAGTGTGAACAATGGGAGGAGAGCTGCTCGATAATGTAGTGTGGACCGTGGAAAGAGTGCCACAAGAGAATGTAGTGTGGGCAGTGGTAAGAGAGCCACCAGAGAATGTAGTGTGGGCAGTGGGAAGAGAGCCACCAGAGAATGTAGTGTGGGCAGTGGGAAGAGAGCCACCAGAGAATGTAGTGTGGGCAGTGGGAAGAG
Organism: Pelophylax lessonae; assembly: GCF_965119305.1. Classification (NCBI taxonomy): domain Eukaryota; kingdom Metazoa; phylum Chordata; class Amphibia; order Anura; family Ranidae; genus Pelophylax; species Pelophylax lessonae. The sequence continues at coordinate 504,200,594 of NC_138772.1, read as the reverse complement.
AGCCACCAGAGAATGTAGTGTGGGCAGGTGTAAGAGAGCTACCAGAGAATGTAGCATGGGCAATGAGAGGAGAGCTGCTAGAAAATGTAGTGTGGACAGTGAAAAGAGAGAGACTAGAGAATGTAGTGTGGACAGTGAGAAGAGAGAGACTAGAGAATGTAGTGTGGACAGTGGGAAGAGAGAGACTAGAGAATGTAGTGTGGACAGTGGGAAGAGAGCCACTAGATAATGTAGTGTGGACAGTGGGAAGAGAGCCACCAGACAATGTAGCTTGGACAGTGGGAAGAGAGCTACTAGAGAACATAGCATGGACAATTGGAAGAGAGCTACCAGAGTATGTAGTGTGGGCAATGGGAGAAGAGCTGCTAGAGAAATTAGTGTGGACAATGGGAGGAGAGCTGCTAGAGAATGTAGTGTGGAAAATCGGAGGAGAGCTGCTAGAGAATGTAGCGTGGACAACGAGAGGAAAGTTGCTAAAGACTGTAGTGTGAACAATGGGAGGATAGCTGCTCGATAATGTAGTGTGGACCGTGGAAAGAGTGCCACAAGAGAATGTAGTGTGGGCAGTGGGAAGAGAGCCACCAGAGAATGTAGTGTGGGCAGGTGTAAGAGAGCTACCAGAGAATGTTGCATGGGCAATGAGAGGAGAGCTGCTAGAAAATGTAGTGTGGACAGTGAGAAGAGAGAGACTAGAGAATGTAGTGTGGACAGTGGGAAGATATCCGCTAGAGAATGTAGTGTGGACAGTGAGAAGAGAGAGACTAGAGAATGGAAAAACAAGAGGAAATGGGACTTTAATTGAGGAACAACTGGACATGAAAATTGATATTATATTTTATTAGATAAATATACATGATTAAAAAACACTGTAACATATACGTATACAGAGGAAAAGCACACAGTAAATGCAAAAAATACATAAGATACATAATACATCCAAAATAAATACAATATTTCTAGGACCAAAAATGGATCACTCAAGAATACAATAGATATATTAAGACATGAATTCACTGTGTGCTCACATTCTTTACATATATTATGATTATACTAAACCATCAATTTTGAGTATTTTGTCGGCTCTACGCGTTTCATGGACCTCCGTCCATTCATCAGGAGCTTGAATATGTATCTAAAAGCTAATGAGAGTATGGGTAATGTTAATATACTAAAATGAATAATGAATGAAATTGAAAGATATATTTTGAAGTGGACAGCTACCTTGGGCAGTGTCATGGATACATGAGCCATCCAGTCTAGAGAGAGGAGACCGGGGTGAAACCGGAAAATGCCTGACCCGGGGCTGAGGCGCGGAATGCATCCAACAGGGGGGCAGCAGGAAGGAGAGGACCATCAAGATAGTGAATATAAATGAACATACTCCATGGGTATCAGTCCAAAGTATCATGATGAGGGCACATAGGGAGCAAGAACAGTCTGAAAATATATGCATGAATGGATGAGTACAATGTATTAAACAAATGTACTAAGAGAATCAATCTCAGAAAAATCTTAAAAATTCTTGAAAAAAATCTATACATAGTAAAACATATCTTTGCATATAAGTCTCAGAAAAATATAAGTTATAAAAAAGATAAGTTTAATGATGAAAAATATCTCTGCATATGTTGAGATACATACGTCCAAGAAGTGCCAGTATTGAGCCACCACAGGTTAAAATCCCCAGAAAATTTGTGCATTAAAGTGTGTCTGGGCTCATGAATATGGCCCAGAGTGAGTCAAAGAGGACTTAAAAAAATACAGAAAAAGAGAGAAGGTAGAGGTAGTTACAGAGCAAGGCGTGATGGATCAGTGCGATAAAGAAGAGAGAAGGGGGAGGTATTTTTCACCACACTCTTTTGCACCTTGCATTTAAGATTCGTCTCTCCTCTCCTCATCGTTTAGCACCTCGCTTTCCACCTTTCAGCGGTGGATGCCCTATCACCCTGATACCTCCCCCTTCTCTCTTCTTTATCGCACTGATCCATCACGCCTTGCTCTGTAACTACCCCCTTTTCCTCCCCATTTCTCCCCCCCCCCCCTGTAGGGGATGCTGCTCACCCCCCCCCCCCCCCCTCTCTCTTTTTCTGTATTTTTTTAAGTCCTCTTTGACTCACTCTGGGCCATATTCATGAGCCCAGACACACTTTAATGCACAAATTTTCTGGGGATTTTAACCTGTGGTGGCTCAATACTGGCACTTCTTGGACGTATGTATCTCAACATATGCAGAGATATTTTTCATCATTAAACTTATCTTTTTTATAACTTCTTATATTTTTCTGAGACTTATATGCAAAGATATGTTTTACTATGTATAGATTTTTTTCAAGAGATTGATTCTCTTAGTACATTTGTTTAATACATTGTACTCATCCATTCATGCATATATTTTCAGACTGTTCTTGCTCCCTATGTGCCCTCATCATGATACTTTGGACTGATACCCATGGAGTATGTTCATTTATATTCACTATCTTGATGGTCCTCTCCTTCCTTGCGCCCCCCTGTTGGATGCATTCCGCGCCTCAGCCCCGGGTCAGGCATTTTCTGGTTTCACCCCGGTCTCCTCTCTCTAGACTGGATGGCTCGTGTATCCATGACACTGCCCAAGGTAGCTGTCCACTTCAAAATATATCTTTCAATTTCATTCATTATTCATTTTAGTATATTAACATTACCCATACTCTCATTAGCTTTTAGATACATATTCAAGCTCCTGATGAATGGACGGAGGTCCATGAAACGCGTAGAGCCGACAAAATACTCAAAATTGATGGTTTAGTATAATCATAATATATGTAAAGAATGTGAGCACACAGTGAATTCATGTCTTAATATATCTATTGTATTCTTGAGTGATCCATTTTTGGTCCTAGAAATATTGTATTTATTTTGGATGTATTATGTATCTTATGTATTTTTTGCATTTACTGTGTGCTTTTCCTCTGTTTACGTATATGTTACAGTGTTTTTTAATCATGTATATTTATCTAATAAAATATAATATCAATTTTCATGTCCAGTTGTTCCTCAATTAAAGTCCCATTTCCTCTTGTTTTTCCATATGTTTACACATAGGGATGGAGGCAACTGTACATTCTTTTTATATGGCAAACCATTATCCCTTTTCTTTTCTCCAGAGACTAGAGAATGTAGTGTGGACAGTGGGAAGAGAGCCACCAGAAAATGTAGCTTGGACAGTGGGAAGAGAGCTGCTAGAGAATGTAATATGGGCAACGGGAGGAGAGCTACCAGATAATGTAGTCGAGACAATGAGGGGAGAGCTGCCAGAGAATGTAGCACAGACAGCAGGGGGAGGCCTACCAGAGTATGTGGTATGTACACCAGGGGGAGAGCTGTCAGAGAATGTAGTGTGGACAGTGCCAAGAAAACTGCCAAAGAATAATAAATAAATAAATAAAAAGTAACTTTCAATTCCTTTATTCCATTGCATTACATATACAGGATTTGATTTTTCAACTATTATCCATTGAAAGCATTTATTTATCTTGAATGAATACGTTTTCATTATAAAGTGATTCTTTCACTACAATAGATGTTGAACATAAAAGTCTTCCTGAAAAGAAGACATTGAATACTCACCTTTCCAGCTGCCCATGCCACCGTGGAAAAATCTACAAAGCAAACATATAAAACATTTATTTTATTTAAACATTACAATTATAACGCAGAACCTGTTCTTACAGTAAATTCAATATAGGTTCCCTTTAAAAATAAAGCCTGAAAATCACATCAACAGTGTATCATTAAAATTTGCTGGAGAAATGATGTTCTTCCTTTAAAGTGTCAATATTTGTTTTTCTAACACTTGACTTCCTGATAGCTAAGAGGAATAGATATATCAAATTCCAGGAAATTGCCATGTCTGTGGTTTATAGAGTACTTGGCATAATACTTCCGAACTATGGTCTATTTTAAATTTCTATCACTGGTTACAATACAAAAGTGAGTGTATGATTGGATAGTGGTTGTAGCCCTTGCTGCATAGTTTTTGTAAATAGACCTCTCTGTTTCAAGAAGTTTTTATTGAATTAACAATATAAAACACAATTACAAGTGCATGTCATTCCTCAGCCTCATAGAGGCGTATAACAGAGCAGACAACTCATAAAAGTTTCGTAGTGATGAGACATTGAGTAGTTATAACATAAATGGTGATCGCTAATACTTAAACATATTTGAGAGGTATATAATCCTAATGCATGGGATGATGGGAGTGGAGAAAGCCCCATTCAGGTTAGTGGGTGTCAGCCACTGCAGTTAAAGCCTAACACTCCGATTACACCCAAGTTTGGTGTATACTTCTAGATAAGGCATAATTGGGGGACACCCCTTATATGTGGGCAGAGAACAGAAAAAATGGAGAAAGAGGAAAACACAGAAGAGGGTGGAATACAAAGTGAGGATGTCGGGCCAAGGCGGCTTTCTATACACGGGATGGAACCTTGATCAAGGGTTATAGTGTCCATATAGAGCAGGGGTGGCGAACAAGTTCGACAAAAGGAGCCAAAATTTTAAACTGTGAGAGTCAGAGAGCCACACCACGCAGTGACCTGCCAAAACAGACAAACACTCACACAAAAGCATATAACTTTAACAATAATATATTAAACACATAATATAACATGCTCAGTCAGGTGTTTTTTGTTACCTTGTTGAAATGACCCCCACACACATAAATGTCCCCGATCAGAGACCCCCACACACATAAATGTCCCCCATCAGAGACCCCCACACAATAATGTCCTTATCAGAGACCCCCACACACATAAATGTCCCCCATCAGAGACCCCTGCACAATAATGTCCTTATCAGAGACCCCCACACACATAAATGTCCCCCATCAGAGACCCCCACACACATAAATGTCCCCCATCAGAGACCCCCACACACATAAATGTCCCCCATCAGAGACCCCTGCACAATAATGTCCTTATCAGAGACCCCCACACACATAAATGTCCCCCATCAGAGACCCCCACACACATAAATGTCCCCCATCAGAGACCCCCACACACATAAATGGCAACTGAAGCATTGAAATCATTCACTGACCCAAAGGAGCTTACAATCTAATATCTGCAATAGAGAATAAGGCTGGCCATACACTATACAATTTTCTTATTCAATTTCCTTTAGATTTACCTTAAACTATGTAGTGCAAGGGCCTGCCTGACTGCATACAAATTGAAAGTGTTTAGGTTTGACCCTATATTACATGGTTTTGGTAAATCTAAAGGAAAGTTGAACAAGAAAATTGTATAGTGTATGGTCAGCCTTAGGCACACACCTTGAGGGGGAATAGGGGGATGCCAGTTAACCTGCCAGGGATTACTCTGGAGCCAGCAAAAAAAAACCTATGCAACAGGGAGAACAAAAGGATAGTTGCTGCGGAGCCTCGGCGGGGAAGATGCAGCTGAGGTGGAAGGGAGACACACGGGTCCCCACGCTCTGGCCCGTGCAGTGTTGGGAGATGGGAGACGTGATGACGCAGCCTGGGGGCGGGACTACGCACTTGGAGATCTCTCCTCAGAGGTCCCGCTAGACGAGCCACAGTATACCATAAGAGGCAAAGAGCCAAAGAGCCGCATTCAGTTCGGCCGGGAGCCGCATGCGGCTCGAGAGCCGCGTGTTCGCCACCCCTAATATAGAGTCATTGATATTTCCAGGGCTTTCTTTCTCAGAGAACTCCCTCTTTCTGAGTCAATTCTTGTTTCTCCCCCCTACCCACCTCCGAGCATCTTTTATGATTCTACCCACCTCTCAGTACTGCCCATTTTAGAGAATACAGAGCCAAGTATCATTTTGTGATGCTAAGTAGTTTGTATGGAATATGATAACAAGAAAAGCAGTAAAATTGATCCCCTGCAGCCAGCATATATCACACCAGTATCACCCCACCAACAATAGACCTTGAGCAGCAACAACAGATCTCCCAGCAGCCAACATCAATAGACCCCTGCATCAACAGCAGATCTCTTCCAGCAACAATTGACCGCCCAGCAACATGAATGGTTGGAATCCCACATTGTCTCACCACTGGAGCTTCCCTGGGTCTACATAGACAGGGGTTAAAGTTAGGGTTATGAAGTATGGTAACTAAGGGCAAGTGTTGTGATAGCACCCTACCCAAATATTTCACCTGATCTCACATTTTCAAGGAAAGTTTTATTATGGATTATCAGGTCACTGGTTGTGAGTGTCACAGCCAGGGGTCAGGCTCGAACACCAGTAGCCAGAGCAGTAGAAAGGCTCCCACCAACCAGTAGGATATGTAAACAAGCAGGTAACCCTGGCAGATGGTGCAGGCTCATCCAAGGTGCGGGGTCTAACCACTACCTAGTATTCACCAGAGCTCCTGATGCTGGAGATCAGTTTTGCTGCATGTCAGTACCAGGTTGCAGTCCTCAGGTTCGCCCCACCAGGAGGTGAGCAAGCTAGGGTCTAGAAGCAGATGTAGTGGGTAGGGATCAAGCATAAGCATAGTCAGTAAACAAGCCGAAGGTCGGTAACAAGTGGTTGTAGTTTGGGATCAAGTGGAAACAAAGGAACAAGCCAAAGTTTGATAACAAGTGATATTGGAGACAAGGAAAGCTGCAGGAGCACAAGGAGAAAGATATCAGCTAGAGAGAAAGCACAATAATCTGGCAAGCATGAAGTGCAAAGACATGACTTAAATCAGGAGGTTCATAGGAGGAACAAAGAGTTTAAAAATCACCAGAAGCATGAGACAAGGCAAGAAAGTCCAAAGGATCAGACAAGGAGCCATCCAGCATCTCAGATATCTCAGCAAGAGGAGCCACTTTTGTATATAGCAGAGGTTATGGGCTCAGATCCCAGTCCTGACAATGAGGCTATCAAATACACTTCTAAAATCACCTAGAAGTATGATAGAGGTCACATGGTAGGAAGTTAAGTGGGCTATTTGTGCTACTTGGATGGACCTCTCTTGTTTCTAATACAATCTGTAACACTTTATGTGTCACACAGCCACAGTATTAGGATGTGCAAATTTCCCTAGATTTCTAGAGAATGTAGTTTGGACAGTGGGAGGAGAACTTAGTTAGGACAGCGTGGGGTAGAATGCCAGGGAATGTAATGTAGGCAGTAAGGTAGGGCAGCAAGATAGGGTAACCTTCAGAGTGGCAGACAATTGGCCTCATGGGGTGGGGTGGGGTATATTTGGGCTAACCCGAAGCAGACATGGATTGTTAATTCATGGTAACACTCCTCAGTCTACTGCTTCTTCTTCTCTGTGCAGTTACAGGGTGTGCAGGAGACTTTTAAGTGTTACTGAACTGTAGAGGCAGAAAAACATTAGGTCTCCTGCCATTTTAAACAGGACTGTGCTGTGTGGCAGAGCTATACAAACCTTAAGACTGGATGGCCAGAGATACAAATCATATCATTCAATGTATGTAACTGTTTGTCTGGACTTTAGCTTTCAAGTATACTTGTGCTGTTTTAATTAGTAAGTGTCACACCTACCCCTAGCACAGGTGGTCAGACACTATAGCTAGCTTCTGTGTTCTTCACCTATAGCAGCCCTCTTTACCAAAGGGATGCAGGCCTACCGATACTTGGTTGCCCTCAGGACATATGCACAATGCTATACTGCCCAGCCACCATGCAGGGGCATGTGCAAACTGAGCAAAGCAAACAGGTATTTGAGGTTTGCAGACAGGCAGTATGGTTCAATGACAGCCCAGGTATAAGGCAGACAAAGTTCAAAATAGTCAGGGTCAATCCATAGCCAAAAAAAGCAGGCAGAGTTCAGAGAATAGTCCGATATCCAATCCAAGGTCATTAATAAGGGAAAACAAACAGCAGAGCAGGACAGGCAAACAGGCAGCTTAAGCACATGTAACAAGCGCTATCACAAGCATGAGACTGCAGGCTTGGCTGGTTTAAATCGGGTTTGGTCTCCACCTAGAGACTGGCCACATCAATCACCTTGCAGGTAGACAGACAGACAGGAATGCATCATAGCCAAAACCACCAGCAGCTATGGTGGAGCAGGAGAGCACACACTCCTGGCAATGAGTATATGTAGTATTATGTGCCTGGGAGCTTACCTTACTCTTTTTCCCACTCATAACAATTCACATGTTAATGTAATTTCAAAGGTAATTTTCCATCTTTTAAAAATGGTAGCTTTCATTAAAATTATACTTGGTAAACCCACCATGAAGATACTGGTTCAGGCACTTCCTGACATAGGGTGACAATGCTCTGTCCCTATCTCCCTATTGTTTTCCTGATTTGTCAGCCTGTTTCATGTACTACCATTGGAGACTATCAGGAAGCCTATGCTGATTAATAACACTGGAGCAGGTGTATATGAACAGGAATTGGCTGAAACAGGCTGGAGGAGATCAGTAGTACTGAGGTGTGAAAAGAGATGAAAAATGTTAAAAACACAAAAGAAAAAACACGGAAACTGTTTATGGGAAACAGTGCTTGAGCAGACTCTGTGGGCAACTCTTGTTAGAGGCAATTGATCAACACTAGCTACTGGCCAATTCTATCATCTGGATGGACGCCCTTTAATAGTCTAGCACAGTGTTTCTCAACTCCGGTCCTCGGGGCACACTAACAGGCCAGGTTTGCAAGAAAACTGAAATACATCCCAGGTGATATCATTTGCTGCTCAGTGATTGCAGTACTCTAGTCTGCATCTCCCCAAGGTAATACTTAAAATCTGGCCTGTTAGTGTGCCCCGAGGACCGGAGTTGAGAAACGCTGGTCTAGCATATACACTTGTCGGAGCCTTCTCTCATCTGTTGCTATTTTTGGACCAGATTAGATTTGAGTCACATATGGAGATTGTGCCCATGTGGCTAACAGTTTTAGGCATCAAATGTGCCACTGTCAATGACCTGTGATCGCCTGTATGTTCTCTCTTGCCCTATGGAATAAATTGGCCCATTAAGAGGTTGGTGTAGGAGATACTGACCCAACATCAGTGTTTCCAAAAAAATCCATATTGCAGGAACATATTATGTTCACATGAAAAAGAGAGTGTGTTTAAGACACGTACATTTTTCATGTGGATTAGTCATGTCATTTTAATAGTCATGTGATGGAATATGTGAACATTTTTTAATCATTATATATATGGATAGGGTCACAGATGTGTCCTTTTAAATGTTTGTACAACAAAAGTGGACATATGTGTGGACATTGTGTTACCAGTTTTATATGTCCTGATATAATCCTTTTTGCTACACAAATTCAGTCTTATGAACATATAGGATGTGGGCACATTAGTATGGCGGTTTTGTTCTTCTTTATACTCTTCTGCTTGAGCAAGCTAAAGGGCCCATTTATAACAGAGAGCTGTTAGACCCAGCATATTCTCTGTTATATTGCTCAGGGCTACATACCACGGCCTGCATTTTGCAGCCCACTCGTAAAATGCAAGGCATGGCATGGATGTGTAAGGCAGCAGAGAGAATTCTGATTGGAGGAGAGCTGGTCGCATGACTTTCATCCTTTTTACCTTCTCTTTCATTTATATTGCACTTTTGCACATTTTTAAAGCACCCCCTGTGCTTCATAATTGTGCGGTAGTCTTTTTTTAAGAAAAAGTATGGCCATACCACTACTTTATGAATGGAACCCCATATATCATCTGATTAGTGTGTAAATCTAGTTTAAAGTGGAACTTTAATCAGAAAATGAAGTCCTGCTAGATCCTACACTGTTTAAAATCCAGTAATACACTGTCCCACCCTGCTCTGTACATGCTCAGTTGCTCTCTTTTCTCGGTACTGTGCCTAAAATCAAAGCCACTAGAAGTCAATCAGCTGACAGCTTTAAGACTTACTGTTTCTGAAGGGCAAATAAAGCAACAGGAATGACACAGACTGTGTAGAGGGAACACAAATTAGGGAAAGAGAAAAGAAAAGCAGGAGGGGTGACAGACCAAACTGACTTAAAAGAGCTAAACATACAAGGATAGTGTGTTAGCTTATCTCTCTGATATTCTCTCCTTTCTCCCTCATCAGCAGCCTGTTAACTTCAGCAATGTAAAGCTTCTGTCAGCCTTCCTCTCTAGCTGAGCCAAGACATATAATCAAGGCTGAAAATGTACACATTTTAATTGAAGAAAGTGACACATAATTTTTGAAACCGGGGGGTGGGGATTGATTGCTCTGGGCTTTAAAAGATGGGGGCCTTTAGCAATAAGAAACAGGAGCAATGTTGGAGGCAATTTACAGCACACACTCATTTTGATAGCATCATCATTTATGTGGAATGTATGTTCTTTTGTTAAAGTACATTAATTGTTAGCAAACTCTTATGGGTAAAGTTCCCTTTCAAGCTTCGCCTGTTAGCTATAGCGCAGCTGTTAGAAGGTTAGGTTTTGAAAGAGTTTGGGATCACTTGGATACTTAGCCTGCAGCCTAATCTGCTAATACTGTAATGGCATTTCCAAAACATGTAGGGCAGCCTTTAAAAATAAGTATTGTGTGGCTCCCCTCCCCCAACAGTAATGGTAAATGCTTGTTTGGTCTGGGAAGGGTGTAAAGTAGAGAATTATTCATCTTCTTCCCCACTCCCCTAATAAACCGTGCTCTCCTTCACTTCCCTCTGCTCCCAGGATGTGGGCAGACCCTCAGTATCTTAATGTACTATGCAGAACTGCTGGTCCTAGATTGTTCCAGATAACTTGGTAGTGGCTCTTTGTCCTCCGTGAGCTCCTGAACCTTTCCTTTTGCCATGCACTTCTACTTGCTTGTTTGAAATGAGTAGTACACTTTACTTGTGGTCTCTATGCACACTAGGAATCCCATAGTCCATCTTAGAAGAAGACAATACAGAGTGGCCAAGTTTCTATATACAGCGGGACCATGGACAATGAACATAGTCACCCTCTAAAGGCCCGTACACACGTACCGATCGTCGGCATACAAACGTCGGTGGACGAAGGATCTGCCGATTGTACGCGTGTTAGTATGGTGCCTCCGACAGATGTCTGCGCACAATCCGCGGACAAAAGTCTTTCTTGCAAACATGAAAATTTTTGTATGCCGACACCAGAACGGACGATTGTTCGCCTGTCAGTACACAATTCGGCCGACACACAGCTACAAATCCCAACACGCATGATCAAACCAAATGAGTTCCCAGAAGAATTTTCTCTAGTAAACTCAACATTTTATTCAGAAAGAACTTTCGGCTCGCGGAAGTCCAAGAAATAGGTGAAATGCGGAGCACATGCTCATCTTGATAAATGTGAGAAGAAGGAAGATGCTGCTCATAATACCATACTTTTCTAATAAAAAGGCATGTGTTCTGTTATGATGAAGATAATGTTTGTCTATTCTATCTGTTCTATCAAATTTTATAATTAAATAATTTGAACTCTTCACCATTATTTTTGTATTTTCACACCAAAGATCTAACTATTGATATGACCCTTTATTCTTGTATGAATTAATGTCTAAAACATATTTTTCAGGTTATGCACAATATTAAACATATTAACAAATTCAGATAGGCCATTTTTTATTTTCATTTTCTTTATTTTTTGGATCTCAGCAAAAAAAAAACAAAGCAAACATCAATACTTTCCGTATAATAAACTAAACATAAAAAAGGTCCATTTGGACAAAATTAAACTAGAAACTGGCAAACAGGGGTAAAATAAATAATAGGGGGTTACAAAAATTAAAGTTGCTGGTAACTGAAATCAGGTTGCCATGAGGGCAGGTTTGGATCCTGCTGGCCATATTGCCACTGGCCATGTGGCATTTGGCGAGGTGGTGGGTGTTGTGGAGGTGGAGGTGGAGGGCACGGGTGCTCCTGGCATGCATGGCTGTGCTCATTAAGTATGCCGTTTTCAGCCTTTTGCAGCACATCGAGGATGATTTTTCTGGCATACTGACACTGCCTGAGGTCCACCTTATCTAAAATTTTTGCCGTCATGTTGCCGAAGGACTCATTGGCCTCCGGTTTCCGACGTAGGGCTATGGTGGCCTCCTGGATAAACTCGTCGGTGATGTCATCCACGTGCTTCCTCTTTTGCCTCCATTTGGCAGGAGGAGGTGGTGGTGGAAATAGTTCCACAGGCTCCTCAGGCTCCGCAGGCTCCCCAGGCTCCTGGCTGCAACCTGGCTCCTCCTCAGTGACACTTCCCTGTTGATGAAATGAACAATTGATTAGAATGTTATAGTGTATATAAAAAGTCATGTTTGTTATATTATTGTGAACAAATAGCAGACTTTACATACAGTGGCGTATCTAGGGTCTCCAGTGCCCTTGTTGAGGAGCTGTATTTGGCAACAACCCCCCCCCCCCAAGATCAATGTAAAACTGTAACCCACCCCCCCAAAAAAAAATTAAAGGGCATTAAAAGTTTCTAATTTGCCCCTTGTTTGCCCAGTGTAGAGCTCTCTAGTGGGCAATCATTGTCTCAGGTGTGAAAAAGAAAGAGAGGGTTGAGAGATAGAGAGAGGGAGAGAAAGAGGGGGTGTGAGAGAGAGAGGAGGGGGTTGCAGAGAGAGAGGGGCCTGAACTTGCAGAGGGCTTGATGTAGGGCATTGAGGGTGAAGCAGTGCAGGGAAACATGAATAAGGGAGCCACCTGCCTTGCTGACCCACAGTGAGAGACCAGAGACATGGAAGCAAGGATGGATGGATCATTTGCAGGAGCTGTTAGTTTTGTATTAAAAAAGGTTGAGCCAGAGGAATGCTGAGGCTACAGCAGTGTTTGTTAGGACCAGAGGTGTGCTGGGGATGCAGCAGTGTTTGTAAGACCAGAGGTGTGCTGGGGATGCAGCAGTGTTTGTAAGACCAGAGGTGTGCTGGGGATGCAGTGAGAGGCAGTCTCAGTCTCCTGGTCTTTTGGCTCAGCTGCTCTCAATGTTTTACACCTGCATGAAGCAGCTCTCAATGTTTTACACCTGCATGAAGCTGCTCTCAATGTTTTACACCTGCATGAATCCGCCTGCAAACTGGGGGTTCTGGGGTGTGCAGGCTGAGTGGATTGTTAAAATAAACAATAAAACAATGCCAATGTTTTTGTGACCCACCCCCCTTGGCCTGCGCCCCTGGCGGTTGCCTGTCATGCCAACCCCTTGCTATGCTCGTTAACATAAAGGGTCAATTATGGTTTAGCTTATAATTTTGTTACATGATTACATTTTAGCAGACAATATATTGTGAAATGCCATACCTGAGTAAAACTCTCCTCCAGGAAATCCTCATCCTGGCTTGGATCTACAGACACTGAGCCCTCTGCCGAAGTCGAAGGCAGCGTAGAAATTGACGGCCTGGATTCCATGGTGTCTGCCAGGAATCGCATGTTATCATAGTACCACAGCCGTGGTACATATACATTCCGTGCACCTGCTCCAGACTGGGTGGAATCTTCTATTTTTTTTAACTCCCGCCTGTAGGCAGTGCGAATACTGTTTATTTTTTTGCGGATATAATCAAAATTTGTCCCAGGACAGACGGGCTTGTAGAAGGCCACCAAATGTTCCATGGCCTGTTTTCTGAGTTTTCTATTTTTATAATCTGCGGACTTGACTTGCCACAAACAGGGCAGTTGCCTGAATTCATCAATGAAACTGATGAGAAAGTTGTGGGTGGTGAAATTGTCCACCATATTGCAGGACAGTATATGCCTGCAAGACACAAAACAACACAAAACATATTAAAATAGCATGTATTTTGGCACATAATAAAGATATTCCTAATAAAAGCTGTATAGGGCCCAAAACACACACTTTCTATTAAAAGAGTCGTACCTTTGTTTGTGGGGAAAAGTCGTGATTCGCCGCTCGATCGTGCTCCAACTCTCGATATGTCCGCTAGCGAATCGTCGGCCGAACGATCTGGCGTCCTTTAAATACAGCGCAGGCGTCAACTCCTCCTCCAGTGGCGGGCTTGTGCAGGGGTGTGTACGTGCTGAAGATCAGGCCTACATGCGACACTCACACCTGAAGCAGAGGAACAATCTTTTAATCAAGAAGAATGTCTGAAAGATCTCAGAGTTCATCAAGTGGGGGCCGAAGTGATTGGGCCACCCAAAAATCAAGGGCTACACCCATGTCAAAGCCAGAAATGGTGGAGATGGTCTCCATTTTAGAAAAAATGGATTACGATGGCAAGTTGGCAAATTACGATCGGCCCAATGCCAGGAAAGATGGCATCATGGACAAGGTGGTGGCCTGTTTGGTCAAAAAATTCGGTGTCGAGCGATCGAAAGATCAGATTCGGAAACGGTGGTCTGACCTCAAACACCGTGAGCAGGATCAGCTTTCCCAAATCCATCGGATTTTGAAAAAAAGTAAGTTTTATTTTTTCTTTATTTTTTTAATCATGCAATATGTTTTTTATAATTTGGTGTATGTTGTATTAACATGTCTAGATTATAATGTCTATGTAAAAAGTTAGATTACTAATTTTAGTTGTCATGTCGTGATTTGATCGATCTATTGTTGATGTTTTAGTATATGACATTAAAAGTCAGGAAGCCATAGTTAAAAATATATGTATTGTGTTGCAACGAACGTTCTTTCCTGCACGAATCTTCTCAGCAAACATTCCTATTAATCACAGATTATTATTCAAACCTTTAAATAGGAGAAAAACGTAAACTCCGTGCCAAACTATGGGAAAGGAGGAGGAGAGGTCTGGCAGCTCCATCGGCAGTTGCCGAACAAGATGAGGACATGGGCACAGAAGGTGGCACAGATTCCACTAAAGGTAATTGGTTCCTATGCACTGTCAAACATTAATGTACCATATTTTTCGTAGATAACCATGTACATGTCTTCATATTTGTTACTAAAAGAGCTATCAAGCAGGGCACCATGTCCTAACAAATGTACCTCTTGTGACTTTTATGATATGGCCAATGTTTTGTATTATGTAGATGAAGACATTATGCCTGAGGTGATTCTGGTGGAGCCAACAAGTGACCAGACACCAGAGCAACAAGAAGGTTGGTAGTCACAGATTTTTGTGTAGTGGGATCATAGAAATATGTGTATTTGCAATGATTGTTTAACCTTATATTCTTGTATTCCCTTACAAATTTACATTGCAGATGTTGCATCATGCCAGGATGTGGCATCCCCAGCCAGGTCAGAACCCCGATCTCCTGGCAACTTGCCAAGCAGCATGGAAGCCAGTTCCGAAACTGTGGAGGAACCAGGACCAAGTGTCCAAGAGCCAATTGTGTGCCCACGTAGGTTTTTGCAGAATGATTTTTATCAGTGTTATTTTTAGCCTCCAATTTACAACACTAGTTCCCTATGGGAGCCTCTTTATTTGAATGGAAGTCGCACCGTAAGTCGGATCAGGATGCTCTGACTTGCGGGGCCACTTGCGTTGTGAAGATTTTTGAGGGGGAACTACACCAAAAAATTGAACAACCCACCGTGGGTGTCCCCCCAAGTTCACAACCAGGCCTTTTGTGTGTGGTATTGAGTTTGAGGGTATGCCCACAACAAAAAGACAGCGTGGGTTACCCCCAAAACCCCTACCAGACCCTTATACAAGCATGCAGCTTGTCAGGCCAGGAAAGAGAACGAGCAAGCGGACCAAACACCCCCTGGACCACAGCAGGACACATGCCCTCAACATGGGGGTGTTTTGTTGCTTTGGGCCAGGGGGCCTCTGCACCGCACACCCAAAAGCACCTTACTCCCATGTAGAGGAGGACAAGAGCCTCATCCCCACAACCCTGTCTGGTGGTTTTGGGGGGTCATGCGGCCAGGGGGTTCCTAGGACTTTGGAAGCAACCTTTAACAAAGGGTGGCCCCCAGATCCCAGACCCCAATCACTATGTGAATGGGTATGGGGTACATAGTACCCCTACACATTAACCACATAAATGGAAGTGTATGTGAATAACGACAGGAGACGTTTATGAAATGTTCTTAAAGATCTTCATCCGGTCTTCTCCACTCTGCTCTTTGGATCTTCTCCTCTCCAGTCTTCTGCTGTCCAATCTTCTGCTCTTATGTTGTCTGCTCTTTTGCCCTAGGCTCTTCTTCTTCCTCCTGTCCTCCTCCAATGCTGTTGCCGTGCATTCTGCCCGTCTCTGGTCTCTGCATCTTAATATATATACATTACAACCATGCCCTCACAATGACGTCATCATGCGTTCACACCCCTAATGAATATATAGTAAGCTCAGGAGACCGGCAGAATCATCAGCAACAGCATTGGAGGAGGTCAGGAGGAAGATGAAGAGCCTAGGGCAAAAGAGCATAAGAACAGGGTAGGTATTAACTCGAGAGGAATTTAAAGATTACCTGCACACCAAATGTTTCTATATTATGACCTCATGTAGGTGATTCACATTGACTCCGTTGTATTTTATTTTCCAGATCATGTATTACATACTTGCACATTGGCCAAATTGACCCGTGAGGCTCTTCAATGCTGCTCAGACCTCGAGCAAATAAAAGAGACTGCAACGGCATTGCAAGGAAAGATGCGTGATTTTGTGGACATGCTTGCCAAATTTTAAAAAAAATTATTTAAAAATTTTTTACTGTTTGTATTGGGATGTTCCCATTTTTATATAATATTTTATGCCAGTTTTATGACACTCAGATGTTAAAGAGTGTACCCAAGTTTGGGAAAAGCACTTTCCAACACCCTAACCCTAACCCTAACCCTAACCCTAACCCTAACCCTGTGAATGTTTGATACTAAAACATTTTTACATTCAACAATGTGTGTTCAATTCTTTATTAGACTTTCGTTGGGGGGTCGAGGTCTAAAGCTGTGTAAAGAAGCACTAAATGTATGATGGCTGTCCTATTCACATATTTACATGTTAATGAAAGCATTTTGGACACTGCCATATGCAAGTTGCTGGAGGTGTCAATGAAATGTTAAAGATACCCCCAGTTTTAACGCATATCACAGTGCGATCTGACATTTCACACAGGATCGGATCACACAAGTTTGAACGACTGTGCGATCCTATCCTGATGCGGCTGAATAAATGCATCATGTGCGACTTTTGTGCGAGTGCAGTGCAAATTGAGCCATACAAACTGTATAGCTGATTTTCGCATGAACATCTGATCGCATGTAATAAAGGAGCAGTGCGCTACGATATTACATGCCATCAGATGTGCAGTGTGAATTGAGACATACACTTTGTATGGCTACATTCGCACTGAACACGCATACAAGTCGCACATGACCCTTTATTTCTGATGTATCTGGATTGGATCGCACAGTGCTTAACACTTGTGGAATACAATCCTGTGGAAAAAGTAAGTGGCGGGTCACCCTTATGCAATGCTGGAAGGCTGCAAAGTCGCAGACTTCCCGCATCGCATAAGTGTGACTCAACACTCAAGGTACTAGCAGTCCTAGGATTCAATATGGCATTGATATTGCCAGTAGCAATCAGTGTAGGGAGATCAGTGTAATCTATAGTGTATTGCTTGTTCGTTGCTCTAGTTCACTTTCCATTACCTATATATATACAACACTTTGAGATGAACAATGATCAAGTTTCACATAACACTGACATATCCTAACATTGGTGGGCAGTGAGAAGGATGTCATAAATGAACACAACATAACAGATGTAGGTACTTTGTTAATACCCTAATGTATTATCTGAAATATATAGTATGGGCAACTTCTGGACAATGAACACCAATGTAAGGTGACATTAGATGAACCTTGGGTGTGACCTAGTTCTCAATGTGACAGGGTTTGTGTACATTTTGTGGGGTGCAGAAGGCCCTTGTATTTACACCACTGGCTAAAAAATAACACATGGCCATCATCACTTTGGATCAGCTGGTGAGAGACTACAGTCAAGAAACACACTGATGAATGTATTAACCCTTCCAAAGTCACACATATATAACACATGATTAACCCAAATAATTGTGTTTGGCATATGTGCCCAAATGATTATAATCCACAATACAGAATCATTGCAATTTTTGTTTAATGTGTTGAAAAATAATATATCTCTGACATTTATCTTGTGTGTCCAATCTTTAACAAGATTAATGTGTTTGTGACAGTGATTGCTGCCAGGACACAGCTCCTCTCCCCACGAAATAGTCCAGATATTCCTGGCGGATCTGACGGGCCCTGTGTGATGCCAATGCTGACCGTCCAACTTCCATTGACGGCATGGACTCCACTTGGTTAGAAGGTTGGGCCTCTCACCAACTGCAAAGGTAAAGGTCAATGGAACTTTGTCAGACTCGTTTAAAATGCTCAATGGAACAAGACAAGGATGTCCCTTGTCTCCGATGTTATTTGTCTTATCTTTGGAATCACTACTGGCAACTATTAGAAATAGTGTGGACATCGGGGGCATAAAGGTGGGACAAGTGGAGCATAAGGTATCTGCCTTTGCAGATGATATCCTGCTTTACATAAGTAATCCGAGGATTACTTTGCCCAACATAATTAAAATAATGAAACAATATGGAGAACTATCCAATTTAAAAATTAATCAAAAAAAATCAGAAATATTAAATATTAATATCCCTAAACAAGAAGAGGAGATGTTAAAAAAAGAATTTCAGTTCAACTGGAGAAAAGATGAGATTAAATACTTAGGGATAAAATTAACCCCAACTCCAGAAAAACTCTACAAAACAAATTTTCTAGAACTTCTGAATGAAGTAAGATCAGAATTAAATAGATTATCTCCGAGAATCTTTTCCTGGATAGGGAGAATAAATACGATAAAAATGATAATCCTGCCAAAAATTATATATAAATTCCAGATGAATCCGATTTCATTACCTCAAGTATTTTTTAAAACACTGAAAAGATTAATATCCCGCTTTATTTGGAAATACAAAAAGCCAAGGGTAAAGTACACTACACTATGTAAAGGTAAGGGACAAGGGGGACTAGCCCTACCCGACTTTAAAAATTATTATTTTGCAGCAATACTCACAAGGGTGATAGAATGGACAAAAAAAAATAATGATAGAAATTGGGTGGTAATAGAAAGCACGATGAGTGGTACACACCTAGCAAAAGTTATATGGATACCTGAGAGGTTTAGAAATCTGGACACTAACACGCATATAATCACAAGACATGCAATTAAGATTTGGGATAATATACATAAAAAAGAAAATTGGAAACACAATTCACCACTGATCCCGTTACAGGGCACAAAATTTTTTGCACCAGGGGAAGAGAAGGAATTAGGTAAATGGATAGAAGAAGGAGAAGCACAATTAGGGGATATAGTAGAGAAGGGGAAAATTATAACCTTGGCGGAGCTGAAACAAAGGAAAGAAAACTGGAAGATAAATGAGTGGAGGTATATCCAACTAAAACACTTCACATTGTCACTACCGCAGCCATTGAGAGATAAAAACGACCTCCGCCCTCTTGAGCAATTATGTCTTAAAGATAAGATAATAAACAATATTTCGAATGTGTATAAAATACTATTAACAATAACAAAAGAGAGAGGAATAACATTAAAAGAAAAATGGGAAAGAGACCTCGGCCCGTGTAGTAACAACAAACAGTGGGATAAGAGCCTTCAATTAGTACATAAATCCGCGATAGACACCAACACGGAGGAGATGAACTATAAATTGATCACAAGGTGGTACAACACTCCTGATAAGATGGGAAGAATTCAGGTAGAGAGTTCAAGACTTTGCTGGAGGGGATGTCAGATGGTAGGGACTATAGCCCATATATGGTGGGAGTGCCCAAAAATTAAAGTATTCTGGAGTGAAGTTATAGAATTAATAAGTAAAATTACTAAAATAGATATTCCCTTGGATCCTTGGAAATGCATGTTTCATGGAACCCATATGTCAGTGAAACAATATAAAAAAACATTACTCCCTCACTTATTAAACTCAGCTAAGAGCTTGATTCCCTTTAATTGGCAAAAAGAAGAGGCCCCCTCCAGGAAAGAATGGCTGTTAAAAGTAGAGAAAATAAGAAAGTTGGAGCAGCTGAGGACCTGGGAGGAGGAGGAACAGGGGAATGAAGAGGAGATTTGGGATGAGTGGCAAGAGTTTAAGGACACAAGGGAATACAGAGAAATAATAGGAGTCGAATGATAAGAAGAGAGACGGGGGGGGGGGGGGGGAGGGATAAGGAAGGGAGGGGGGAAAAAAAAAAAAAGGGATAAAAGGTAATATGTGTAAAATGTATATGAAAAAATTCTCCAGCGATTGGAGTGTTGTAAATAATTTTTTACCTGGAAAATTTAATAAAGAAATATAAAAACAGAAGGTTGGGCCTCTCCACTTGTACCTGGCATAGCAGGGTCAGTATCCAGTTGCTGCAATACATAATTTTGTGCATTTCTGCGTAGGAAGTTGTGCAAAATGCAGCAACACAAGACCACATTATCCACTTTGTACAGTGCCAGGTTTATGGACGTCAGGAATATCCGGAACCGGTTGGCCATTATCCCGAAAGCATTCTCCACAACTCTGCGAGCTCTGGACAACCGGTAGTTGTAAATCCTTTGGTCTGGGGTGAGGTTCCTCTGAGGGTAGGGCTTCATGAGATGCTCCCCAAGCGCAAAAGCCTCATCTGCGATAAACACAAAGCTCATACCCGCAACAGTTTGCTCCCTGGATGGCAGGTTCAGAGTGCCGTTCTTTAGACGACGAGCGAACTCCGTCTGATCAATAACTCCCCCATCCGAATTGCGGCCATTTTTGCCAATATCCAAAAAAATAAACTCATAGTTTGCATTAACTATGGCTAGCATGACTATACTAAAAAAACCTTTATAATTATAATAAAATGTGCCGGAATTCGGAGGGGGGGCAATGCGGACGTGCTTCCCATCAATAGCACCCCCACAATTGGGAAAATTCCACTTCTCCAGAAATTGATCAGAAATCTCCAGCCATTGCTCTGCGTTTGAAGGAAACTGTGGGGAAAAAATACAAAAAATAAAATTAGTGCTTGAGCACATCACATTATTAATTACACACACAGTTGTCTGTTAAATGCTTATGCAACTTGCTAAAAAAATATACAACAGGAAGGCAAAGGTTTGGATATGGGGATGTAACATCTACATACATTTATTTTCAACCTCCTATTGTTCTTATATTGTAAAGGGCCATACACACTAGAAGATTCTCTGAAGACTTTTTCGTGCAGATATACCTTTTCTATGTAGTGCAAGGGCCTACCAGATTGCATAGGATTTGAAAGTGTTTGTTGGACCTCATATTATTTGGTTTTGGTAAATCGGAAGGATAAATTGTTCTGACAATCTTCTAGTGTGTATGGCCCATTATACTCACCAGCTAGAGCTGAGATTTACAAACTACGGCCATCCAGCTGTTGCAGAACTACACATCCCATGAGGCCTTGTAATTCTCTGACATTCACAGACATGACTAGGCATGATGGAAATTGAAGTTCGTGAACAACTGGTGGGCCATAGTTTGAAGACCTCTGAACTTGAGCTTTGGTATATGCTGACTTTGAGATTTAGCATGTGGGTGGGGGATGGGTAAGTAAAACTGGGCATTTATACATCAATAAGGGCTTGTGGTCAGTGAAGGTTTTAACATCATTACATAAACATACAGAATCATAGGTGGGAATGGATGGACTGATGTATTTTAGATAAATCATTAACTAGGTACTAAAACATTGGCCAAGGAATAATTGTTTGGGGGAAAGCAATAAAATTAGATAAATTCGACATACTGTTAACAGGCAATGCGTTTAGGGACACATAGGAGAGAATGGTGGGGTGGTTAGTGGGTAATTTTACAAATGGTTAAAGATAATCTACATCTTTACTACTATGTGCATGCGGACAGAGGGTAGTTTACAAATAATGGCCTGTGTCAATTGCTGTACATCCAAAAACATCATAATTCGGGTGAAACTAGTAATACATGTAATGTAATGTAAAAAATCAAACATACCTTGATATAGTCCTTCTGCAAGACCTTGATGATGGCAGAGCAGGTCTCAGGGATGATGACTCCAAGTGCTTGGGGGGAGATGCCTGTGGTGAACTTCAGATCCTGCAGGCTTCTCCCTGTTGCAAGATACCTCAACGTCGCAATTAACCTTTGCTCAGGAGTAATTGCAAGCCGCATACAAGTATCCTGCTTCAGAATATAGGGGGACACCAGGGCAAGAAGACGGTAAAAGATGGGATCCGTCATCCTCAAATAATTCCTGAAGTCATCAGGATTATTTTCCTGGAGCTCCCTCAGCAAGGACATATGAGAAAATTGATCACGGTTAAGCAACCAATTTTTCGTCCAGGAGGTCCGCTTCTTCTTCCTATTGCTCGTACGTCGTCTCAGAGCCAAAACTCCAACACTAACGACAGCAACGGACGAATTCACGGTCGCCATAATAAATTCTCGAACGATGTCTCGGAAAATAGCGAAATGTCGTCAACCAAACAAATGCTACCGAAATCAGCGCGAGATGCCCAGAAGGGTCACGGCCAAACACTCACTTCCTCTTTTGTAGCGGCGAACGTGCGTGGAACGTAGTGACGTCATTTTCTGTCGGAAGACAAATGTCCTGGGCAAGTTTAGAGCACTTTTCAACAGACAAACAACAAACACACCAGCCGCGAACATTTGTAGGACGTTCTGTCGGCCGACGATCGGTACGTGTGTACGGGGCTTAAGAAAGGAAGTTGGTTCACAGGAGCAAAAAAAAAGAAATTTGGAAGTTTGGAGGAGGCTGAGTGCATTATATGGGAGTTTTCTCAGTAAAAAATACATACAGTACTTGAATATAATTTATTCTCTTTAAAATAGAGTTTAGTCTCACCTAATGATCAAGGGTGAGAGAGTTACATAATATGTATGTTCCTGAGGAAGACAAGCTTGTGCCTCTTCGAATCTTCGAAATAAAACCTTTATTGGGCGTTCACCTTTCAAGACCCGTTAGTGCCGCTCTCTTTTGGAGTATATGTACTACAGTCTTTGCTGCGCACCCATTTGTTGTCTCTGATATGTGTGCAGTGGCAACCATTGGATATGTATGAATTTTTAAAGACTGATAGGAGTTCAGTTTTAAACATGGCAAATCCAATATACACTAAAAACATCATCCCGCAATGCACCAAGGACGGCTTCCCCCCTCCTCCTTAAATCTCCTTCACAACAAAAAGCTTATTACTAACTACTAAACTATCAGCATGCTCAATTATATAGACCACTCTGGGGCAACAACGAAAAATTTAAAATGCAAAATTCTGGTATGGGACATCCATAAAGCAGCAGCCTAATGTGTTTGCAAAGCCTTATATATACCAACTAAAGTGACTGGACTCAGGTGAGACAAAGAGACATGGAAGAAATCTTCCTACATAAATTGTACCTGTTTATCTGCAGCACTCTCACCTCTACAGCCTTCTTAAACACACCAATTGAAGGCTATTCCTCAGCAACAGACCAGTTCAGCGCACTATATGTTCTAGTTTTCTGGGTTAGAGTTTTTGACAAAAAAAGGATTGTTCCTTTTAAATGTGTTACCGCCCCCCGCCTACTATCCCTTACTGCCCCCTCTTTTCTTAATCATGAATGGGTTGCCACAAGGCAGTGGATAGCGCTGTAGGATGCATTGGCGGTTTTTTGACAGCTGTCAAATCTGGTTCTCTATGCCGACTTGGGAAGCAAAAGCTACCGATGCAAATTAACAGCTTTGCCCGCATCCAATCCTTATGCTGAATGTCAAGAATCCTACTTGTAGGTTTGCAATTTTTTTTGTTCAATAAATGTTTCTCGCTATGCTAATGAGGAACCTGCTCTACTATTCTTTTGTTGTCAGAAGGCAGGGGGCGGGGATCTAATTCCACATTCTGAACAGCATAGAGCAGGGAGCTGAGTGTAATCTGAGACCTGAGTAGAGGGAATGGACACACCCCCTTCTTTACAGTCTCATAGGAAAACAGGCACAGCTGAGGCTGTCACTTACCCTGCTGTGTCCTAAAGGGGGGGAGGGGTTAATCTCCTGGAATTACTTGGTGTATATTCTGTCAGAAGTGACTCATGCAGATAGAAGAGGGATGAGGCAACAGACAGAAATTACTCTGAGAGCTTTGGATCAAGGCAAGTACACATTATAGAAGGATATACTTTGCTTTCTTTTTTATTTTTAAGTTTACAACCACTTCCCCATAGTAGATTTTACTAAATAACTAAGAAACCAAAACATTACAAATATATAGATATCACATTTAATAATGACTCTTAGGAATAATGCTTTAAAGGGCTAGGTGATTGTATGCAGATCTATATATGCCTGGGCAGATTGCCAAATAGGAAGGGAAGCAAATTTAAGCCTAGCTGTCCAGTAATACGTTATGATACGTTTACTTAGAAGATTATGAAAATGTGTTTATTAAGTTACGTTAAGATTGCAAACTTAAATATCCCTTTTTCATACAGTAAGCCAATTGTTCCCCTGCAGGTCATATGGACACAGGTGTGTTAAATGGCTGGTAAACACACAATTTGGCTGACATACAAGAGCTGCTAATACGGCTGATGGATTTTGCAGATAAAGTAAGGGAACGCACACGCTACTACGAGCCCCATGCAGGATTCGGCTGAATGCATAAGCTACACAGGTTACCAATTTTTAAAGGCAAAAATACACTAAGGGGTGTATTTGTAAAGAAAAAAAATATCTCACATAGCAATGCACCCTGTGAAAGTACATGTACATTCATTTCATTCTGTGCGAATAGGGCAAAAAAATTATTGTTATTAGGCTATTTCCTGTACTGGTTGAATGTTTTTCATTGATTTAAAATGAAAACTACCACATCTGGTGACTGGATGGGGTAAGTATCATAGAATGTCATATGACAGCGTCATCTAGTGAGCAAATAAGAGAGAAAGGAGAAAGTATTCCACAAACCACCTCTACCCATCCAGGTCCTAAGCAAGGCATGGAATGGGAGAGGCAGATATGGAAAAAACACTAATGGGACTTGTTGGGAGAATTAATGGTACCATATCCAGTGATGTTTAACAGATCAAAAATATAATCATTTTAATAAAAAATTTGCTTATTGATTTCACAAAACAATTCATTAAAATATATTAACCACTTTCAGACAAGAGGATTTGGCTGCTCAATGACCAGTCCCTATTTTGCAATTCGACACTGCGTGACTTTAACGAACAATTGCGCATTCGTGCAACGCTGTTCCCAAACGAAATTGACGTCCTTTTTTTACCCACAAATAGAGCTTTCTTTTGCTGGTATTTGATCACCTGTGCAATTTTTATTTTTTGCGCTGTAAACAAAAAAAGAGCGACAATTTTGAAAAATAACAATATTTTTCACATTCTTTTATATGAAATTGTCAAAAAAAATGTAAAAACCTAAATTTTTTAACATTTTAGGGCAATTTGTTTTCCGCTACATATTTTTGGTAAAAAAAAACGCAATAAGCGTATTTTGATTGGTTTGCGCAAAAGTTATTGCGTTTACTAACTACGGGAAAGATTTATGTCATTTTTATTGTTTTTTTTTTTTTACTAGTAATTGCGGCGATCTGCGATTTTTTGCGGGACTATGACATTGCGGTGAACGGATCGGACCCCTAACTGACATTTTTGACACTTCTGGGGGTACCAGTGACATTACTACAGTAATCAGTGCTAAAAATATGCACTGCTACTGTAGTAATGACACTGGCAGGGAAGGGGTTAACAGTATGTGTGATCAAGGGGTTAAATGTGTCCCTAGGGGCGTGATTCTAACTGTCAGGGGGCGTGGTTTGTGAAGTAATCACAGAGACATGTGATCCTATATAGCAGGATCACATAGCCTCTGTGATCACTTCAGGGAGAATGACAGACGGCTGTGTTTACATCAGCCATCTGTCTTTCTCTCTCAGCTGCGGGAGATTGCGAGTGGCCGGCGGCCATCAGGGCTGCTGGTCACACACCCTGGCTCCCCAGCTGATGAGCGGGGACGGGAGCGCGCCTCCGGCTGCGCGCGATCGCCCCCTAGCTCCACCCCGGCGAGCGCCGTACATGTATGGCACTTTGCCTGGGAGCGCCAGCCTGCCGCAGTACATCTGCGGTGGCTGGGGCTAAAGTGGTTAATAGAAAAATACAGCACAAATCACAGTACAGTACATAGTAGAAATTTACAGCACATAACATTGCTAAGTATTCACCAGATGACGGTTAATACATGCTAAATAAGTTTCACGGCTGCCTGGGCAGTGTATCCATACTTTCTGATCCTGGTAGGTATATATCTGTATTTGCCAAGGGCAAGCCCATCCATACTTGACATGTTTCGCGGCAATATGCCGCTTCTTCAGAAGTTTTAGCAATTTAACTAAAGTGAATAGAGAGTATGTTATAATAGTAATAACAACAAGTTTAATACAACATTGTTCTGTGTGTAATAAAAAAACATCTGGTGTCAACATTACCCATCAATGCAGTGCCACCACCACCAAGTTGGAAAAAGGGGAAAAAACATGAAAGCCCGGAGCCAAGATTTGTCCCCCCAGGCAGGCAGATGTGGAGGCACCCATGTCCCGCTCACCAACAATTAGGGCAAAGAAATATGTAAGAAAAATAGGAAGAAGAAAAGAAATACTATAGTGTAATAAAGCAGTTGAACATACCCTATTTTACTGGGTCTAGATTGGTTATCAAAGTTTTCCCGATAGGGAAATAAATCCCATAGGGAGATTGTAATGCACAGGATTTTCTGCCCTGTGTTTAGTAAAACCAATATCAGTTGATCACTATAGGGCATAATCCTAAAGAAAAACAAATGGTATATTGATATATTTACTCTTCATGCAGAAAACTCAAGGACATAAAAAAATGCAAAATATTTAAAACGTACCCTCCAAAAATTTGGTGTACGAGGGTATTAGAGAAGAAGCAAACAACGGGCAGAATGAAGGCTATGTCGGGTGGTAGATGCATAAACAAGCGTTATCTCAACCTAGCCATCAGATGGAAGCCTATAAAACAGGACATCGCTATGAAGGGGTATAAATCACAAACAAATTGGCGCCAGGAGTGCTAAACTTCGATGCCATTTCTATCAGTCTCAGGGTTCTTTATCACTTCACCCACCATACAAAGTATTTGAAACCATTTGTTACTCCTCCCCTAGGGGCAGGGGTCTGATCTCATTGTTGTACACATATTTAAATAATTTCCCTCTCCCAGAGAAACATAAATATATGATTAAATGGGAAAATCACCTTGATTGTACATTTTCGGTTCTTGAGTGGCAGGGTATGTTGGTTAATTTAGGTAAATGCTCACGCTCTAGTGCGTGTAGAGAGTCCCCCCTTAAACTTTTTACCAGATGGTATTTGACCCCTTCTCTAGTGCACTCTTTCTACGGTTCAGTATCACCTTCCTGTTTTAGGGGTTGCTCGGAGGAGGGTACTCTGCTCCATCTCTTTTGGAGCTGCAGTCGTTTGCAGCCCATTTGGGATCAAGCTCAAAACAATATATCACGTATGGTGGGTTCAGACGTTTCCCTCTCCCCGAAAATTTGCCTACTTTTTGCACGGGTCCCAGAAGTCCCCATCCCAGCATCTAGGTTGGTCCACATGTTGATTCACTGGATGATTGCCCTTAACTGGCGATCTGATACCCTTATCTGGTCTCAAGTGTTATCTAGAATGGAAAACATCAGGCTCTCAGAAAAAATGTATCACTCACTACATGGCTCCATGCCGGCCTTTCGAGCCAAGTGGGATATTTGGGATTCTCGCTGATTGTTATTATTGTATTCGGTGAAGTTTGTATTATGTCCTTCATGATGCTTAACGGTACTCTCATGTCATTTCCTGTTTGATCTGCATGTATATCATGACCAATGTTCTCTTGCTATTTGCACTGTTTTTTTTACCCACTTTATACTTTTGTACTTTGTTGTATACTGTGATTTGAGATGTTTGCAATGACTTTCTAATAAAAATCTTTTGTAAACAAATAAACTTCAATGCCATAAAGTGATATGTGCCTATTTGATGTGAAATAAATATTAAATATTAATTATGAAATACAAAAGTGCACAGTGCTAATCTCATAAATGATTAAATAAATAAATTATACACGTATTTACGTGTGTGTAGTCATGCTGAATGGTGACAACACACACATATCTTGAATACAAATGTGCAAAATGTGCAAATAATTGTGCTCAAATATGTATAAAAAACTTGCAAAAAAATGCCAAAAATTACTATGTAGCAGTGTCAAATCCAATCACTAAATACGTAATGATCTATAAATATAAATATAGGCATAGCTAAAATAAATTAATAATCGTGCAAAAGTGCTTATTCATGTAGGTGAAGTTAGTTAGTTTTCAATTAGGCATGTACTCACTTTTTTGCCAGTGGTTTAGACATTAATGGCTGTGTGTTGAGTTATTTTGAGGGGACAGCAAATTTACACTGTTATACAAGCTGTACACTCACTACTTTACATTGTAGCAAAGTGTCATTTCTTCAGTGTTGTCACATGAAAAGATATAATAAAATATTTACAAAAATGTGAAGGGTGTACTCACTTTTGTGAGATACTGTATATATATATATATATATATATATATATATATTATATTCTCTTTCTGGGACATGCATTTATAAAAAATCAAGGCTATGTAAATGTAAATACATATATATATATATATATATATATATATATACAGTACATATACATATGTACATGCATTGTGGAGCAGCTGAATTTAACTGGTTCTTCGCCAAGCTGTGCAGAGGCCGCACAGCACTCTGGCTAGAGTTTTTAGGATTTATTGCTTGAAGAACTTGTAACAGGAGAGGCATGGGTATTCCCAGACTATTAGCAAACAACAGTTAGAGGACAGTCTTTTCCCAAAGTACAATACTGAACAGTCTATACCGTCTAACAGCTAAAGACCATAGGGGGGGTAAATCACGCTGGCATATGGTCACCTTGTTCCAATGTAAATGTATATATATATATAGGGGTTGTAATGCGCTTTAAGGTGTACTAAAACCCGTATAAATAAATCTATATATAATAAACAAGTAAATCATATAAACATCCTATTCCAAAATGTGAATAAAAATATAAAGAGCTTGTGTGCTTCAAGTATAGGTGATATACGTAAACTTAATTTCAAATGCCACTGTGCATATCATAAAACATCATCAATCCTTATTATTAAATGAGGTGCCTTAAAGTAGATAAATATATAAGGTGCTTAATATAAAAAGTGCAGGTGCATCAATATAAAATCTTAATATACCACATGCTTCTATAAATTTATAAATCAATATGCTTCTTCCAGTATTAAATGCTAAAATTAGGTGTTCCAAAAAATTATATAAAGTAGTCCAATCAAACATACAAGAGTCCAATCAGCAAATTATAATATAAAGTGATCCGTAGTGCTTTCTTTTTTCCTCCACCTTCCCCGTGTCTTGTGTGTCTTCAGTGCATACACCTCTAGGTGCCCAAAATGCTCACCTCACTCAGGTAAGTGATACGCCTGTATCATTTAGCCAGCGGTGCCTCTGGTTTCTATTCCTCTCTGCTTTATTCGTCTCCCTCTAGGATGCTCCCTTGTCTCCTGAGTGGTATCCAGTAGGGTTGAGCGGACACCTAGATGTCCGTGTTCGACGGGTTCGGCCGAACTTTAAAAAAAAGTCCGGGTCCGTGTCCCGGACTTTTACCGAACTTTTCCCGGACACCGAACCCCATTGAAGTCAATGGGGACCCGAACTTTAAGGCACTAAAATGGCTCTAAAACACCAAAGGAAAGGGCTAGAGTGCTGCAAATGGCAGCAAAACGTAATTAAGAGCATGGCAAGTGCTCTGCAAACAAATGTGGATAGGGAAATAACTTAAAACAACAAAAAAAAACAGAAAAATAAAACAATGTTCTTCTTCATCTCTGAAGGACGAGGCCCATATGGAGTAGGAGGGAGGTTGAGGTGGTGGTGGATGTGGCGGTGACATAGGCGTGCGCACAGGGTGTGCTGGGTGTGCCTGGGCACACCCTAATCACCTAGGGCACATAGCATTGCCAGTGAGGAGATGGGAAAGATCTCCCTGGGACCTGCTCTGCTCTATTTCTCCTTGCCTACAGGTACATGGCCCCGATACATTACTCTCCCTGCTGGCAAACACATGCATGTGTATTTCAACTTTGGGGTGCACACCTTAATGCAATAGGCTGCGCACACCTATGGGCGGTGTAGGTGGAAGCGGCGGTGGAGGAGGACCAGGGCCGGATTAACAGCATCATGGGCTTGGTGCTGAGGATTTTGAAGGGCCTTAAGGGCCGTGCCTTGCCATGCACCCAGAGGAGGAAGGGTGCAGCCATGCATGCCTAATTCAACATGGGATGCTGTCTCTGAAGCCCATAAACACATCCATGCATCGCCAACTGTCCCTCCTTGTCCGGCCTTCACGCTGTGTGGGGAGGTTCTGAGGGTGCTGCCTGGGGAAGCGAGCATAGAAGCCAGACTTCTGTGTTTACAAGTGACAGAAGAGCGGTAACAGTGAATATGGCCAACCCGGGGCCTATATAAAAGGTAGGGGCCTGGAGCTGCAGCTCCAATAGCCCCTACATTAATCTGGCCCTGAGGAGGAGGACGAGGTAGCCAACACTGCTTCTTTTCAAAAATTTTAAATGAGGGTACACCCCAAAAGAGTGAGAAAGAGCAAAAATGGAACAATGGGTGGGTAAGGTCGGTATCCATTGCTATTCTGCATAAGGTACGGAAAAGTCCCGTGGGATCCATGCCTGGTTCATTTTAATGAACGTGAGCTTGTCCACATTGTCTCTGGACAGGCGGCTGCGCTTGTCTGTTATAACGCCCCCAGCCGTGCTAAATACCCGTTCAGATAATACACTGGCTGCAGGGCACGCCAGCACCTCCAAGGCGTAAAGGGCAAGCTCAGGCCATGTGCCCAATTTGGAGACCCAGAAGTTGAAGGGGGCAGACCCGTCATTCACTACATGTAGGCGTGTGCACACATACTGCTCCACCATGTTGGTAAAATGCTGCCTCCTGCTAAGACGTTCCATCTGAGCTGCTGGTGCTGCTGTTTGTTGTGGCGTGCTGACAAAGCTTTTCCACATTTCGGCCATGCTAACCCTGCCTTCTGAGGTGCTGGCGGTGCCCTGGTTGCGTTGGCGACCTCCTCCTCCTCCTCCTCTGCCTTGTGCTTCCACTGTGGCCCCGCTGTCAGATGGGAATGCCAGCAGCATGGCGTCTACCAGCGTGCGCTTGTACTCGCGCATCTTGCGATCGCGCTCCAGTGAGTGAATTAAGGACGGTACGTTGTCCTTGTAACGGGGATCCAGCAGCGTGGCCACCCAGTAATCAGCACAAGTTAGAATGTGGGCAACTCGGCGGTCGTTGTGGAGACACTGCAGCATGTAATCGCTCATGTGTGCCAGGCTGCCCAGAGGCAACGAAAGGCTGTCCTCTGTGGGAGGTGTATCGTCCGTGTCCTCTGTATCCCCCCAGCCACGCACCAGTGATGGCCATGAGCTGGCCTGGGTGCCACCCTGCTGTGAACATGGTTCCATCTCCTCCTCCAGCTCCTCCTCCTCCTCATCCTCCTCATCCTCCAGAACTGTGCCCCTGCTGGACAATTGCGTCCCTGGCGTTTGCGTGTGCAGGAACCCACCCTCGGAGCCCCTTGCGAATGACTGCCCTGAAAGCCTTGGAAATGTTACCTCTTCATCCTCCTCCTCCTCCTCATCCTGTGCCACATCCTCTTCCATCATCGCCCGAATTGTTTTTTCAAGGAGGCATAGAAGTGGGATAGTTAAGCTGAGAACGGCGTCATTGCCACTGGCCATGTTGGTGGAGTACTCAAAACAGCGCAACAAGGCACACAGGTCTCGCATGGAGGCCCAGTTAAATTAAATAGCGGAATAGAAAATATGATCCAAAAAAAGTGTATGTATATCACACGTACACAACCACACTGGGCCCCAATTACTATTGTTTGTACCCCTAAAAGGCTAGATGAGGAGTAGGGGGAGTATGGAACAGGCAGCACCCTCAAACCTTCAGAAGTATGAGATGAACCCCAACAACTTGGAAAGGTGGATCTCTCTCACACGTACCAACACAGACTATCCCCCAATTTAACTGATCCCCAAAGGTTTTTGATTAAATAGCGGAATAGAAAATATGATCCAAAAAAAGTGTATGTATATCACACGTACACAACCACACTAGGCCCCAATTACTATTGTTTGTACCCCTAAAAGGCTAGGAGTAGGGGGAGTATGGAACAGGCAGCACCCTCAAACCTTCAGAAGTATGAGATGAACCCCAACAACTTGGAAAGGTGGATCTCTCTCACACGTACCAACACAGACTATCCCCCAATTTAACTGATCCCCAAAGGTTTTTGATTAAATAGCGGAGTAGAAAATATGATCCAAAAAAAGTGTATGTATATCACACGTACACAACCACACTGGGCCCCAATTACTATTGTTTGTACCCCTAAAAGGCTAGATGAGGAGTAGGGGGAGTATGGAACAGGCAGCACCCTCAAACCTTCAGAAGTATGAGATGAACCCCAACAACTTGGAAAGGTGGATCTCTCTCACACGTACCAACACAGACTATCCCCCAATTTAACTGATCCCCAAAGGTTTTTGATTAAATAGCGGAATAGAAAATATGATCCAAAAAAAGTGTATGTATATCACACGTACACAACCACACTAGGCCCCAATTACTATTGTTTGTACCCCTAAAAGGCTAGGAGTAGGGGGAGTATGGAACAGGCAGCACCCTCAAACCTTCAGAAGTATGAGATGAACCCCAACAACTTGGAAAGGTGGATCTCTCTCACACGTACCAACACAGACTATCCCCCAATTTAACTGATCCCCAAAGGTTTTTGATTAAATAGCGGAATAGAAAATATGATCCAAAAAAAGTGTATGTATATCACACGTACACAACCACACTAGGCCCCAATTACTATTGTTTGTACCCCTAAAAGGCTAGGAGTAGGGGGAGTATGGAACAGGCAGCACCCTCAAACCTTCAGAAGTATGAGATGAACCCCAACAACTTGGAAAGGTGGATCTCTCTCACACGTACCAACACAGACTATCCCCCAATTTAACTGATCCCCAAAGGTTTTTGATTAAATAGCGGAATAGAAAATATGATCCAAAAAAAGTGTATGTATATCACACGTACACAACCACACTGGGCCCCAATTACTATTGTTTGTACCCCTAAAAGGCTAGATGAGGAGTAGGGGGAGTATGGAACAGGCAGCACCCTCAAACCTTCAGAAGTATGAGATGAACCCCAACAACTTGGAAAGGTGGATCTCTCTCACACGTACCAACACAGACTATCCCCCAATTTAACTGATCCCCAAAGGTTTTTGATTAAATAGCGGAATAGAAAATATGATCCAAAAAAAGTGTATGTATATCACACGTACACAACCACACTAGGCCCCAATTACTATTGTTTGTACCCCTAAAAGGCTAGGAGTAGGGGGAGTATGGAACAGGCAGCACCCTCAAACCTTCAGAAGTATGAGATGAACCCCAACAACTTGGAAAGGTGGATCTCTCTCACACGTACCAACACAGACTATCCCCCAATTTAACTGATCCCCAAAGGTTTTTGATTAAATAGCGGAATAGAAAATATGATCCAAAAAAAGTGTATGTATATCACACGTACACAACCACACTAGGCCCCAATTACTATTGTTTGTACCCCTAAAAGGCTAGATGAGGAGTAGGGGGGGTATGGAACAGGCAGCACCCTCAAACCTTCAGAAGTATGAGATGAACCCCAACAACTTGGAAAGGTGGATCTCTCTCACACGTACCAACACAGACTATCCCCCAATTTAACTGATCCCCAAAGGTTTTTGATTAAATAGCGGAATAGAAAATATGATCCAAAAAAAGTGTATGTATATCACACGTACACAACCACACTAGGCCCCAATTACTATTGTTTGTACCCCTAAAAGGCTAGGAGTAGGGGGAGTATGGAACAGGCAGCACCCTCAGACCTTCAGAAGTATGAGATGAACCCCAACAACTTGGAAAGGTGGATCTCTCTCACACGTACCAACACAGACTATCCCCCAATTTAACTGATCCCCAAAGGTTTTTGATTAAATAGCGGAATAGAAAATATGATCCAAAAAAAGTGTATGTATATCACACGTACACAACCACACTAGGCCCCAATTACTATTGTTTGTACCCCTAAAAGGCTAGATGAGGAGTAGGGGGGGTATGGAACAGGCAGCACCCTCAAACCTTCAGAAGTATGAGATGAACCCCAACAACTTGGAAAGGTGGATCTCTCTCACACGTACCAACACAGACTATCCCCCAATTTAACTGATCCCCAAAGGTTTTTGATTAAATAGCGGAATAGAAAATATGATCCAAAAAAAGTGTATGTATATCACACGTACACAACCACACTAGGCCCCAATTACTATTGTTTGTACCCCTAAAAGGCTAGGAGTAGGGGGAGTATGGAACAGGCAGCACCCTCAAACCTTCAGAAGTATGAGATGAACCCCAACAACTTGGAAAGGTGGATCTCTCTCACACGTACCAACACAGACTATCCCCCAATTTAACTGATCCCCAAAGGTTTTTGATTAAATAGCGGAATAGAAAATATGATCCAAAAAAAGTGTATGTATATCACACGTACACAACCACACTAGGCCCCAATTACTATTGTTTGTACCCCTAAAAGGCTAGATGAGGAGTAGGGGGAGTATGGAACAGGCAGCACCCTCAAATCTTCAGAAGTATGAGATTGTGTTCACTGTACCCCACAAAGATTGAGTTCACTGCACCCCACAATGATTGTGTTCACTGCACCCCACAAAGATTGTGTTCACTGCACCTCACAAAGATTGTGTTCACTGTACCCCCCAAAGATTGTGTTCACTGCACCCCACAAAGATTCTGTTCACTGTACCCCACAAAGATTGTGTTCACTGCACCCTAAAAGGATGTTGTTCACTGCACCCCACAAAGATTGTGTTCACTGCACCCTAAAAGGATGTTGTTCACTGCACCCCAAAAAGATTGTGTTCACTGTACCCCCCCAAAGATTGTGTTCACTGCACCCCACAAAGATTGTGTTCACTGCACCCCAAAAAGATTGTGTTCACTGTACCCCCCAAAGATTGTGTTCACTGCACCCCAAAAAGATTGTGTTCACTGTACCCCCCAAAGATTGTGTTCACTGCACCCCACAAAGATTCTGTTCACTGTACCCCACAAAGATTGTGTTCACTGCACCCCAAAAAGATTGTGTTCACTGTACCCCCCCCAAAGATTGTGTTCACTGCACCCCAC
Organism: Pelophylax lessonae; assembly: GCF_965119305.1. Taxonomy (NCBI): domain Eukaryota; kingdom Metazoa; phylum Chordata; class Amphibia; order Anura; family Ranidae; genus Pelophylax; species Pelophylax lessonae. The sequence continues at coordinate 504,165,225 of NC_138772.1, read as the reverse complement.
AAAGATTCTGTTCACTGCACCCCACAAAGGATTTTGTTCACTGCACCCCAAAAAGATTGTGTTCACTGCACCCCAAAAAGGATTTTGATCACTGCACCCCAAAAAGGATGTTGTTCACTGCACCCCAAAAATGATTTTGTTCACTCCACCCCAAAAAGATTGTGTTCACTGCACCCCACAAAGATTGTGTTCACTGCACCCCAAAAAGATTGTGTTCACTGTACCCCCCAAAGATTGTGTTCACTGCACCCCACAAAGATTCTGTTCACTGTACCCCACAAAGATTGTGTTCACTGCACCCCAAAAAGATTGTGTTCACTGCACCCCAAAAAGGATGTTGTTCACTGCACCCCAAAAAGGATGTTGTTCACTCCACCCCAAAAAGATTGTGTTCACTGCACCCCACAAAGATTGTGTTCACTGCACCCCAAAAAGATTGTGTTCACTGCACCCCAAAAATGATTTTGTTCACTGCACCCCAAAAAGGATTTTGTTCACTGCACCCCAAAAAGGATGTTGTTCACTCCACCCCAAAAAGATTGTGTTCACTGCACCCCAAAAAGATTGTGTTCACTGCACCCCACAAAGGATTTTGTTCACTGCACCCCAAAAAGATTGTGTTCACTGCACCCCAAAAAGGATGTTGTTCACTGCACCCCAAAAAGGATTTTGTTCACTGCACCCCAAAAAGATTGTGTTCACTGCACCCCACAAAGGATTTTGTTCACTGCACCCCACAAAGATTGTGTTCACTGCACCCCACAAAGGATTTTGTTCACTGCACCCCACAAAGATTGTGTTCACTGCACACCAAAAAGGATTGTGTTCACTGCACCCCAAAAAGATTTTGTTCACTGCACCCCAAAAAGATTGTGTTCACTGCAGCCCAAAAAGATTGTGTTCACTGCAGCCCAAAAAGATTGTGTTCACTGCAGCCCAAAAAGATTGTGTTCACTGCAGCCCAAAAAGATTGTGTTCACTGCAGCTCACACACAGAAAAATGGATGTGGATCACTGACACCTGCCTATCTCCAATCCCACACCACACAGCAATATCGATTGTAGTTTGTAGAACACAGTTTCCCTAAAATTCAGCAGACTCTGTCCCTAACAGGATTGAGAAGAGATCGTAGATCAGGATTGAGTGCAGATTCACCCCACCCCCCACACAGCAATATCGATTGTAGTTTGTAGAAGACACTGACCCTATAATTCAGCAGACTCTATCCCTAAAATGCCTACAACTCGCCCTGCCTAAACACTCCGACCTGTCCCTCAATTCTATCCGGACACAAATGGTTTTTTCCTGCCTATCTTTCCCTAATCAGCAGCCAGCACATTGATGTGTGCTCTGTCCCTTAGCTAAGCAGCAGAATGACGCTGCTGCGGCGGCTGCCTCGAACTTATAAAGACTTGGTCACATGCTTCAGACGGCCAATCACAGCTACTAAGACATTTGCAGGCATGGCTGGGATGGCTTAAGGCACACCAGTTAAACGATTGTTGATTGGCTGTTGAAAGCCCGCCATGAAAAGAGCGCCAAAGCATGCAAAACCCGGAAATAAAACGACCGAACACGGATTTTTACCCGAACATACAGTAAAGTGTCCGTGTCCGTGTTCGGGTAAAAAAAATCCAATTATTCGGTACGAACACGAATAATACAGTCCGTGTTCGCTCAACACTAGTATCCAGTACTTTCTCCTATGCCACTTTCTCTTTCTTATGGGTGCTTCCTAAATCTTTCCCACTTGCTATTCTTTACTGCTCCTCTTTATCTTTCCAGCTCATGTAAATGATAGGGGCCAACATAGTGTAGTCGTTCAAGAAATTTATTACACACAAAATAGCCAACTCACATTTAAAATCACGATCGAGCGTTTGTTGCGGTCTGTTTCGGGTTCTCTGTCCCGTTCCGATACGTCACTTCCGGGTAATCCTACGCGTTACGTCATGAGGACACGTGACTTCCTCAGGGCATTCTTTATATTAAATGTAAATTTATAACTGCTGGTACCCAGTGCAATCTTCAGAACACTATACAGTCACAGGGATCAGTTTTTTCACATACCACGTTTATGCGAGTTTATCAGCGGTTATGAGCTTTTGAGGTTAGAAGCGTTTTTAAAGATAACCTCAGGAGATTTTCTCAAATGCCCACAATGCATGAAAACAAGTAAATTATTAACTATTTCAGTCATTCTGTGAGAGAAGAGAGAGCAGTGTGCTTGTAGATAGTGGTCTTATTTTTAGTGTTTTCACTATGGATCTCATCATGAACATAAGTGAGGAAATGCTCCCGATGTTGCTGAAGCTCCGAAGACGTAGAAAATTGCGTGAGAGAACCAGAGTTAATCACTACTGGACTCATCCATTGATGCAGGTGACAGCATGTGGTGAAATTTGTGTTTTTTTCAACATTTGTATATCTTCAAATGTTATCAGAAATGTTTTCCCCTTTAAAAACACATATAAATGCAAACACTTATAAAAGCAGTTTACTGTTAGAGGCGGTTACAAGCATTTGGCTTTGAAATGCCATTAAACTACAATCCTGAACGTGATTTTTCTGCTTTAAGAAAAATGCCGGTAACCTCAACTACCTCTAAACTACTATAAATGACTGAGTGCACATGTACACATAAGATGACATTGAGAAGAGTTCAGGGGCTGCTGAAAAAAAAAACCCAACTGCTCCTAAACTTCAGTTTAGCAATTGTAGTGTACATGAGGCCTTGTTGTCAATGTACACTCAGGCTTTTAGCAGAGTTTAGGAGCTGCCACATTTAGGTGAGGTTAAACCTCCCTCTCCTGAACATGTTAGAATTGCATTCAGGATAGGAATGTTTTGCCGTGGGAAACCGTAAAATGTGGCAAAATCGCGGTTGTGTTTTTGCGTTTTCCCACAGCCGCGGTCAGGGTAGGTTAGTGTGCATGTAGCCTTAGGTTCTTTACTCAAAAGTCCCCAGGACAGTGGCCCCTTCCAGCTTCCTCCAGACACCAATCAGTGAGGGAGACAAGGCTACTCCAGAACAGATCCCTTCAAGAAAGCTTGCAGTCAGATGCAGGCTGCTTCTAGGTCCCAGCATTGCAGTTCCTTAAACTTTGCAGAACAGCAAGCCAGTCCTTAGGCTGCCTCAGGGGCAACAGCCCTAATGAGCCTGGAAACTCTCCTTTCTGAGGAAAGTCAACCTCTCCAGGGTTTCAAACTATGTATCAGCTTCCCATCCACCATCTGAGCATACCTAGCCAGGGTTAGGTTAGGCCCTGATCATATTCAGGCTGGTTATTCCAATTCTCCCTCCCTAAGCTCTAGAAGCTTCTTCTAAAGGGAGGGGGAAGCAATCAAACTCCCAACATGTGAAACCCTTAACAGACCAGACTAAACAATCTCTGCTTCCTTTCATTACAGAAGGAACTAAATGTAAAAGAAACTAAATGTACTTAGCATCCCACACTAGGAGGGTGCTACACATACTGTATATAATTTTGTTTTACTTTATTTACAGAAACTGTATGATTATAGCTTTAATAGCTACCACATAATCAATGCTATTTAGGATTACCATTCCTTTAATTGAAAACAGTATAAAAAGTTGCAGAAGACAGAGATTTAAGATCAGTTATTAGCAACATTGTACAGCAGTGTCCTTGCATCATATAAATATGAAGACCAATGGCCTCTTTTTGAAGGAAGAGTAAAAGAGAAACATTTCTATCCATAAAGATGTTCTAGTGTATTAAATATTTTAGGCTATAGTAAAAGACATAGTGCTGATATGCAAGTATTATACTGTCTTTGCAAAGGAAATAGGGCTTTTCCAAATAGGCCTTATTTAGGGCCAATATATTTTACATCATGGTTTGATAGCAGTGCTGTGTTCCTCTATGGTAGCAACAAAATTAACATTTGAATTCTGAAAGATTTAAATCAATGTAGATTCGATCTTTAGTATTTTATCAGCAAGTCTTGCTCCTTTTATCCTCTATCCTGAGTTTATAATTGCACTCTTTGGGTCCATTGGGTTGATTTCCCCTTTAGATTGTAAGCTCCATGAGCAAGGCTCTCCTATTCCTTCTGTATTGAACTGTATTGTAATTGTGCTGTCTCCATTATTATTGTTAAATGTGGCACAAACTGTTGGCGCTATATAAATCCTTTATTGTAATAATTATAATAATCATTTCCATACATTAAATAGAGGATGGGTCAATGGAACATTTTTTGGCATTTAATGGCAATAAACAATTCACAGAATGTCTAAATAGACAACAGATCTACCTGTGCTTAAATCCCAATAGCTTGTACACGTATTTAAAATATTAAAATGGGTGTGCTCTTGACCAGAGTTCTTGAAATGTGCCACATCCCTTAGTAATACAAGAATTGGGAGGGTTCCCTTGGGGTGGGATTTTTTAGGCACAAAAATTGAAAAATGTAATAAATATAATTCTAATATTTTATTAAACAGAAATATACAAAAAGTGAAGTTAAAAACAATTGCAAGCAAAAAACATTATGCCATTGCAGTAACCAACCACATTTAACAAAGACCAAAACCCGACGTGTTTCGAAGACTGTAAATCTTCTTCCTCAGGGGTGGCTTTGAGTGGTGTTCTGTTAACATAAAATGTAGTCAAAACATGGTATATTTACACCAAGAAATACAGTTTTAACAATCTATGAACATAGAGAGCAAGTCAAATATTTATCTACATATGATAAAACACTTACATGGTTGACTGTACATGGAATAAATGATGCTTGCAAGGATATTAAAATCAATGGGTTAACCGCAGTCTGATTGGCAGTGTCTTGCTTATCATGAAGTTATAGATGGTATAGTGGGTGGTGAGACCGGCCACGTGTCATCCAAAATGGACAACTGAAGTCCTAAGTATAGATTGTTAAAACTGTATTTCTTGGTGTAAATGGCAACATTTCTTATTATAAGGTAAACACAACCAAATGTCATATCCTAGACCTTAATATTGATGGCACAACAAGCAATTGGTTACAACTAGTGTACCTCTATGTGTGGAATGATACGCATATAGGTTAGCTAGGTGTTACTCTAAGTCCACCAAAGGACTATATAAGGAAAACTTTATACCCTTCCGATCTCGACTGGCACAGGATCCAGATAACCTGGCTAAATTTGAATTTTCATGGGGGGGGGTCGCCTAGCAGCGTTTAAAATAAAATGAATCCCACAGTTATTGTGCCTCTTCCATGCTCTGCCTATTCACATCCCACTCTCCTACCTTTCCTTCTTACAAAAACTACTAAATGCTAATATCTGGCAAGGGAAAGCACCCTGTAGAGCGCACAGCGCAGAGGGTCCATCCAGAATTTGTTGTGGTAATATGTGGTCACACCCCTTTAGCACCTAATATTTTAAATACAAGAATTGGGAGGGTTCCCCTGGGGTGGGATTTTTTAGGCACAAAAATTGAAAAATGTAATAAATATAATTCTAATATTTTATTAAACAGAAATATACAAAAAGTGAAGTTAAAAACAATTGCAAGCAAAAAACATTATGCCATTGCAGTAACCAACCACATTTAACAAAGACCAAAACCCGACGCGTTTCGAAGACTGTAAATCTTCTTCCTCAGGGGTGGCTTTGAGTGGTGTTCTGTTAACATAAAATGTAGTCAAAACATGGTATATTTACACCAAGAAATACAGTTTTAACAATCTATACTTAGGACTTCAGTTGTCCATTTTGGATGACACGTGGCCGGTCTCACCACCCACTATACCATCTATAACTTCATGATAAGCAAGACACTGCCAATCAGACTGCGGTTAACCCATTGATTTTAATATCCTTGCAAGCATCATTTATTCCATGTACAGTCAACCATGTAAGTGTTTTATCATATGTAGATAAATATTTGACTTGCTCTCTATGTTCATAGATTGTTAAAACTGTATTTCTTGGTGTAAATATACCATGTTTTGACTACATTTTATGTAGTCAAAACATGTTGTCCACAAAAAAATTGTCGTGAGAAGGAGCTATGTGTCGCTGAAAAGAAGGTATAGTCATGTTCTTGTGGGTGATGGCAGCGCCAAACATCGAAGAGGTCATTTGTGTGGATGAATTTGGACATGGGGGATTGAAGTCTCGAGTGTGAAGAGGAATCCAGCTGGTAGATTCAGGAAATTAATTTGACGGGAATTGGGGGGCAAAGAGAGAGACCAGTGTATAGACAAAAGAGTTAATCTTACAAACAAGAATTATAAAGTGGCCACTCGGTCAGGTCCAGATTACTATCCAGGAGTTGAAAGGCAACAGTGTCACATATGGCAATAAGTACTCCTCTTCTTTTTTTTTTGTTCAGGCTGTTAGCTGCAAAGATTTGGGGGAAAGGCCTTATGTGTACAGCGTTAAAGCTGTTTTTTACAGTGAGGCTCTTTTGACCATGTGGTTTAGACCCTTAGGGTTAAGGGATAATATTTTAAGTCTCATTGGTGTGTGTGGGATACTGTGTTGGTAATTTTGTACTCACAGTTAAGATGTACATGCTGTAGTTTAGGAGCCAGACTAGCTTGAGGTCAGGGAGGTACCTTCCACTTTCAGAGATGAACGATTGTGGGTGCCTAGTCGGCAAGCAGGCATTGTGGTTGAGGTATTCCTTAGGAGATTTAATGGAAAAAAAGAAAGACATAAGAGGTTATAAAAAACAATGCATACAAAACATAGACAGCAGCAGCATATATGTCAAAGGCACTGTCGATAGCCAGTGGGTATAGCGTCCATAAGACCAAGGCTAGGCACTTTATGGCATCATCTGAGGCAAAGGGCTAGTATGTTGAAGGCTGAAGCTTAGGCCGAGGGGGGGGGGGGGACCCTGTGAGCAGTTATTTGTTCCTGAGTTGCAAGTAGGAGGCCAATCTGTGCCAGGAGGATGATCATTTTCCAGGGGGCGTGTGCGTGGTCACTTGTGGCTCTGGTATAATGCCCCAGGAATAGAGGAGATCCAAGCCTTTGTTGACAGAGATGATATTATGGGTTACACCATTCCTTTCCACTATTAGATTGGTGGGATTACCACATTTATAGGGGATATTGTGGTTGCGACATGCTTTGGTCACTGTGGCAAGTTGTCTCCTCATGTCTAAGGTATATTTGGAGAGATCCTCATACATCTGTATATTCGCATAAGGAGCAGGAAGTTGGCCGAGAGACCTAGACTTTGCCAGGAGTTGTTCTTTAATGTGGAAAAAGTGTATGCACACGATGACCTCTCGTGGAATGGTGTCTGGCAAATGAGGCAGCTTAATCAGATGGTGTATTCAGTCTATGGTCAGAGCCAGAGGGGTTGCATCAGGTAGGAGGGAGCTGAATAATTATGTGGTGTAACGCTTTAATTCTCCTGGTTGCACTGACTCTGGGATCCCCCGCATCTTTAGATTGCTACGCCATGACCTATTCTCTAGGTCTGTGATTTTTTGCTTTCATCCACTGCCTGTCTTCTAAGTTGTCATCATGAGCATCCACTAAGTAATTGATGGTGTTAGTGATTTATCCCAAATAATCCCATATGAATAAATGTGATTCACTCTCTCACCTTGTGAATTTAATCCAGAAGAGAATTTGTGGGTCAGAATGGCAAAATCAGCATGTAGGGAATTCTGCAGTCATAGGAACATGTCCTTCAGCAGTGTGTCCATGACAGACTGAGTAGAGTTAGGGAATGAGGCTATGGAAGAGCGGTGGTGAAATGGCAGTGTGGGTTCAGGGACAGCATTGCTCACCTCAGATCCTTGTGGTTTATCATCCAGGTGCATTCTGGCTTTAGCTTGGCTGGCACAAAGCTGGCTGGGTGATGAGGGTGGGTTTGGTGAAGAGCCTGCACCCTGGGATCCTTCTTCCCCAGCCTGGTCATCCATCAGGTCTGTATAGTGGCCTATTAGGAGAGAAGAGGAAACAGAGGCTGGAGTGGCGGTGCCATCTTGTCGGCCTCCTTGTGTGGGCTGGTGGAAGAAAGCGGTCAATTTTTGCGGGCGCCGATCATCCTTTCTCTTCCTGGATGTATCGGCAGTGTGCCTGTGGATTTCAAACAGGAGTGGCTGTATGTCGGGTGTTTTTTGGGTCCCCCGATCTGTGATATGAGCCCTAAATGCTCTGGAGGTCGGCTCTTATGCTGCCATACAGTGCGCGCCCCAACTTCCCTATATATTTATTTTGCGTATTTTAGTGTTTTCCTGGAGTTTAGCTTAAAAATACATAGGAATGCTGCAGCATGAATGACGACTTGTGATTTGAAAGAATAATTGGTTACATTTTTTGGCCATTTTCCATACACATAGGGGAGTTCTACTTCAATAGACCATGACACATAAGCAGGGCAAATTCAAAAATGAACCAAGCAGCCCAGAGCAAATGTAAATAACTATTCCATAACATCGTTTACTTTTGCTTGAAGCTGCTTTGGAACAATAAGCTAGTGTAGCCGTGTACACATCTGACAGCGCTGCTTGGCTGGTGGGGAGTTCCCCATTGACATCACCGCCTGAATGACGTTCACCAAAGCCTGAACTGGCTGTGCTCGCTGTTTAGGAGACCAGGTGAAGAGACAGCAAGTGTGTGTGTCACTTTTGATTGTTATGGGTGACTGATGGCTGGTGTTACTGATCAAATGAGCTTTGAGGAGCAAGGACATACATACAGACAAACTTTGATGACCGATATAACAAACATAAATGTATGCAGCTGTGTACTGATTAATAAAGTGGAAAACCAACATGAGCGTGGTGCCAAATCTCCCTACTGCCTGGGCTTCCCCCTGTGTTGTGCCCCCCACCGCAGTGCTGCTGGCTTCACTCCTCTCCCCCAGCTGCTGCAGGGGGATGTTTAAGGATGGAGAGTGAAGGGAAGGGCCTAATCAATATGTAATTTACCGGCCCCTTCCTTTTCTAAATGAACACAGTGAACACACTCACTCACTGCGTTCAATCATAACTGAAGCACAGTAAATGGTGTTTACTATGTTTCAGTTTGTGAATGAACAGGAGGCCACTCAGCACAGAGCACTTCCCATTCATTCACTGTCCAGTGTAGCTGAGGCTGCAGAGAAATTAATGTGTTTGAGATTTGGGGTGCACACCCGAATGCAATTGGCTGCACACACCTATGAGTGCAATCCTGTGACCACAAGATAAGTTTGGCCAAAAAAAAGCTTTGGCCATTCTCCGCTTTTAACCACTTGCCGACCGCCGCACGACTATTTACTGCGGCGGTCAGCCCCTCACAGGCAGAGTGACGTAGGTCTACGTCGCTAGCCTGTGAGGGTCTAGGGAGCGAGCGCGCACCGCCGGAGGCGCGCTCCCGCTCCCGAGTGGTCACGGACCCCCCCGCGTGTGTGACCGGCGGACCCGATGTCCGCCGGTCACTCGGCGATCGTCAGGGGAGAGGGAGAAAGGCGGGCGGCTGATGTAAACAATTTTCATTCTCCCCGGTGTATGAATGATGATCATACGGTTCTACTATGTAGAACCGTTGATCACTGTTCATACATCTCAAGCCACAGCCAATCACAGAATCACGCCCCTAGGGACACACATAGCCCCTCCCACTCAAAAAAGCTAACCCCTTCACTGCCAGTATCATTTTACAGTAACAGTGCATATGTATAGCACTGATTACTGTAGAAATTTCACTGGTACCCCCAAAAGTGTCAAAAATGTCAGTCAAGGGTCCGATCTGTCCGCCCCAATGTCGCAGTACCGCAAAAAAATCGCAGATCGCCGCCATTATGCGTTAAAAAAAAACACCAAAAATGACAAAAATCTTTCCCTTTGTTAGTAAACGCGATTGACAGAAACATAATGTCCCAGAGGTGTTCTATTGGATTTAGGTCAGGGGAGCGTGGAGGCTATTCTATGGTATCAATTTCTTCATCCTCCAGGAACTGGCTGCATACTCTGGCCACATGAGGCCGGGCATTGTTTTGCAGCAGAAGGAACCCAAGACCCACTGCCTGGCGTAGGGTCTGACAATGGGTCCAAGGATTTCATCCTGATATCTAATGGCAGTCAGGGTGCTATTGTCTAGCCTGTAGGTCTGTGTGTCTCTCCCTAGATATGCCTCCCCAGACCATCGCTGACCCACCACCAAACCGGTCATGCTGAAAGATGTTACAGGCAGCATAACATTCTCCATGGCTCCTCCAGACCCTTTCATATCTGTCACGTGTCCTCAGAATTAACCTGCTCTCATCTGTGAAAAGCACAGGGTGCAAGTGGTGGACCTGCAAATTCTGGTGTTCAATGGCAAATGCCATGGTGCCGGGCAGTGAGCACAGGGCCCAGTAAAAGACATCAGGCCCTCAGGCCTCCCTTATGAAGTCTGTTTCTGGTTGTTTGGTCAGAGACATTCACAGTAGCAGTAGCCTGCTGGAGGTAATTTTGTAGGGTTTTGGCAGGGATCATCCTGTTCCTCCTTGCACAAAGGAGCAGATACCGGTCCTGCTGATGGGTTACGGACCTTCGACAGCCCTGTCCAGCCCCCTAAAGTAACTGCCTGTCTCCTGGAATCTCCTCCATGCTCTTGAGACTGTGCTGGGAGACACAGCAATTCTTCTGGCAGTGGCACGTATTAATGTGCCATCTTGAAGGAGTTGGACTGCCTGTGCAAACTCTGTAGGGTCCAGGTATCGCTTCATGATACCAGTAGTGGCACTGACCCGAGCCAAATGTGAAACTAGTGAAAAACTATCAAAAAAGGATGAGTAGGGAAAAAAAATGCCAGTAGCCTTTACCTGTAAAATCATTCTTGTTTTGGAGGTTGTCTCATTGTTGTCCATCTAGTGCACCTGTTTTTAATTTCATTAACACCAAAGCACCTGAAACTGCTTCACAACCCCCTCTGCTACTTAACTGACCAGATCAATATCCTAGATGTTAAATTGACTTGATGCTATACTCGGATATTCGGATTATAAAGTGTTCCTTTATAATATTTTATATATATTGTATGTATGTATGTATGTGTGTGTGTGTGTGTGTATGTATATATATATATATATATGTATATATATATATACATATATATATATGTATATATATATATATATATATATACTCAAACCAGATCTTCTGGATGTACAGTAAATACTCTTTTTATGGGGAATTATTCAAAAAAGGCCTATATAGTCACCCACATGTATTCTTTAGAACATCATACAAGCTTTACTAATTACTCATAAAAAATACCGGTAATCACAATCTGAGAGAAAAGAAATTATTAACAGGTTAGCAATTCATGCAGTTCCCATACTAGTCTACACAGTCCCCAAAACATATACAAAGATATAGAAAAAAGTACAAGAAATATGTCAGCTATATAAAGTTCCAGTAATCCACGCTGATAGCCATTCTTTGTGATGAAAATTCTATAATTCTATAATCTTCAAAATATCCAAGGAATTTTTGAATGAAATACTGAATAATATCTTGGTAGATTTATAGCCCATATACACTCTATTGTCAAAAGTATTGGGACGTCTGCCTTTACACACACATGAGCTTTAATAGCATCCCAGTCTTAGTCCGTAGGGTTCAATTTTGAGTTGCCTCCCCCCTTGCAGCTATAACAGCTTCAACTCTTCTGGGAAGGCTGTCCACAAGGTTTAGGAGTGTGTCTATGGGAAAATTTGACCATTCTTCCACAAGCGCATTTCTAAGGTCAGGCACTGATGTGGGACAAGAAGGCCTGGCTGGCAGTCCCTGCTCTAATTTATCCCAGGTTGAAGTCAGGACTCTGTGTAGGCCAGTTAAGTTCCTCCACCCCAAACTCGCTTATCCCTGTCTTTATGGACCTTGTTTTGTGCACTTGTCCAAATAATTTAGGCGAGGGGGGATTATGAAGACAGGTTGTTTTTCACCTGATTGGGCTTGGCCTCTTAGTTCCAGTGAAGGGAACTCTTAAGGCGTTAGCATGCCAAGACATTTTGTACAATTGCATGCCCCCGACTTTGTGGGAACAGTTTGGGGATGGCCCCTTCCTGTTTCTAACATGACTGCCCACCAGTGCACAAAGTGATAACTCCGAGCCATGGCCTTCTTGGCCAACATCAGTGCCTGACCTCACAAATGCACTTCTGGAAGAATGGTCAAACATTCCCATAGACACACTCCTAAACCTTCTGGACAGCCTTCCTAGAAGAGTTGAAGCTATTATAGCTGCAAAGGGTGGGCCAACTCAAAATTGAACCCTATGGACTAGGAGTGGGATGCCATTAAAGTTCATGTGCGTGTAAAGGCAGGCGTCCCAATACTTTTGACGATATAGTGTATGTGGAGTCATATATACTATACAACTTTTAATGTAAATAGTCTTGTCATTGTAACATGTGATATTTTATACAGAATGTACACAAATTTAGCCTTATTTGGTTATTGAATATTCAAACTCAGCCTCCTGCTATGTAGTACTACACAATTGTCATGCTTTATTACTCCTTCCTAGGAAGTCTATTGACTCACTGAAAACAATGCACTAGTTGTATAACCAATATGTTTTCTCAACATATTGAACTAAAGCCGCCCATAGATGTTTTCACGTAAGGAAAGAAAATTGCTCAATTCCTCCATTAACACGGTTAGTGTTGATAGGGAAATGCCTCCCACAGCGCTATTGCAGGGAGCCCTCCCTCAACACATTGATTACTGCTAGCGGGTGTTCTTAGATGAGCAAGAAGATGGAGGGAAAAAATGTCCATGAAGACTTCTATGAGATATGACATCATTTTGGCCTAGGCCAGAAACCAGGAATAATATTAAAACATAAAAATATAGATGCATACACGTCACAGATGAGTAGTAGAGGGCCGGCTCTGAGTGATCAGGAAGTGACAGCCAGCTCCCAAATGCAAAATGGAGGTGCGAACGATCAGAAGCCATAAATATTCGTTTCTTGAAATTCAGAAGCTACAGTATTTGTTTTCCCATAGCCAGGTTAAAGCAGTAGTATACTAATTTTTGGCACTTTGCACAATCTAAATCATATTTGTCCGTATGACATCACTGACCTTTTCTCCTGCCTGTCACTTCTGCCGTTCTCTGTATATTTTGTTCGTTCGGGTCAATGACGTCACCTGCGCATGCTCATTTGACCCTGATTTTCCGGCAAGCTAATAATGCTGCCGGAAATATGAAGGGTCTATGCCGGGGCTGCGTCATTTCCTCTGCTGGACATCAGCCCTGTGCTCACGTGAGACTCCGACCGTCCCCATGAAGAAAATTCTCCACTACCCCATGTGACTTTCTACGTCACAGGGGAGTGCTAGTAGAGAGAAGAAGACGAGAAGGGAGATAGTGGACAGCCTCCTATTGGCTGTCAAAATGGTTCATGAAACCAAAACGAGGCTTGGTTTCAATATCTACTGCGCATGCGCAGGATTTCCGAACACTACACATAATGTGGGCGGAAATACTGCAATGCTCAGCAGACGGAAACCATAGCAAGGATGGCGGCGCACAACACAAAAGAAAACAGTCTGGAACAGAAGAAAATACAATTGTAAGGAAAATGTGTAATACAATGATTACGTGCTATTTGATTGAAAATTAAATGTTACTGGCTTAGATTGCATTTACAGATATCGAAGTGCTGAGTATGCTACCGCTTTAAGTTCCTTTTAAGATTTTAAGATACTACACAATGAAAGAAATAACAAGAGTGCTGTCCCTTTAAGATGATCCACCTGAAAGAATGTCTTCACCTAGACCAAGGGTGTCGAACTCAATTTCATCGCGGGCCACATCAGCATTATGGTGGCCCCCAAAGGGCCAGTTATGTCTGTAGGATTAAATGTCCAGAGAACCCCACGTCCCCTAATACCCTGACATGAGATGTCAAGAGCCCCCCCATCAGAAGTCAAGAGTCACCCACCCTTCCTTACATCACAATGCACCCCCTTACCTTGTGCTGCTGCTAGGAAGAAGATGAGGGTGGATCTGGGAAGAAGAAAGTGCATGGTCTGCAGGAGAACCAGAGGAGAGCTTGAGTCAGCTTCCAGAGTCTGCTGAACTCTGAGACCAGGGGAGGCAAAGACAAGGTGGTGTTGAGGCTGCACAGAGAGGTGCAGGATATGTAGGATACCACAGCTGCAGGAGAGGTGCGAGGGCCACATGAAATGGCCTGGGGAGCCACATTTGGCCCGCGGGCCTTGTGTTTGACACCTGTGTCCTAGACAGTTTACTTTATAAAGCAGGCACTATTGAAAATTTCTGTATTTATTCTCTGTAGGTGCCATGATCAGGGGTCAGGCTCGAAGACCAGTTGCCATTTTGGGATAGCCTGAAATGAATTGTTGGCAAGCTGCTAGAAACAAAGTGACCTCTAGTGGCAGGAAACAGTCTGTGTGATATAGCAATCAAATGTTGTCACATACCAGGTGAAAATTTTTGTTTTACAATGTGAAACAGTTCTGCTAAACATGTAGTATAGCAAATGTCTCTGTAGTGACTAAACTATAAAACACTCACAAGGTATCTGGTAACCAGAGAACACAGAAGTTTTGCCTGGGCTGAAATCTCAGGTCGGCATTTTTATTAATGGAAAAAAACAGAACCCTTTATGCTCAAAAATGTATGATTACAGTACTTGGTAATGCTGACATGTTCCCTATTACAATAATACACATAAGGTATACGTTTTATTGGTAGGACTGCTAAGTTTCCAAAATGCTCCCTCCTTTCAATAAATTCTCTCCATTTTCTGAATTTGAAATGCAGTATGTAATATTTAATATTATTTCGAAATTCAGGAATAAAAGATATCTCACCGTCACCAACCATATACAGCTTAGACCAATGTATGTATGTATATATCATACCTAATGAACTACTGTGGAAGGTGACAATCATTATAGCAGTCATTTCTACAGCGATTGCCACTATCTTCCAGGTCCTGTGTAAAGTCTAGGCTGCCCCACTGCACACTGACCACATGGGCGTTGTTTACTCAGCACCTTTGCGTTTCATATAATGCATGGTGTATTGTAATTCAACCAATCAGGGAAATGCCTTGTATTCATTGAATTAATTTCCTGGTTACTAGGATGCTGCCTATTGGCTGTCATAAGAGTCATTCAATAGGTCCTCAGAGGGTCTTAAAGTCTTCAGCAGTGACATCATGTCAGGGGAAGAAACAAGAGTGGCTTGACCAGCGAGAATGAGAGAGCAGCTTCTGTCCACAGATTCCCACTACCGAAGAGGTGCCTTGGAGATTCTTGTGACAGCAGATTCAGGTACATTGTTTGGGTTTTAAAGGGTTTTATTAAAAACAGATTTATTAGGTATGGGTGAAGTGGGAACTTTTTTTCAACCATTTGCCTTCTGGGAAAAAATTTCATACATATATATTTATATATATACCCTCTAGTGTGCTATCAAGTTAGTACCGGTAAATTTATTTGTATGACTCATGGTAAGTGTGAGTCTGAAATCTGAGTCAGGGTTTACTGCAGGTCAGACTGGGTGACTAACAGAGGTAGGTCTCTGGTGCCTCCCCTGGTTCTGGATGTTTGGAGAAACTTCTAGAAACTAGAGGGTGGAGGCCAGGAGGATTCATCTGCATACTTGGGGAAGCTTTGGCAATCCCTAGGCAGTGGGCCTGGCAGGGTGGCTGAGCCAGCCCTTAAATATGGATGAGTCATGCCAGCAGAGGAGTCAGGGGGAAGATGGAGCGCAGAGGAGGCTGTCGTGGCCTTTGAGGTGGGGCCCCTGTGTCTAGGGGGGGGGTGCTATGGCTGGCTTGGGAGGATCCTGACAGTACTGTGATTTGAAAGGAATCTTACTTAAGGAACAGCAGGGAGCAAGGAGGACAGTGTGAGTACATCAGTACACCCAGGGATTCACAAGAGGAGAGACGCCACATGTAGCATTTCTTTCTGGAGGACAGTGCTTAACCTTTCCTGTTCCTTGCCCTGGAAGATCTTTGGAGCAGCCAGGTGGGCTGGTGGAGAAGCAGCCAGATGGGCTGGTAGTTCCTGCAGACAGTAGAGCTGAGATCAGTGTCTACAGTGGAGTGGAACATAGTCCTGGATGTTGCTTACTACACAAAGCGCTACTTTCTAAGTGACTGAGAGTTCCTGGTCCTTAAAGGGGCTTTTGCATTTCATCTTCAGAGACTGTCAGTGTCCGCAAAGGAGGACAGTTCAAGATCATGTATATTGGGAGGAAGTTGTCCCTGGTTATTGTTTCAGTCAATCTGGGCATCCCATAATTCCTATTCCCCATCCAAGTTATTATCACTAATAAACAACAAAAACAAAGCTCAAAGACTGTTCTTTGTGTCTGGAGGGAAGTGGAAAATGCTTGTCACCTGAATGTGCAGGAGTAGGGAGGCCAGTCATCTGCAGCCCCTGTGGCGGTAGTGCTACATATATATATATATATATATATATATATATATATATATCTCAGCATTTTTGCTAGAAAATGATTTGTAACCCTGAAGGCCCTAAAGAATAAAATGGTGATTGTTGCAATTGTTTATGTTGAACAAAATTTCAAACCATAATTTTCAGGAAAAAATACACTTTAATGCATTTTAGGCACACAAACATAATATATTATATGACATTTTGGCAAATCATAAAAGATTATGTTGTGCCAAGTAAATGGATACTGAACACGTCAAGATTTAAAACGTTGCCTTTATGTGAAATAGCGACAAACTATGGTACCTAAAAATCTCCGTAGGCAACAATTTAAAGCCTTTACAGTTTACTCGTTTAGAGTTAAACATAAGCTCTGGTGGTAGAATGGTTGCTCTCTCTCTAATGTTCGTGGTGATACCACACGTGTTGTGCAATCACAGTTTTTGTGCATTTACACTTGTATGTTAGCACAGGGGGGTGCTTTCCTTTTTTTGTTAATATTAAAAAGCGGTGTACCTATTATCCTGGGACGCCGTCATATGACGGCGCACCGGGGGGCGAGCGGAGCGGCGATCGTGACCGCGCCGTGTTGCTAGGACACGGCATGATCCCGATCTCGGTAAAGAGTCAATGACATGACTCTTTACCCATGTGATCGGCTGTGGCCAATCACAGCCGGTCACATGTAAATGAGGAAGTGCCGTTATTCGGCTCTCCTCAGCTCACACTGTCAGTGTGTGAGCTGAGGAGAGCCGATCAGCGGCTCCTCCTCATAGGGGACACAGAGAAATGTAATCAGGGCACTGATCACCAGTGCCCTGATTACACAAGAGGGAAATAAAATGCCATAACTGCCCACCATCAGTGCCCACAGTGCCCACAATCAGTGCCCCCTATCAGTGCCCACAATCAGTGCCCATAGTGCTGCCAGTCAGTGCCCATCAGTTCCTGCTCATCTAGGCACTGATGGGCACTGACTGGCAGCACTATGGGCACTGAGTGTGGGCACTGATGTTGCTGCCCATAAGTGCTCATCAGTGCCGCCCATCAGTGCTCATCAGTGCCACCCATCAGTGTCCATCAGTGCCACCCATCAGTGCCCCCTCTCAGTGTCCATCAGTGCCGCCTCTCAGTGCCCATCAGTGCCACCTCTCAGTGCCCAGCAGTTCCACCTCTCAGTGTCCATCAGTGCCGCCTATCAGTGTTCATCAGTGCTGCCTATCAGTGCTCATCAGTGCCGCCTATCAGTGCCACCTATCAGTGCTCATCAGTGCGGCATATTAGTACCTCCTCATCAGTGCCCATAAGTGCCACCTCATCAGTGCCCATCAGTGCAGTCTATCAGTGCCCACCAGTGCCGCCTTATACAGCGCACATCAGTGAAGGAGAAAAATGTATTTATTTTCAAAATGTACTCACAGAAAATAAGAAAAACTTTTTTTTTTTTTTCAAAATTTTCTGTCTTTTTTCTTTTTTTTGGAAAAAATAAAAAACCCAGAGGTGATTAAATACCACCAAAAGAAAGCTCTATTTGTGTGAAAAAAATGATAAAAATTTCATATGGGTACAGTGTAGCATGACCGCTCAATTGTCATTCAAATTGTGAGAGCGCTGAAAGCTGAAAATTGGCCTGGGCAGGAAGGGGGTGAAAGTGCACTGTAGGCAAGTGGTTAAACAACTTGCAATACAAACACAGCAGGGACACAAAAGCCATGAAAATATTTTTGCAATACAACAGTCACACAAATTTGACCATAAATCATCTAGATCCAAGACAGAAGAAAGCAAAGAAATTTACTGTAAACCTTCAGCAGAACACATCCAAAAGCAAATGCGCAGTTATGGATGAGCAAAAGAGTAGAGTAGAAGGGTGGGGAACTTCATGTATGATGAATGTGAACTTCAAATGATAAGGCGATGACCTCCGATGTGTATGCATGATAGTGACGTCTTATCGTACACCTCAAAGATAGCACGACGGACAGGGACTTACTGAGGAGTTGGTCATAACTGATTAAAATATGACCTTAAGCTCAGAACTGTGACATCTACAGAGCAGGGGTATTATCTGAGCTGATTTTTAAAAAGTCACATAAATTATCTATTTTCAGACATGATTTATTTTACCAACAGCACAGTTCTCTATTATGTATGTCTCAAATGTGAGGATCTTCATGAAGAAGCTATGTGATGCCAAGCTGGCCCTCCAGCGAAGATCTTAGTTAAGTGAAGATAGTAAAAGTGTTTGTAAAGGCTGAAGATTTTTTACCTTCATGCATTCTATGCCCCCCCAATTCTTACCTAAGCGCCCTCTAAGCCAGAGATATTCATGATAGCCGTGGCTGTATTGGAACTCTCTCTCCTCATTGGCTGAGACAGCAGCAGGAGCCCATTGGCTCCCACTGCGGTCAATTACAGCCAGTGAGCCAATGAGGAGAGAGTGGGGGTGGGGCCCAGCATCCTATGGATGCATAGAGCCGAGGCTCAGGAGCGAGCTCGCCATCTATAGGTGGCTATAACAGCCGCTAGCAATAATCACATGTAAAATCCAGCAGGCTGGTTGTACCCAAGTTGATTGATGGATCCACTTGGGTATATTTAGCCTGCCCATACATGATTAGAACCTCCGCCAATGCCTGCTGAACAGTCCGAGATTTGAACCATCTATGGTTTAAGGGAAAAACATTTGGGAAAAACCTGATAGGCTGGTTGGACACAAGTCATTAAACTTGTGTCCAACCAGCCAGCTCATATTTGGTCATCTGCTGAACCGGTCAAATTTAGATCCATGTGTGGCCAGCTTAGGAGAGAAATGAAGTGAAGCTGCCTCATTACTAAACAGTACAAAATAAACTAAGGCTACATTCACACCTGAGCGTAGTGTTTTCGCGCGTTTTTTACCGCGATTTTTACCGCGATTTTTACCGCGATTTACAGGCCTTTTTTGTGCAGGCGTTTTTAGATTGAATAGAGACCAATGGAAAACGCCTGTAATCTGCCCAAAAAGAAGCTCATGTACTTTTTTGAGCGTTGGGCGTTTTGCTCACAGCGTCAAAAACGCTCAGATGTGAACAGGGGCCATTGAAATGAATAGGATTTGTCTTGTTGGGCGTTTTTAGAGCTGATCCTGGAGCAGAAAAACTCCCCAAAAACGCCCCAAAACGCCTACATGTGAACGGAGCCTAAAGGTTTACACATCATAAACAAAAATCACTGCACCAAAGATGAATACAAGTTAATACAAAACAAAATAGTGATGCCCCTGCAACTAAACCAAAAAAAACCTGTGATACAAACACAGACATAAATCAAAACATTTCAAGAAATATTTTCTTCCAGTGGAAGAAAATTGATACCTAGCGCCCATATTTCTTGACATTTTTTGAAAGATTTACACATAAACAGGGCTGGTGCTACCACTAGGCGAACTAGGGCACATTGCTACTTAGGGCGCTGACACAGCCAGGGGGACTCCGGGGAACCTAATGTAAGGGGAGGGGGGCTATGGGGACCTTAACATAAGGGGGGGCTTTGGGATTCTAACGTACAGTAAGTCTTTGGGGATCCTAATGAAAGTGGGGTCTCTGTTGTAGGGGTGAACTCTGGGGACTCTGATGTAAGGGGGAGGGGGGGACTCTGAGGGCCCTGATTTAAGGAGAATGGATTCTTGAGACCCTGATATAAGGAGGGGGGAGTTTGGGGACCCCAATGAAAGGGGTGAAAGGGGGCCAGGCCCATGCAGGCCCAGGCCTAAAGCTGTGTAAGGGGCCCCAAAATGTCTGATGGCTGCTCTGTTCTCCACACACTGCACCAACATTCTGCATACCGCTGCAGGATTGGATGATATTAGCTGAAGAAGAAGCCATCTCCCGCAAACTTCAGCCAATCCATGAAGAAGAGGTGTCCATCCAATGTGGTGAGGTGCAAGCCGTGCTGTGCGCAACATCACTTCCTCCCAGCTCCCCAGTCAGTCTGCATACGGAACTAACGTTGAAAAGGAGGGAAGAAAACATTCCTGTACAGGCTGCATTTGGAGACTTTATTTTTTATTTTTTTTTGGGGGGGGATGCAAGGAGCTGGTCTTGCCTAGGGAGCAAAATAGTCTAGCACCGGTCCTACACATACACATGTGCTTGTAATGTGGAGTCCACTAAGGGGGGGGGGGCAGACCCAGCTATTGCAACCCCTATTTATACTCTACTTTACAATGCCATAGCGCTGTCAGTTTCTTAAATTATCTCTTGTAGAAACTGACACTTTACTGAAGTCATACCTTTCAGAAATCTCCATAATTCGCAGCTCTGCTACTTGGAATGACATTACACGGGCTAGAAAGTGGCAGGAATCACAGAATATTCTGATGATCTCCCCTTGAAACGTGGCCAGCGCTGCAGTAATATGATGTTGTCAGATTGCCTGTGAAATTTACAATGCCACTGACAGCAAAAACCTTAAATATGCCATTTTTTACATTCGGAAGTCACTGATTTATAGGACTCAACACCGTATCTTGAAGGTGATCTTGTAATTTTTCTCTCTCCTGTAAGCATGTGTTGTATCTGCCAATATGCACTAAAGTTCTTCTGCAAAACATAAACAGATGAATAATGTTACTATTGTTAGCCAAGTGTCTCAATGTTAAATATACTCTCGAAACATTCACCTGGATTAATTCAACACCAAGACAGGAAGCGTGCGGCTATGTGCTACAAGTTAAAGGGACATCCAGCCAACAATAAAAAATACAATACAAAAAACTCTTGCCAAATAGAACTACAAACACAAATGGATCCATTACATGCCTGACGAAGGACTCCTGCATGGCCCTCAAAACATTGCACCTTTATCACTGTGATGTGACAACTTTAATAAATGTTTGAACCTTATCTTGAGGTTCCATGGTATGCTGGTGATATACACCCTATATTACCAAAATTTTTGGGATGCCTGCTCTTTTACACGCACATGAACTTTAACCACTTTAAGACCAGAAGGATTTGCCCCCTTCCTGACCAGGCCCTATTTTGCGATTCAGTACTGCTTTAATTTAACGGACAATTGCGCGGTCGTGCGACGCTGTACCCAAATAAAATTGATGTCCATTTTTTCCCACAAATAGAGCTTTCTTTTGGTGTATTTCGATTTTTATTTTTTGCGTTATAAACAAAAAAAGAGCGACAATTTTGAAAAAAAAAATAATATTTTTCACATTCTGCTATATGACATTCTCAAAAAAAAAAAAATGTAAAAATCAAAAATTTTTTTACATTTTAGGCCAATTTGTTTTCTGCTACATATTTTTGGTAAAAAAAAAAAAAGAAATGCAATAAGCGTATGTTGATTGGTTTGCGCAAAAGTTATCGCGTCTACTAACTACGGGAAAGATTTATGTCCTTTTTATTGTTTTTTTTTACTAGTAATGGCGGCGATCTGCAATTTTTTGCAGGACTGCAACATTGTGGCGGACAGATCGGACCCCTGACTGACATTTTTTACACTTATAGGGGGACCAGTGATATTACTACAGTAATCAGTGCTAAAAATATGCACTGTTACTGTATTAATGACATTGGCAGGGAAGGGGTTAGCATTATGGGTGATCAAGGGGTTAAATGTGAGCCTAGGGGAGTGATTCTAACTGTGGGGGGGCGTGGCTTCTGAAATGACCATAGAGACATGTGATCCTATATAGAAGGATCACATGGGCTCTATGATCATTGCAGGGAGAAGAACGGTCAGCTGTGTTTACAAAAGCTGACCGTTCTTCTCTCTCAGTGGGTAACGATCGTGGGTGTCAGGCGGCAATCGGAGCTTCTTGCCCCGTGCATCGGCTTCCCCGCTGATGAGTGGGGGCGAGAGCGCGCCTAGCCGTACTCGCCCTCTAGCCGCGTGTACGAGAGCAACGTACAGCTATGGCGATTTGCCTGGGAGCGGCTGCCTGCCGTTGTATAACTGCGGCGGGCGGTCGGTAACCAGTTAATAAATGTTTGAACCTTATCTTGAGGATCCATGGTATGCTGGTGATATACAACCTATATTACCAAAAGTATTGGGACACCTGCTTTTACATGCACATGAACTTTAATGACATCCCAGCCTTATGCTGGCAATACGCTAGCCGAAAAATTGTTCGAAAATCTGTCATTTGGTCCGATCGTTCGTTTTTCCTCCAGTTATTGGGCACAAATAGAAAATAGTTTTTAACTTTTCAGAGCCGGAAAATCAAAGGAACAGTTTGGAAAATTCTGCGAACAAACGATAAATTGAAAGGTTAATGTGTTTCTCACCCGAACTGTTTGCACTAGGCATATGTGACAAACTGAACGAAAAACGTCCATTGAACGATCTATCGTTTGAAATTCGGTCATTACATGATGGAACGATCGTCTGCTCTCACGACCGATTTTTCGAAAATGAGTTTGAACGATTTTTCAGCTAGTGTATGGCCAGCTTTAGTCTGTAGGGTTCAATATTGAGTTGGCCCACCCTTTGCAGCTATAACAGCTTCAACTCTTCTGGGAAGGCTGTCCACAATGTTTAGGAGTGTCTATAGGAATGTTTAAACCATTCTTCCAGAGGCGCATGTGTGAGGTCAGGCACTGATGTTGGACAGAAGGCCTGGCTCGCAGTCTCCGCTCTAATTCATCCCAAAGGTGTTCTATCGGGTTGAGGTCAGGACTCTGTGCAGGCCAGTCAGGTTCCTCCACCCCAAACTCATTCATCCATTTCTTTATGGACCTTGCTTTGTGCATTGGTGTCTTGGTATGCCTTTAGAGTTCCCTTCACTGGAACTAAGGGGCCAAGCCCAACCCCTGAAAAACAACCTCACGCCATAATTCCCCCTCCACCAAATGATTTGGACCAGTGAGTGGGCTGCCTTTACGCACGACATAAAGCACAAAAATGCATCGCAGGGGACTGGATAGGTGTGAATGAGGCCTTCCTGCAGTGTGCCCGGTAATGTACACACCTAGGTGTGAATGATTGCAGTTTCCCTAAAAATCACAATAAATTGTATGACGTCTGTATAAATCATGTTACCATATTAATCACTATATAGGTTATTTCCATGGAATTTCGTTGCTGAGCAGGATTTGTCACATTATACTTAGAAATTTGAATACCTATTCTGTTGACATGATTTTTTCATTAACCACCTCAGCTCTGGAAGGTTTTACCCCCTTCATGGCCAGACCTTTTTTTGATATTCAGCACTGTGCTATTTTAACTGGTAATTGCATGGTCATGCAAAGCTGCACCCAAACAAAATTTATATCATTTATTTCAAACACACAGAGCTTTCTTTTGGTGGTATTTGATCACTACTGGGTTATTTATTTTTAATTATATAAAAGAAAAAACTGAAAGTTTTGAAAAAAAAACAATATTTTTTACTTTCTGTTTTAAAACATATCAAATAAAAAAATATATATATATCTAATTTCTTCATAAATTTTGACAAAAGGTATTCTGCTACATGTCTTTGAAAAACAACATCCCAAAAAGTATATATTGATTGGTTTTGCGTGAAAGTTATACAGTAGCTGACTATGTACTCTTCACTGGTTATCTTCTTACTTATCTAACCGCACCTTCAGCGTTACCTACAATTCTACTTCCTCCTCTCCTCTTCCCTTCTCTGTTGGAGTCCCCCAAGGCTTTGTTCTTGGACCCCTCCTATTTTCAATCTACACCTCCTCTCTAGGTCAGTTGATAGCCTCCCACAGCTTCCAATACCACCTCTACGCTGACGATACCCAAATCTATCTATCCACTCCTCAGCTCTCTCCCTCAGTCTCCTCACGCATCACTAATTTACTATCAGATATATCGGTCTGGATGTCTCGCCACTTCCTCAAACTAAATCCATCCAAAACCGAGCTTATAATTTTTCCTCCACCGCGTGCCCCTTCCCCTGATTTCTCCGTCAATATCAATGGCATTACCATCAGCCCATCCCCACATGCCAAGGTCTTAGGTGTTGTCCTGGACTCTGAACTCTCCTTCAAACCCCACATCCAATCACTGTCCAAATCTTGCCGCCTCAGCCTCCGCAACATCTCCAAAATAAGCCCCTTTCTAACCAAAGACACAACAAAACTCCTAGTTCACTCCCTGGTCATCTCGCGCCTCGACTACTGCAATCCCTTCTCATTGGCTTACCTCTACACAGGCTATCCCCCCTTCAATCCATCATGAATGCTGCCGCCAGACTCATCCACCTCACCAATCGCTCAGTGTCCGCCGCTCCTCTCTGTCAAGCCCTCCACTGGCTTCCACTCACCCAACGAATTAAATTCAAAATACTTACAACATCTTACAAAGCAATCCACAGCCTAGCCCCCAGCTACATCACCAGCCTCATCTCAAAATACCAACCTAATCGCTCTCTTCGTTCTTCTCAAAACCTCCTGCTCTCTAGCTCACTCATCACCTCCTCCCATGCTCGTCTCCAGGACTTTTCCAGAGCCTCTCCAATCCTATGGAACTCCTTACCCTTATCTGTCCGATTATCCCCCACTCTATTAGCTTTTAGGCGATCTCTGAAAACCCTCCTCTTCAGAGAAGCCTATCCTACCAGCACCTAACAAATGTACCTCCATTTTCTCCATCAACCCATCCCCCACAGTTATTGCCTTTTTGTTTCACTTGACCCTCCCTTCTAGATTGTAAGCTCTAACGAGCAGGGCCCTCTAGTTCCTCCTGTTTTAAACTGTATTGTAACTGTATTGTCTTCCTTCACATTGTAAAGCGCTGCGCAAACTGTTGGCGCTATATAAATCCTGTATAATAATAATAATAATATGGTATATATACTGGATTTTTTTTAAAATATACACTACTAATGGCGGTGATCAGCGATTGATAGCGCAGTGGGCAATCTGCCACTAATTAACACTGAGTGAGAACTGACTAACTGCCACTGACATCCCCAGTGACACTAATACAGTGATCAGTGATAATACTATACACTCTCACTGTACTAATGACACTGGCTGGGAAGGGGTTGACATCTCGGGTAATGAAGTGGTTAAATTTGTGCCTAACAAGTGTTAATTTGTGTAATGTGTGCTGCTTTTTACTAAAGACCTCTTTGTTTCTTCTCCCTGTATTCCAGGGAGACGAAACAGAGAGATCGTTCTCTCTGTACAGAGCCCTGTGTTATTTGCCAACACAGGGCTCTGGGCTGTGATTGGACACAGCCACTCAGCAGGTCCCGGCTATCATTGGGCAGGACCTGCTGACAAACTTCCGCCCTACTACCAGTATGTCGCTTTGCCTGTACGGGCCGCCCGTCCACAGTTCATTGAGGGCAGGCAATCCAGAAGTGGTTAAAGATTAATTGAGGCTATATAATGAAAAAATAAAATCTGTAGATTTAATAGTATATTATTAAAGTGTAACTCCACTTTTGCTGAGAAAAAACATTCCCCTCTGGGTGATCTCTGTACATTACAAGGATTTTAACAAACTTTGTTGCAGATTCCTACCTTTTGTTATTCTGAAGAAATCAACGTTTGTTCCTCTGTGCTGAGTGGGTCTAATGGGAGTGGTTTCATAATTATCATTCAGCTGTGGCAACTGCGGGGCTCTAATGGGCCTGCATCCCTTTAGACGTGTTCCTACTGGGAGTATCTCACCCAAAATTAAATTTTTGTTGCAGGGGATGCCAGAAATCTGACGGACTTTTGTTGCCAGCGGTTTAGACATTAACCACTTTACCTCTGGTCACTGTGCTGCTACTGCGGCACAGTGGCTCGTTATCGTCCAGCGACGTAGACCTACGTCGCTGGACTCCTCCCCCTGTAGGCGGCGCTCGCACGCCGCCGGAGGCGCGCTCGCGCTGTTTTCATTCACAGCGGGAGTCGGGCCAGGTTAGGAGCAGCGGCGATCGCCGCCGCTCTTCCCCGATCATTGGGGAATCTAGTTTGGAGATCAGCCCGCTTGTGTAAACAGAGCGGGCGGATCTCCTAAGTGACAAGGAGTGACAGATCGGAGTGTTCAGCATAGCTGAACATCCGATCTGTCCCTGGCTCACTCAGTCACCCCCCCCCCCCCCACACGTTAGTAAGCACCAGGCATACATTAACCCCTCCCTCTCCAATAAAATAAACCCCTTCCCTGCCAGTGTCATTTTTACAGTAACAGTGCATATATATAGCACTGATTACTGCAGTAATGTCACTGGTACCCCCAAAAGTGTCAAAAATGTCAGTCAAGGGTCCGATCTGTCCGCCGCAATGTCGCAGTCCCGCAAAAAAAATCGCAGATCGCCGCCATTACTCGTTAAAAAAAAAAACACCAAAAATGACAGAAATCTTTCCCTTAGTTAGTAAACGCAATAACTTTTGCGCAAACCAATCAAAATATGCTTATTGTGATTTTTTTTACCAAACATAGGTAGCAGAAAACAAATTGGCCAAAAATTAAAAAAAAAATTTAAAAATATTGTTATTTTTTCAAAATAAACGCTCTTTTTTTGTTTATAGCGCAAAAAGTAAAAATCGCACAGGTGATCAAATACCACCAAAAGAAAGCTCTATTTGTGGTAAAAAAAGGACGTACATTTCGTTTGGGTACGGCGTCGCACGATTGTCAGTTAAAATCACACATTGTCAGCCTGATCAGTCGCGGTAGTGTGAACCGGGACTTATACAAGCTATACACTCACTACTCTACATTGTAGCAAAGTGTCATTTCTTCAGTGTTGTCACATGAAAAGATATAATAAAATATTTACAAAAATGTGAGGGGTGTACTCACTTTTGTGAGATACTGCAGGTACAAATGTGTCTTTCACTAGAATGCACTGCTAAGGACGAAATTCTGACATTGCTTGATATTAGGATCAGCTGATAAAGTGAGCAATGGGTATTGATAAGTTCCTTTATTCCCCAGTTTAGGAAATACATTATTTGTCACAATTTATTTTCTTTCTGCATAACAGTTTAATAATAGAAATGGAGCCCTTGCAGAAAAAAAAAAAGATAAAAGATTAAAGGAAAGGAATGTCATACAGCCAGATGGAACACATTTGTTAAAGTGAGCTATTGTGTTATACTCTAACCAAATCTATATTTTATGAGCAACCAGTAAATGCTTATAAAGACAAGAAGTCTTTTGTAAGATTTACATGGAATATAGAAAATGGATTATTTTTCTCTAGGGACGCAGCGGTAAAGAAAAAAAAAATACCCTGCTTATCCTGATTCACTACCTTCTGAACAAGATAAAACATCCTCATACAAACTCCAAGCCGTGTCTTCTTATCATTGTAATAACCTTTCAGCGACTGCTCTCCATAGTTCCAGCAAGGATTTAATACCTCCTAACCTGTCAAAAAGATAAAAAAAAATTTGCTATGGTATCGGCACCTAGCATTTGAATTTACCACTTTGAACTTCAGCGTTTGAAATTAGCATCAAAGAGCGGCGTTCTGATAAGGCGAGGAGCTATTGACACATGTATTAGCGAGAGTTCACAAATAATGGTCAGCTTGACAAGCGGAAAGAGTGATGGCTCAATACAATAGATATATAAGCGCATAGAAGGAATCAGGGAGAGTGTTCCCCTGATTTTTCATGCTGTCGACTAACGACAGATGGATTATCTGGGTAAACAGGACCTTGTTGTGTTATTCTCCCTCTTGTTTGTTATGTGTTTGACAAGCCTGAGATAAGCATACATTTTTTCCCACATTTTCATAGCTCTGAAAATACTACCCATTGGTACAGAATATCAATAATCACAAGAATATCATCAATGCATGCACTAGAAGTTAATGGTACAGAGCACCTCCTGGACCTAAGAGACTTTGTCACATTGCCAACTCAGGTTGTCACTTTGCCAAAGCAGACTTGAGAAGGTGGCAAGAGCACCAAAATGTGTTGGCTTGTCCACTGTCTTGAACATTTAAAACTTAATAAATTACATTTTGGTCTCCAAAAACCATTGATGTGGCACTTCTGCATCTTCTGCACTTCCTGGATTTCCTCCGAGCCGTTACCCAAAGACCCTTTTGTGTCTGAGAGCTTCCCAAACAGAGTGAGTGCACTCTACTTAACTGTGCAGATCAACCAAGAAATCCAGCTCCTTCCACCTCCATCTAGTTTTTATTGATGTCTGTGTGACCTCTGGGAAGATTTATCTTTTGTATTTATCCTAGTGAACACTTTAAACAAGACAGAGTGTCTGTCAGAACATGGATCACCAGCTGGTCCCACTGTGTTTTCCAGAGCGGAAGGTTGTAGTTCCCGTGTCCACCAACTGATGTCTCCCAGCAGCAGCAGCAAGCTGCTGGGAAGGTATTTAGTCCCTCCTCTACTAGTCCCATTTACTTCAGTGTTTTGCCTGATAGCCAGATTCATACTTGTTGAGCTATTCTGAGTCTAATTCCTGCCTGATCTTGCTCCTGCCCTGAATCATGTACCCTGTACCCTGCTTTCCTTATATCTGCTCCCCTTGTTCCTGATGCCAGTTCTGGTTTCCTTTTCCTGAATGTTCCTTGAACCTCTAGTTTATCCAGTTCAACCGTGCTTCCCTTTTGTCTGTATATAATGTATTATAGTTAGTTTGCTAGTTAGGTTTTCTGTCACTTAGTTTGTAATTAGGGTTTGTGTCTCCTGGTTAAGGGTTCACTTACAGTATATATTCATGTTTGCTGTGTATTCTGTTTGCTGGTGTTTGGATGGATTTTGTTTCACTTAAAATAAATCTTACTTAAGGCAGACTCAGTCTCCTGTGTGCACTACACGGATCCGGTCATCCCTGCTGCTGGATGCCTGCATTCAGTATCCCTGACAGAGTCATTGGGCAGTCCAAAATGTTACCATTGTTACCAGAGCAGAAAAAGAGAGGGAATTATTCAATCGGGATACTTGTTTAGGTGACAACTGTCTAAGCAGGGATTTTTCTACACTTTACAGATTTTTCCTTCAACTTCTTATTGTATCCTTGGAATAGGAAATGAAGGGAAGTCTTACCAATAGTGATGAACTTGGGTTCAGGCTTGGGTTTGGTACGAGCCCATGTTCTTCCGAATCTATAAGTTAGCTGTTATTAGATTGAAATGGGCACATAGCCATATTAGATCAATGTCATTGACCTAACATCGGCATTGTAGATCAATGATGTCATGAGCATTTTTTTGTATATTTGCAGCTGTTGGGCAGAGAATCAAAATGTCCAAAATGTTACAGCTGTCATCAAAGGGGAAATCTTCCAATAGAGATACCTGTTTAGATGACAACTATATAAGGAGGGATTTTCCCACGCTTCAGAGATACTTCCTCCCACTTTCTGTTGTGTCTTTGGAACTGGGAGTGAAGAGAATTCTTACCAATAGTGATGAGCTTGGGTTCAGTCCAAACCCAAGTTCGTTCTAACCCAAAAGTTAGCTGTTATTGATCTGATAATGGCACATGGCCATATTAAGTCAATGTCATTGACATAACGTGGTCATTGAAGGTCATTGTAGGTCAGTGATGTAATGAGCATTATTTATTTGCGGGCAGCCGCTGGGCGGGAAATCCAAATTTCAAAAATGTTACAGCTATCACTAGAGCAGAAATATTGGGGAAATCTTCCAATGGAGATATCTGTTTAGGTGACAACTGTCTAAGAAGGGAATTTTACACACTTTGTAGATATTTCCTTCAACCATGTGGCCATTGCAGGTCAATGATGTCTTAAGCATCCTTGACCAGGAAATCTCCTGCCCACAGCTCATTGTCCCAGAGATGTATAGTAACTAAGTAGAACTACTTCACTACTGTACTTAAGTACCGAAAGGCGGTATCTGTACTTTCCTAGAGTAGAATTTTTTTCTCCTACTTCCACTTTTACTTCACTACATTTTTTCAATGATTTCAATACTTCTACTCTGATATTTTTTTTTTTTTGTGCTGCATAGTTACTCGTTACAATTATAAAAATTACCACTGCCAGAACAGTAGATGGCAGGTTTCATGAAGCTCAAAACATGTGTATTATCAGCGCATACGAAAATAAATGCTACTGTATGTATAAATAAAAGCTGCATTTGAAATAATAAAAAACAATATGATGTTCAAACTTTTAACTTCTTTCTTTAATAACTACATAACACAGTACTTGTACTTTTACTTTCAGTACTTGAGTACCAACATTTTTAAAAAAACTACTTGCAATACTTAAGTACAAAAAATGTTGAATACTTTAGTACTTCTACTCAAGTCACTTTTTGATCGAGCACTTGTACTTTTACTCAAGTATGGGTTTCGAGTACTTTATACAACTCTAGTCCCAGTAATGAAAGCTAACATAAGGTTTGAACTGAAACCAAACTCATCCCTACTCACTAGTGGAACACAACAATGACAGTGGTTCAAAACATTCACTATTCTATCGAAAACTATAAAAAAAAAAATAGATATACTTTGAGTCCAACTAATATCTATGGAATGGATTTTAACAATTCTTTTGTGTGGACTAAAACAACAGTTTCTTTTAAACACTATTATTTATCAGTGAAACTCCAATAAAAACAAAGCCTCTTCAGTCTCCTTTCTTGACCGTAGGATAATTGTAAAAATAAGGCATGCACAATGAACAGATATCAACAAGGGAACCTTGACAGTCAAGGTTCCCTTGCTGATATCTGTTCATTTATGCATACTTTTTCAACAATAAACCTACGGTCAAACAAGGAGACTGAAGTGGTTTCTCTTGTGTGTTGGGACCAGGCAAGGTACAGAAGTCGTGATCTCCCAGTTGTTTGGGGTTTGTAGAGTTGGCTCCCTTGCGGCAGCAAATTCTTTGTTATTTGAACTGTATTTTAATTGGTCGCTGGACTCAGCCTTTAAAACAAGTCAGAAATAACTTCTGAATATTTTCTTTTTAATGATCACATTTGTGTACCTCTGCACAAGCTCTGTAACAGGGAGACCAAGCTGTTTACAATTCTGTCAAACTGTAATTCAGGATTCTACACTTTTCGGGGAGAGTACAATGTGTGTAAATGTGTGCCTATCGGGGGGCCTTGATTAGGGAAGAGTTCTCAGGATCCTTTGGGAAACTGAAAAATCTGCAAATAATTAGCATGATTAATATTAACCACTTGCTGTCTGGGGCAATTTTTTAATTTATCACACATGTTGGAATCAGCATTTTTAGTAAAAATAAATTACTTAGAACTCCTAAATATTTAATATTAGTAGAGGCCCTGGAAAATAAAATGATGTCTGTTGCAATTTTTTATGTCACATAAAATTCCTGCAGCAGTTTATAAAATACAATTTATTTTCAGAAAAAAAAAAAACTCACTAAAATTAATTTTAGTGCACACAAACACACTATAATACTCATTGTTTGTTAAGATATAAAATATGATATTGCTTGAATAGATACTAAACATGTGAAGACTCAAAATTGTGCATGCCCTTAAAATAGCGACAAATTACGGTACCTAAACTTTCATAGCTGAGGTTTTTTAAAAGCCTTTAAAGGTTATCAGAGTAGAATTAATCATGAATGATAGCCCATGGAACATTGCTTCCATATTGCCATTTACGGCAATACTTTTACATGTGTGATGGAATTACTTTTTACATACACATTCAGGACCTAAACTCATGTTTGCATTTTCATGTATGTGCAGAGGTAATGGGTGTGCTTTTAATTTTTTTTTAATTTATTTATTTATATATTTTTTCGAACATCTGATCTATGGAGGCTTCATCTCACAACTTACAGCACTAAAAAGATCTGTTACTGGTGGCTTGTTGCCAGATATCTCAGCATACCTTCAGAGGTCCAGTGGTGTCCATGTCTCAAAGGTCAGGGCTGTTTTGGTGGCAAAAGGGGGACGTATGCAATATTAGTCATAAAGATTGATTGGTGTATATGTAAACCCAATCACTATAATCTCATATAATTCATAACATTATGTAACTTCAATTTTTATATTTTTTTAATATTCAGATTTAATTAAAATACATTTCTACCATTCTGCCATGAAGGTCCTTGTTTAAGAATTTCCTGTTATATGGTGACAGTGCTCAGTCTCTGTCTCCGAACTGTACTCCTGCATTGTCACCCTGTCATATGGGATTCCAATGGAGAGCCCAGCACAAGCAGCCATTTCAATTCATATTACAATAATACCCAGTGATCCTGCCATAAATGTCCTGGTTCATTCACGTCCTGTAATAAGGTGATAACACTCTGTCCTTGTGTCTCCCAATTGTGCCCATGTATCGTCATCCTGCCACACTGTCATCTGATGAAGACTACAATTGGCTGCTCAAGCACACATCACATGGGCATGGTCCACTGTGGACACCATGATACGCACTCTGAGAAATTCCATGCAGCCATTGCTGGAGTGCATGGAGGCAGGAAACAGCTTCCAATAGGCTGCAGAAGGAGAAACACTGGGATGCAACAAAAAAAAAAAAAAAGAAAAGAAAAAAAGAAGGAAAACAACTATTTTAATAAAAATGTGCTTTAGCAAACTAAATATCCTTCCTTTAGGATTTAAATCCACTTTACAGCTGTTCTACAGGCAAACCTACAGACCAGCATTGTATCCTGTCCTATATACTGTACTTATTATTATGTTTGGATATTTATAAAATATTTGTGAAGGTTGCTTATTTATATTCCATATACCAGAACAGTATGAAAAATGTAGTTTAGTTTAGTAGCCATGTATAAACATTAGAGGTACCTTGTGCGAAATGCCGAGTCATATAAAGCCTATGCAAATACAAGCATATGGATATGATACAAAACAGTTGTGTGTTCAGAACAATAAAAAGCCCCTTTGGCGAAAAGAGGAATTGAATGTTTGATGGGAGGGGGGGTCCGTACTGTCACACTGAACCACCTACAGCATAAAACATTCCGGACTGCTGCAATATACAGTACGGCTCTCCAGCTGTTGTAGAACTCCAAGTCTTTTCATATACTACCAACATGACTTCATCATATCCCATGGTAATCATCGTGATGGCCAACAAATTGTCCAGTTGTTAAGTTGTCAGCACCACTTCAAGTTCTGTGCACATGTCATACTGCCAATCTCTCTTCTAAGAGGAAAACTACATGGTACCCAGGTGTCTAGCCTCACTCTTGTCCATTTACATTTCTTACCCTAGTTCTTAAAGCGGAGTTCCGGCCTCGGAAACATTTTTTTCAATAAAAATACCCCCCGGGACAGTCAGGGCTAGTACATTTCATAATGGATAGCCTCTGAACTGTACCAGGTCGCACTTACCTTTTAGAAGAAATGCTTACCTTGAAAAAAAAATTTCCAGCGCTGCCATCTCAGGTGTGGGCAGCTGAAGCCAGGGCGTCCTCTTCGGCGTCCTCTTCGGTCCCACAATGCACTGCACCGCCCCCGCTCGTCACTTCCGGTGCAGACACTTCATCCCTGCACAGCTTCTGGGCATGCCCAGAAGATGTTTAGCAGGGAATGACGCGCCTGCACCAGAAGTGACGAGCGGGGCCGGTGCAGGCACATTGATTCCTGGGAGCGATGACACTCAGCTCCCAGGAGTCAACGCAAGAAGGAAGTGACGGCATGGGCCGCGGCCGCAGAGGGAGGAAGTAGAAGAAAGGTGAGTATATTTTCTTCAATATCAAGGTAAGCAATTGAAAAAAAAATCGGGACTATCCATTTCTTTTTTAGGTGACACTGAGCAAGCGGATGGCCCAAAGTGGTTTTTGAGGCCGGAACTCCGTTTTAAGGCTGAACTTAAAGTGCTTGGTACCCCAACAATTCACATTGCTGATACACTATATTGTCAAAAGTATTGGGACTCCTGCCTTTACACGCACATAAAATTTAAACACACCAAGAGCAATTTTGATAAAAAGCATAAAACAAAACTTTACTAGACATCAAAATTAGGGATCGACCGATTATCGTCAAAGCCAATATATCGAGGGCCGATATATACTTTTCCCGATATATCGGAATCGGCCCCAGAGGTTACCGATATTGCCGATATTTCGAGAAAGTGCTTGTACCGGAGTGATGCCTGCAGCTAGAGGCATCACTCCGGTACCGGCATCCATAGCCAACGGTTGGCTGTCTTGTAATGACAACCGATGCGGCTGAGAAGCCGCTTGGCTGTCATTACAAGGAGCTGAAGGGGATGACCCCCCCCCCTCCTGCCCCCTTCTGCTAGAGACCCGGGCAACCAGCCTGCATGGCCGCCGAAGACCTGATCAAAGCCGCATTCAACTCTGATCGGGTCTCTATGCAAAAACCCGAAAGTGATGTCATGAGAACCATCACTTCCGGGTTCTATCTGGTACCAGATTAAAAAAAAAAAATGACAGCATTCAAAACAGCCAAACTTGGTGTTTTGAATGCTTATAAGTGCAGAGGAGGGGTTTGGGGCCTTTTAGACCCCCAGATCCCTCCACAAGAGTACCTTTTTTTAAATGTACAAAAAATATCGGCTTATATCGGCCGATATGCATTGGCCAAAATATCGGTATCGGCAATGAAAAACTGATATCGGTCGATCACTAATCAAAATACATAAAGCTTCCTTAGTGCCCATTCACACTACCGCGACTTGTCAGCCTGACAAGTTGCGGTCCATGCAGTGCTACGGGAACCGTTCTAATAGGAGCGACTCAAGTCGCTCCGACTTAGAAAATAGTCCCTGTACTACTTTGGGGCGACATTGGAGCGACTTGCATTGACATTCATTATATGAAGTCCGTGCAAGTCGCGCTGAAGTCGCGGTGCACGCGACTTCACAGGTCGCCCCCGAAGTCGTGCCGCGGTAGTGTGAACCAGCACTTACACATAAAATTTATCATAAATATTACACAAAATACTACGACTTAAATAATACTTAGCTCTAGTAGTTGAATGTCAACAGCTTACACTGGATAGCTGGAGGAACTGGACGATACGAAATCCTGGCTGCATGCTTGGTCTTTCCACAGCTCAAAAAAACAGACTCTTCCTCATGCTCTGGACTCTTTTTTATAGTCCTGTATACCAGAGACCACCCAAAGGATGTAATCATTCCTCTTGACTACTCACGGGTCAATTTGTGAGTGAGGTCAGCATAACCAAACAGGAAGTGAGAGGAAATCCCTGCAAATTAAGGGAATTCCTTGGCGACCCCCAGGTCACCAGAACTAGTGTCCCCATTGGAAGATTTCTCCTCTATTGCTATTCTAGGGACAACCCTTTCACTTTAAATGATAATGGTAAACAGGACAAATAGAGAAATAGAGAGGGTGAATCTCCTTAATAGGGGCACAGACAGCAATAAAAACTCAGACATGATCTAATCTTTCTCCACTCTTTCCAAAACTAGAAAAAAATGGTGCCTTCAGGTATACTTTAATTTATTTTTATATTCAAAGTAAACTCACCTGTCCATCCATGTCCTCATGCTTTATTTTTTTTTGCGAAAATACATCAAAAAACACCGCTAGCATGTCTAGCTGCAGCTATCTTGAGTAAGGGCAGATGATTCATGTAGTATTTATTTCATCTGCCCTTACCTCAGTCATGCAGGCAGGAGGGTGTGCTTAGCTGAAAAAGCCCTTTTCCCCTCCTCCAGGTGATAGAACAAAAATGCCCAAGAAGACTTCTGGGATGTATGACATCATTTTGGCCAACACCAGAAACCAGGAAGCAGCTGAAGATACACTATTTAATAAATACGTTTAAACAAGTGAATATAATATATCTTCCTATATCTTTACTAATGCAAGCAGCATGAGGATTAAACATAGTTTATGTTTGTAGGTGGGGCCTTGGTGCAGTTACCTGCTCAGGGGGGAACTCAGAAACAGTTCTTGCTAACTGGAACTTTAACCGCTTTACCCCCGCTCACATTGCTGCTACTGCGGCAATGTGGCTCGTTATCGTCCAGTGACGTAGACCTACGTCGCTGGACCCCTCCCCTTGTAGGCAGCGCTCGCGCGCCGCCGGAGGCTTGCTCCCACTGTTTTCAGTCACAGCGGGAGTCGGGCCAGGGGAGGAGCGGCGGCGATCGCCGCTGCTCTTCCCCGATCGTCAGGGAATCGAGTTTGGAGATCCGCCCGCTTGTGTAAACAAAGCGGGCGGATCTCCTAAGTGGCAAGGAGTGACAGATTGCAGTGTTCAGCATAGCTGAACATGCGATCTGTCCCTGTGTCACTCAGTCACCTCCCCCCACACACGTTAGTAAGCACCAGGCATACATTAACCCCTCCCTCTCCAATAAAGTTAACCCCTTCCCTGCCAGTGTCATTTTTACAGTAACAGTGCATATTTATAGCACTGATTACTATAGAAATGTCACTGGTACCCCCAAAAGTGTCAAAAATGTCAGTCAAGGGTCCGATCTGTCCGCCTCAATGTCGCAGTCCCGCAAAAAAAAAATCGCAGATCGCCGTCATTACGCGTTAAAAAAAAACACCAAAAATGACAGAAATCTTTCCCTTAGTTAGTAAACGCAATAACTTTTGCGCAAACCAATCAAAATACGCTTATTGTGATTTTTTTTTACCAAACATAGGTAGCAGAAAACAAATTGGCTAAAAATTTTAAAAAATTTTGATTTTTACATTTTTTGGGGGGGAATTTCATATAAAAAAATTTGAAAAATATTGTTATTTTTTCAAAATTGTCTCTCTTTTTTTGTTTATAGTGCAAAAAGTAAAAATCGCACAGGTGATCAAATACCACCAAAAGAAAGCTCTGTTTGTGGGAAAAAAAGGACGTAAATTTTGTTTGGGTACAGCATCACATGACCGCGCAATTGTCAGTTAAATTTGCACAGCGCCGAATCGCAAAAAGTGACCTGGACGTAAGACAGCAAAATCCTCCGGTGGTAAAGTGGTTAAAGGCTCAGTTTTGCAATGAAGTTACAGACAGCTCAAGGCACTCACTGAGGTCATTCGGTTTATCACACCCTGCTGTATATGTTTGAGTAGAACATTACCATAGGATGGCTTCTGCACACCAGACAGTATCCATCCCTCTTTGCCTCCGCTAAGCCCAGCACTGTCTCTCTATCCAGAGGGTTCCCCTCCCTAACTTACCTGAATTCTGAACACAGGAGGTTGGCCACTTGGCACAGGCACCATTCAGAGAAAGCTTCCCATTTCTTCAATGAATGCAAAGTGTTCGCTGATTACATGAGGAGCAGAGGAAGGGCGGTGACATGACGCTCTCCAGCAGGACAGATAGTAGTAAAAATCTGGCAGATGTTCTTATCCTTCCGCGGGCCACCCAAACTAGAAAAAGGTTTTGGCTTGACATACACTTAAAAAACTGAAACTCTTTCATCCCATGTGTATTTTTCCACACAGAATATTGAAAGAAAGCTAAGGCTTAATCTGAGCCACAGCACCATCTTGTCTACTGCTTATTTCTGCACCTCCTTGTCTACTAATCACATCTGCACCCTTTGCTCACTGCTCACCGCTGCCCCACTGCTCCCTTCTGCCCCTAACCTTCTTCTACTACCAATCACATCTGCATCCCCTGCACCCCTCTTCTATCCCTTTTTAACATTAAAACCTCTTACACAACTGCAATTCCTTTCACCCCCTTCCACTGCTTCAACAACTTCCACCTCTGCACCCCTTCACCATTGCATCCCCTTCCACCTCTGCACCCTCTTTTATCACTGGAACCCCTTCCACCATTGCAAATCCTTCCACCTCTGCACCCTCTTCCACCACTGAAACTCCTTCCACCTATGCATCCCCTTCTCCACTGCACCTCCTTGCAGTTCTGTACCCCCCTCCATTACTGAAACCCCTTCAAAAATTGTAAATCATCCAACCTCTGCACCCTCTTCCACCACTGTACATTTTTCCAGTTTTGCACCCTCTTCCACCACTGCAACCTCCTCCACCTCTGTGCCTCCTTCCACCTCTGACCCTTATTTAACCGCTGCAAACCCTTCCACTATTGCAAATCTTCCCACCTCTGCACCCCCTTCAACCATTGCAACCCCTTCCACCTCTGTACTCCCTTCACCACTACACCTCTTTGCACCACTGCAACCTCCTGCATCTCTGCACCCCCTTTTATCACTGCAACCGCTTCCACCATTGTAACCCCTTCCACCATTGCCAGTCCCTCTATCTCTGCCTCCCTCTTCTATAATTGCAGCCCCTTCCACATCTACACCCCCATTTATCACTGCACCCCTTTCACCATTGCAAATGCCTCCACATCTTCATCCCCTTCACCACTGCACCCCATTCCACCTCTGCATTTACCACTGCTAGCCCATCCCTCATTTTAAATATTTACACCTCTGCATCCCCCTCTACAACTGCAAGCTCTTCTACATCTGAACCCTCTCTCTCCCCCCCCCCCCCTTCCACTGTTTCAACCACTTCCACTTCTACACCCCCTCAGCCTCTAAAAAACATTCCACTTCTGCATCATGTTTAACCTCTGCACTCCCTTTCACCATTGTACCCCCTTTTATCTTTTCACTTCCTTCCACCATTGTGCATAGCTCACCTAAAGAGTTACTGTAGGTCAGAATCCCATTCCTGCCATGGAGTGCAAGGGCTGTGGGTTTCACCAAATTTCATTGCTCACAGACGCAGGATAGGAAACTGTACAGAGAGCAACGTTGCTCAAAAGCAATATGCAGAGTGTGTCGGGGGTTGTAATGCATTGGAAGCAGGAAAAAAAAAAGATGGGCAGTATGGCATCAGGTCAGACCTATGTTAGCAAGCAGAGGCGTAACTAGAACCTTTAGGGCCCTGATGCAAGAAACCATGAAGGGCCCCCCCGGACCCCTGGCCGGGGCCCTTCTCTTCAAGCCTGGAGCTCTTCCCACTGATCCTGGGGCCCTTTACTGTCATTGCGGGGCCCTTTCACAAGTTCTGCAGTGGCCCTCCTTCCTGTCATCTTGGGGCCTCCCCACAGTGGTGGAATGCCAGGGCCCGGTCGCAAGTGTGACCTTTGCGATCCTGGAAGTTCCCCCACTGGTGTCAGTAGTTTTTATTTTTTGGTATTTTAATTGTATTATTTTTTATCATTTTATTTTATTTTTTTTTACGATGTCACTGACTAATGGCGCTTTTCCACTGCATGGAACCGTACCGGTTCGGCACGCTTTTGTGCTTTTCCACTGCTGGTACCGCATGGTATAGGGTCGGAACGGTTCGGTACGGTACGGTATAGGTTTGCTTTTCCACTGCATGGAACCGAACGGTACGGTACGGTACGGCTCTGAAAAAACAGTACCTACTCGATTGTGGTTCCAACAGGTACCAAACTGGTACCATATCCCACAATCCTTTGCATGCAGTCACTACTAGCCACTGATTGGTCAGAGAATCACACCCACCCCGTTGTTATCCCACCCACTTAACTTTAGTACTACTTTAGTGGAAAAGCAAACCTATACCGTACCGTACTGAACCGTTCCGACACTATACCATGCGGTACCAGCAGTGGAAAAGCAAACCGGGCCAAGCTGGGCCGAGTATAGCCGAGCCGGTACTAGCCGGTACTTGCAGTGGAAAAGTGCCATATGACTCTGTCCATTCAGAAAAGGAAGGAGCTGGTAAATGACATATTTACTGACCCCTTCCTGGTTCTCTATTGTGACACATCGCGTGCAGCAGCCGGCAGGAGAGGGGAGGGAGCACAGTGGGGTGGGAGGCAGCACACTAGGGGGGGGGGGTGAGACCAAGGGAGCACACAGGGGCCCAGAGACAGCAGAACACAAGTGAACTGGATAGGAGGAGTGGTGGGGGCAGCATACAAAGGAACCAATCTCCTTTATTTTCCTCCTGCAGCTACAGGAGCAAAAAGGAGGACAGTGATTTTTGTACATGCTGCCCCCGCCGCCCCTCCTATCCAGGTGTACAGGGGAGCCGCACAGGCCCCCTGGAGCATGGGGCCCGGTTGCAATTGCAACCCCTGCAACCCCTGTAGTTACGCCCCTGTTAGCAAGTTCTTTAGTGGTCATCAGCAATTCTTTATGCCGGAATAGGAAAACCCTTGTAACACGAGTGGATTGGGCTTGTTGACTTTCCTACCAGTAGAGAAGAGTCCACCATTTTGTTCTTGTTCAGATACAGTAAGGCCAAGGCTTTACTATATGTTTTAACTTCTCCTGTAACAGGCACCACAGTTCCCAGTTTTCTTCCTAAAACACAAATGTCCAGTCAGAACAACATCACAGCCTTGGTGTACATGCTCAACACAACAGTAACCCATATTATGTTTAGGAAGTTTCCAGCCAGCATTCAATTCCCTGCACTCAACTCAACCTTTTCCATACTCTGAAGGTTTGTTGCAGTCTAACAAAGCCCGCCAAGGGTAAACTGTCATGGCACTTCTCCCACCACACATTGAGGAACACTGAAGTTTCTCTTTCTCATCTGCCCCCCTCCCCCCTCTAAAACTCCTGCTTCCCTTTTTATATCCTCAAGTTGGGCAGGGAGAGCAGCCGATACCAATTGGGAAAATAGGGCAATGCCAAGGGATACTAACCTCTGCTTACACCTGGGGCACCCAGGAAGAGATATCGAGCATGAGTCCTGGGTGCCTAGTGCTGGCGACACCCATGCACTGAGCTTTTGTACTTGGAGTAAATAAGAACTAACAATAAAATTATAATAAAGATAAATGATTTTCAAAAGCAATTTCATAACTCATAACTAGTTTTTTGATCATTGTAACACTGATCGACACTTGTAATAAGTTTTGTAATCAAACATAATGACGGGTTATATGTCGGTAATATCTGGTCTGTGTCAATCTGGAACTCATTATGGGAGTTGTTCCCTGTTTTGTCTGCCCTATTTTCATGTATTTTTTACAGGAAAACAATTCTGGTCTTGCTACCAGGAGCAGGTTTATATTTAGCATACAAACTTACAACCAACCTATAGCCAGAACACTACAAGAGATCACCATTCATTTAAGGTCAACTGCCTTATGCCTAAAAAAAAAACAAAACTCCAGGTATGGATATTAGTACATAGCTCTATTGATCAAGCTTGAACCAATGTAACTATGTATATATCACAGAGAGAGATAACTGCGCTAAACTCCTGTAAATAAGCAGCAACTTAAAGTGCGACAAACAACTAAAACAAAGTAAATAAATAAGTATGTTGCGCTAAAATTGAATAATATTTGGCTAAAAAATATTATGCAAAATAGTGAAAAATTGAGAAAAAATTGGAAAAAATTATATATGGTATTAACCATATACTACTGAGTGAAATTTAAATAATGTTCATTAAATTGTGTGTTTTGAAAATCTGAGGTCTATAAATGATCCAAGATGAACTGGTGAAGCCACTAGGTGTACAAACTTCTTACCAGAAACAGGTAAATCAAACGCCCAAATCACAGAATGTCAAAATCTGGTTGAACGATTTCCAAATGGCTCCTCAGATTTCCATGGTGTCTCAGTAATCAAGTGCCACGTGCATGAAAAAAAATATAAATAGCTTCCATAGCGTGATACTGTATCATCCAATGATATGACTAATAGTGATCAAGGTAGTGTGAATCACCCAAGGTATATACCACCACCAGTATCTGCGTGCCAGACATGCAATAAATCATATGAATAGTGAAACCAACTCCCTTAGATCCAATCTGCTTACCAGAGGATAGATTAATAAAGCCAACCAAAGTCAGGGAATAAGCCACCAAAAGTAGCCCGATAGGCTCAAAGGGGACCACCACCAACACCACAGCCGCTTACCAGATATGGGTATAAAGACAGCCAATATCGGTCTGTAGAGGATGTCCTCAGATTAACCAGGCCAAGGTGACTCAACAAGGTTCTCCAAAATAGTCCAGTGCCAAGATTATGCAAAGGAAACAAAGCGCTCCATAGTGTAAAACCATACATTTATTTGCAAAATAAAAGAAAGCAACTTACAAGCATCAAGGTAAAAAAGGCGTGGGTTTGAATGAGCCGCCGGCCGGTCGGCTCCTCCGCCCGTCCTCAGACTCGTGATGGTGACGTCAGCACGCTGCGACCGACGTACGTTTCGTCAGATAAGGCGTTCTCAAGGTGAAGTAAGTTGCTTTCTTTTATTCTGAAAATAAATGTATGGTTTTACACTATGGAGCATTTCACTCAGTAGCATATGGTTAATACCATATATAATTGTTTCCAATTTTTTCTCAATTTTTCACTATTTTGCATAATATTTTTGAGCAAAATATTATTCAATTTTAACGCAACTTACTTATTTATTAACTATGTATATACCATATACAGTATATGATATATGCGTAGTGGAGTGCCGCTCCAAGCACCAATGATATGGCTTTGATAATCCCACTTCAAATAGGGTGCAGGCATGTATGCTAATCCAATGCAGTATGACAGATCCTAAGCCACACACCAGGCAGCTCCAAGTACTTGAGAGATAGAAAGTAGCCTCAGCCCTGGATCCTCCTGATAGGTCATGCCCACTGACAAGTTTCTCTAGTATTCCTCTATAACTAACCCCTGGGGTAGGGCAGGGCAAAACACGTCAGGGGATGTGGCCTATCAGGAGGAGTCAGGGCTGAGGCCACTTTCTATCTCTCGAGTACTTGGAGTTGCCTGGTGTGTGGCTTTCACCTAGGATATACATATATATATATATATATATATATATATATATATATATACAGTATCTCACAAAAGTGAGTACACCCCTCGCATTTTTATAAATATTTTATTTTATCTTTTCATGTGACAACACTAAAGAAATGACACTTTGTAGTAGTGAGTGTACAGCTTGTATAACAGTGTAAATTTGCTGTCCCCTCAAAATAACTCAACACACAGCCATTAATGTCTAAACCGCTGGCAACAAAAGTGAGTACACCCCCAAGTGACAATGTCCAAATTGGGCCCAATTAGTCTTTTTCCCTCCCCGGTGTCATGTGACTCGTTAGTGTTACAGGGTCTCAGGTGTGAATGGGGAGCAGGTGTGTTAAATTTGGTGTTATCTCTCTCATTCTCTCATACTGGTTACTGGAAGTTCAACATGGCACCTCATGGCAAAGAACTCTCTGAGGATGTGAAAAAAGAATTGTTGCTCTTCATAAAGATGGCCTAGGCTATAAGAAAATTGCCAAGACCCTGAAACTGGGCTGCAGCACATTGGCAGAGGAAGAGGACGCCAGTGGCGACCTGTGAAGCTCTGGGGAACTCCATGCCCAAAAGGGTTAAGGCAGTGCTAGAAAATAATGGTGGCCACACAAAATATTGACACTTTGGTGTATTCATTTTTGTTGCCAGCGGTTTAGACATTGATGGCTGTGTGTTGAGTTAATTTGAGGGGACAGCAAATTTACACTGTTATACAAGCTGTACACTCACTACTTTACATTGTAGCAAAGTGTCATTTCTTCAGTGTTGTCACATGAAAAGATGTAATAAAATAATTACAAAAATGTGAGGGGTGTACTCACTTTTGTGAGATACTGTATATACAGTATACCATACCTGTGGGGTCCCTTTAGAACTTCCATTCCCAACCAGGGTTCTTTAGTTCTTTGAGCTGTGGCTGATTGACCTCCCATGGTGTCTACATATTTCTGTG
The DNA here is from genome assembly GCF_965119305.1 of Pelophylax lessonae. Taxonomy (NCBI): domain Eukaryota; kingdom Metazoa; phylum Chordata; class Amphibia; order Anura; family Ranidae; genus Pelophylax; species Pelophylax lessonae. The sequence goes on along the minus strand of NC_138772.1, from coordinate 504,121,272 downwards.
GCCAGAACAACTTGGCAGAGACAGATGCATGACATCAATGATCTTTACAGCTGTCTGTAAGGGTGACATTCTTCCTAATGGGTCTAAAAGATCTCTGATGTCTCATTAAAGAGAACCTGTCACAAAGAGTATATGTCACATAGGAAAACCCCTCAAAAAAATGCTGAGCCTGCTTGCCCATGTATGCAAACACACGAACATAAACACACCCATCAAGGGAGCTTACATAAGTAAATGCCACATGCACTACACATGTTACATATAGCCGCACATGTGTGTAAGTGAGAACAATAATTCCAGGGCCATTATTTATGGTTAACTCTAAACTGTTGGCCTATAGGGGCTTTTAAAGTGTCACCTATAGAAAATATTGGGTACTAAAGTTTGTCAACATTTTGCAGGTATATTCTATTTTGAAGCTTGACTTATTGGGTATCTATTTACTCAGCCCAAGCTCATCCTTTATATTTTATAAAGGGTAATATATTGTGTTTGGGTGTCCTAATATGAACCTTAGTGTATTTTTTTACTGAAAAGTTCTGCTTGATAAGCGATTCCGCAAATATAATGCAACGTAAAATGGAACTACGAATCACCATTTTAATCTTCTGGGTCTCTGCTTTGAGGATATACAGTGGGTATGGAAAATAATCACACTCCCCTTCTTAAAATAATCACATTTTGTTGCTTTGCAGCCTGAAATGCAGACAGACACATCTTTTGTTTATCCAGCTGTATTTACTCAGTGCCACTTATAACATCCAAGTGAAAGATATAGCACCAACATGTCAGATGCAAAAAATAAAAACGAATTGAAAAACAGAATCACTGAGTTGGAAAAAGGATCCCCCACTTGTGTCAATATTTTTGTTGAACCACCTTTTGCTTTAATTACAGCCTTAAGGCCTCATGCACACTGGACGTTTTTGGAGCTGCTGTTAGCAGCGTCAGACGTTTTTTTTTTGCAGCTGCAGAACGCCCATCCATGTTATTCTATGGCCTCATGCACACATAGAGCTTTTAGGAGCTCCAAGTGGCATAGGCGTTTTACAGCTTCAAAAAAAACCCAGGAACTGTGCGTTCTGGAGCTGCAGCGTCAAGCTGTAAAAAACGTCTGACGCTGCTAAAGTGCGTTGAGCCACGTTATATGTTTTTTTCCTTCCATTCAAAATCAATGGTTCCCTATGGGAGCCTATTGATTTGAATGGAAGTCGCACCGCAAGTCGGATCAGGATGAGAATCTTGAGGGGGGACTCCACGCCAAAATGTGGAAAAAAAACGGCGTGAGGTTCCCCCCCAGGTTCCAAACCAGGCCCTTCGGGTTTGGTATGGAATTTGAAGGTAGCCCCACGCCGTTTTTTCGGTCCCCCCCCCAAAATCCATACCAGACCCTTATCCGAGCATGCAGCCCAGCAGGCCAGGAAAGGGGAGGGGACGAGCGAGCGGCCCCACCCCCCTCTGGACCATACCAGGCCACACGCCCTCAACATGGGGGGGGGTGTGGGTGCTTTGGGGCAGGGGGGGCTCTGCACCCCCCACTTCAAAGCACCTTGCCCCCATGTTGATGAGGACAAGGGCCTCGTCCCCACAACCCTGGCCGGTGGTTGTGGGGGTCTGCGGGCAGGGGGCTCATCAGAATCTGGAAGCCCCCTTTAACAAGGGGGGCCCCCAGATCCCGGACCCCCTCCCTATGTGAATGGGTATGGGTTACACTGTACCCCTACCCATTCACCACATAAAAGTGGAGACCGGCATAATCACCAGAGACGTCGTCGGAGGAGGACCGGAGGAAGAAGAAGAGCCGACAGCAAAAGAGCAGAAGATCGGAGAGGATAACACAAGAAGAGCGAACAGCAAAAGAGCAGAAGACCGGAGAGGAGAAGACAGGAAGAGCGGACAGCAAAAGAGCAGAAGACCGGAGAGGAGAAGACAAGAAGAGAGGACAGCAAAAGAGCAGAAGATCGGAGAGGGAGAATACCGGATGAAGATTTTTAATAAACTTTCCAAAACGTCTCCTGTCGTTCTTTACACACACTGCCTTTTATGTGGTGAATGGGTAGGGGTACAGTGTACCCCATACCCATTCACATAGGGAGGGGGTCCGGGATCTGGGGGGCCCCCTTGTTAAAGGGGGCTTCCAGATTCCAATGAGCCCCCTGCCCGCAGACCCCCACAACCACCGGCCAGGGTTGTGGGGATGAGGCCCTTGTCCTCATCAACATGGGGGCAAGGTGCTTTGAGGTGAGGGGTGCAGAGCCCCCCCTGACCCAAAGCACCCACACCCCCCCATGTTGAGGGCGTGTGGCCTGGTATGGTCCAGGGGGGGTGGGGCCGCTCGCTCGTCCCCTCCCCTTCCCTGGCCTGCCGGGCTGCATGCTCGGATAAGGGTCTGGTATGGATTTTGGTGGGGACCCTCAAATTCCATACCAGACCCAAAGGGCCTGGTTTGGAACCTGGGGGGGAACCCCACGCTGTTTTTTTTCCCATTTTGGCGTGGAGTTCCCCCTCAAGATTCTCACAGCGCAAGTCGCGCCGCAAGTCGGATCACCCTGATCCGACTTGCGGTGCGACTTCAATTCAAATCAATAGGCTCCCATAGGGAACCATTGATTTTGAATAGAGGCAGAAAAAACGCTGCTAAAAGCTACTGTGGCCAAACGTGCAATAACGCTAATGGAAAAAGCTACTGAAAGCACGTTTTTACAGCTGCTTTTTCCCGGCGTCAAGAAACAGCTTTGGAGCTCGTTTTTATGACGCCCTGTGTGCATGGAGCCTTAGTCTGTTGGGATTTGTCTCTACTAACTTTTCACAACTAGACTTCGCAATATTTGCCCACTCTTCTCTTTCAAAACTGCTCAAGTTCACCGACCGGCCCATAGTAAAAATACATCATTACTTTGGCTTGCTGCCATAACCTGGTATCCTTTTTTAGTATGGACGATTCTGCATTGGATAAAAGTGGTCCCGTGGGCGCATTCGCTGCGGGATCACTTTTAGAGGTGGCGGGAGAAGTGCCCCTCCCACCACTTCCTGGTTAAAAGAATTAAATTTTAGTCATATCTGACCATAACACCCTTTTCCAAGTGGCCTCAGAATTTTCAAGGTGCATTTAAGGTTGTCAAATGGGACTAAAATAAAATTATTTGGCCTCAACACCAAACGATATATATGGCAAAAATCCAATACAGATCACCATCCAAATAACACCATTCCTACAATAAAGCATGAAGGTGGTAATATCCTGTTAGGGGAGTGTTTCTCTGCAGCAGGGACTGGAGCACTTGTCAGGATAGAAGGAAATGGATGGGGCAAAATATCGTCAAACTCTTGAGGAAAATGTGCTGCCCTCTGTCAGAAAGTTGTCAACGGGAAAAAGGTTTACCTTCCAACATGACAATGACCCCAAGCACACAGCAAACATTCCCACACAGTGGATGTGGATGTGAATGTCCTTGCATGGCCTAGTCAGAGCCCAGACTTAAACCCCCTTGAAAATCTGTGAAATTACTTGAAAACTGCAGTCCACAAATGGTCACCATCAAATTTAACTGAACTTTAGCAGTTCTGCAAAAAAGAGTGGACAAATATATAAGTTAGTAGAGACATATCCCAACAGAAAAAAGGCAGTCAGGCGGTCATTAAAGCAAAAGGTGGTTCAACAAAATGCTGACACAAGGGGGTAATCCTTTTTTTGATTTTTTTTTCTGACATGTTAGTGTTATATCTTTCACTTAAATGTTATAAGATGCACTAGTAAATATGGGTGGAAATATTAAAATAAAAAATTAAAATATTATTTTCTATACCCACTGTACATAATGTTTTGGGGTTCTAAATAATGATTTTTTTCTTTTCTTTGTTTTAAACATTTAAAAAAGCAAAAATAGCTCTGGCAGTGAAAGGGTTAGTAGTCGGTGGGAAAAAAAAAAAAAAAAACACACACACAAATGCCAAAAACTTTATCAGCTTCCTTGGATTTTTATGTAGCATTGCATTTTGCAAGTGATTTTTGCATTCTTTGTCAGGGCATTAAAACAAGAAAGCGCTGCACACCTGAGCCAATCCTAGTAAGGGTTTGTATATGTGAAGCCTTGGTTAATAATGCCGCTCCTCAGACCACGCCCCTGCTGCGATTTGCCCTGCCCACTGGGGCTTAATCATAATCACCTTTCTGATTTACATGTATACATCCTTACTAGGATTGGCTCTGGTATGCAGCGCTTTCTGAATGTTCACCTCTCATTGGATGAGTCTCTTTTCACTCCGGCATTCCTGTAATCCTGAGCACCAATAGGGCTTCACACCTCGGTTTGGAGCGTCACCACCACCTATTAGCAATTTTTTTTGTCAGGGCATTGGTTAAGGCTGAATTCACACGTGCGATAAAATGCAGGGAAAATGGATGTAAATTTCCATCAATTTTACGCACATTGTACGGCTAATTCACACTAGTGTGTTGATCTACGTTTTAGAACAGCTGTAGTACACCTATAAAAACAATTATTTTTTTATGTGTCCTGATCACACTACGAAGCTGCCTTAACCTGTGTTGCATTCAGGGCTGGCCCAAGATATTGTGTTTCCTGGGTCCAAGAATGAAATGCTGCCCCCCCCCCCCCCCTCCAAAAATAAAATCACACCCACCAAAAGGCCCTAAATCCATTATTTTGTATCATGATAATAAAAACTAAAATTAAATTGATCAGGAAGTCAGATTTACATGCAACAGCTCCTTGTCTACATGCAAAATTATATGACATACCATTATGTTAAACCACAAACTCCAGTATTATTTTGTTTGTCTGAATGTCTGACGTCATTGCGCACACCACAATCACATGAGGGGACGTTCCCTGGAGGAGACGCTCCGCCTCCTCATACTCACCAGTTTGCACTACAGACGGCAGTATGAGATTGGGAAACACCGCTAGTAATGTTCCGCAAACTGATGACACTCAAGAAAAATCTTGGGTGTCAATTTGCCGCCCTTCTCAAAGTGCCGCCTGGGTCCAGTGGACCCAGCGGGACCCATGGTAGGGCCGGCCCTTGTTACATTGCATTGTGTTAAAATGCAACATATTAAAGCAAGTCAACACTTGTAAAACACACTTGCAAAACACAGGTCAAGGCAGCACAATGCAACACAATTAAAGAAAAAAACTTTGATTTGTGATTTATTTTGTGACCGGTAAAGGAAATTTGTACATCCTGTATATTATTGTACTTTATTTTGTATGTATTGCACACTGCACTCATTGTGCACTAATAATGTTTTCATTACATGTTTGCATTCTTTTGAGTCCTGATTAGAATAAGCCTGCCTATGTTACGCCCCTTGTTACCATAAAAGTACAATTGTAATATTAATGTGATACCTACATAATCATGTGTATAAAAACCTTCAATTGCATAAAAAAAAACAAAAAAAAACAGAACAGTTATTTTGGAAAGATAGGGAGTGTATATTTTTGTGTCTGTTCCCTACTACAGTAGTTGTCATTAATTTGGAACCACTAATCAATATGAAGATAGGCATTGCCTATCTATAAAATGTCCAGAACAGACCCACAGGATGTGATGTCACAGGAAATCCTGCAAAATGCAGTGCACGTCAAAACGCGCATCAACACGTGTTAAAATGCGCAAAAAAAGGATGGAAATGCACATCCATTTTCCCTGCATTTTATCGCAAATCAGTGTGAATTCAACCTTAACTTGCATTGTTGATGTGTGTTGATCCACATTTTGGTGTGCTTTGACGCACGTTAACCACTTGCTGACCACATTATCTATATAAACATTGCGGTCTGCAAGTGGTTTACCAGGATTATGGCTGAAAATATCAGCCATAACCCCGGTATTGTATTTTACAGCCGGCGGCTGGCTCTCTCATATAAGCATTCCGAGCTACGGGAGGTGACATAATCCCCCCACCACCCCCCGCTGCTCGCGGGTGTTTCTCGAGCTTACCGTTTCCGCCACTACCGTTGCAGCTGGCTGATCGTATAAGCAATCAAAGAGCAATCACCTCTATGGCCTTGGAGGACCAGAGCAATGTCATGACATCACTTCCGGTCCAGGCTGCAAGTAAATCATTTTTTTTTTTAAGCAAGAGATCAAAAAAAGTTTATTTTTTTTTTTGATCATTTGCTTTTAAAGGTAAAGAGATTTGGGGTCTTTTTGACCCCAGATCTCTCCATAAAGAGGACCTGTCATCTTTATTTCTTTTACAAAGGAGGTTTACATTCCTTGCAACAGGAATAAAAGTGATACAAAATATATATATATGTAAGGGACAGTGTAAAAATAAAAATAAAAAGTAAAATAAATGAGAGGAAAGGAAAATAAAAAAATTAAAGCACCCCCATCTCTCCATGCTCGTGCGCAGAAGCGAATACATACATAAGCTATGCATGCATATGTAAACGGTGTATGCACCACGCAATAATTCTTGCACTAGACCTCCTCTGTAACATTAAGTAGGTAACCAGTAAAGGCATTTAAAATATAGTTTAAGGAGATTTAGTTTGTCATCATTCCACAAGCATACACAATTTTAATGTGTGACATATTCGGTATCTATTTACTCAGCGTTACATCACTTTTCACATTTTACAAAAAAAAAAATATTTTGTATATTTTGTGTTTTATTTATTTTTTAAAATTTATTAAAGTGTATTTTTGTCCAAGAAATTGTGTTTAAAAAAAACCATTGCGCAAATACCGTGTGACATAAAAAATTGCAACGATCGCCATTTTATTCCCTAGCCACTTGAGCTCCGGAAGATTTACCCCCCTTCATGACTAGGCCATTTTTTGCGATACAGTACTGCGTTAATTTAACTGACAATCTCACAGTCGTGCAACGCTGTACCCAAATTAAATTTATGTTCATTTTTTTTTTTTACCACAAATAGAGCTTTCTTTTGGTGGTATTTGATCACCTCTGCATTCATTATTTTTTTGCGCTATAAACAAAAAAAAGACCGACAATTTTGAAAAAAAAAAACAACATTTACTTTCTGCTATAAAACATATCCAATAAAAAATGTAAAAAAAAAAATCGAATTTCTTCATCAATTTAGGCCACTATGTATTCTGCTACAAATTTTTGGTAAAAAAAATTCCAATAAGCATATATTGGTTTGTGCAAAAAGTTATAATGTCTTCAAACTATATGATATTTTTAAATGTATTTATTTATTTTTTTACTAGTAATGGCGCCGATCAGCAACTTATAACGGGACTGTGATACTGCGGCGCACAAATCAGGGATTTAGTCCAGAGATAAAACTATAATCCTGCCACTTTATAAAACTCTGGTCACATCTGGAGTATTCTGTCCAGTTCTGGTCACCAATCCTCAGAAGGGACGTGCTGGAACTGGAGAGAGTCCAAAGAAGGGCAACTAAACTAATTATGGGATTGGAAGACCTTAATTACGAGGAGCGATTACATGCGCTTAACTTTTTCTCCCTGGAGAAAAGATGCCTGAGAGGGGACATGATAGCGATTTACAAATACTTCAATGGCAATCCCAGCATAGGAAATAAACTATTTAGTCTAAGAGAGTGTATGAGGACACGTGGCCACACAATGAGATTAGAGGAGAAGTGGTATAACCCTAAGCTACTTAGGGGGGTTTTCACTGTCAGGGCGGTAAGAATGTGGAACCCTCTTCCACAATTGGTGGTATCAGCGGGGAGTATCAATACTTTTAAAAGACTATTGGATGTGCATTTCAAAGAACGAAATATACAGGGATATGGGAAATGACACACACACAGGTTGAACTGGATGGACTGTTGTCTTTATTCAACCTTAAAGCGGAGTTCCGCCTTCCCCTCCACCCCTTCCAAAAATTAAAAGTCAGCAGCTACACATACCGTAGATGCTGATTTTTAATATTAGGAAACTTACCTGTCCTGGAGTCCAGCGAGTCCAGTCAGGTGCTTCTGCCATCATTGCCGGCAAGGAAACCTGGCAGTGAAGCCTTGCGGCTTCACGGGCGGGTTCCTTCTACATACGCGCAGAGGAGTGCGCATTCCTATTGGCTCGGCGGCGGGGGTAGGAGGAGGGGGCCAAACTTCAGAGGGACAGCTCTGCGGCGCTGTATCCCAGAAGTCAAAAACAGGTACCCGTCCTCCCTCCCCCCTGAAAGGTGCCAAATGTGGAACCAGAGGGGGGAGGAAGCAAAAGAGCGGAACTTCCACTTTTGGATCAGTGATCAGAAAAATATGCACTGTCCCTGTACTAATGACACTGGCTGGGAAAGAGTTAACATCAGTGGTGATCAAAGGGTTACCTGTGTTCCTAGATGGTGTTTTACTAAACCGTGTGAGATGTTTGTACTAGGGGAAGGCAAAGATCAGTGTTCCTGATTTGCAGATACCTTCCCCCCTGGCGGAGCAGCGATCTGCCTTGTTTACATAAGCAGACTGCCATTCTGTGTAACGAACAATCTCCGGGTGCCGGCAGACATTAAGTCTGGGGTACCCGCAGATAATAATGAATAATCACAGCGGAAACGGGCTTCCGCTGGCGTGCCTGAGCGCCCCCAACCAAGAAGACCAGGATGACGTACTGGGTACATGATCCAGCGCAGAAGAGATGCCTTGCTCCCGTATATGTACAGTATACATTTGGCAAGCAGGTAGGGTCTCTACTAAAAAAATGTTTGGGGGGGTTCTAAGTCATTTTCTAACAAAAAATACTGATTTAAACCAGTAAACAAAAAGTACCAGAAAAACCCTGGTCGGCAAGTGGTTAAATGCACTGCACTTTGCACGTTTCCTGTGATATGACAATCTGTTCCTGTTTGTGGGTTAGGGTCAAAATTAAAAAGTTTTTTTTTTCTTTACTTGTGTTGCATTGCATTGCCCTGAATTGCGTGTAAAATGCAGGTCAACGCAGTGTTGTAATGTGAACAGGACACCATGGCTCGCAACTGATCCTGATTTTGAGGGACTGTCCCTGATTTTGAGGGAGTGTCCCTGATTTGGAACAAAGTCCCTCTGTCCCTCTTTCCTCCTAATTTGTCCCTCATTTTAGTCTGATCTTTATAATTTTATATAAAATGCACTTTGTACTTTTCAAAAACTGTTTTCCAGTGCTAAACCTTTCATGCAATTTCTAAATTGCTGCATTTGTAAAGTTCAACAGTAAAGCTGGATACACATTATACAACTTATGTTGTTCAATTTCCTTTAGATTTACCTTAAACTATGTACTGTAGTGCAAGGGCCTGCCTGATTTCATACAAATTGAATATATTTAGATTTGACCTCATATTATATGGTTTTGGTAAATTTAAAGGAAAAAATCTAAAGAAAATTGTATAGTGTGTATTTAGCTTTAGGCTGGCCATACATGTTCAATTTTCTTATACAATTTTCTGTTAGATTTAGCAAAAACCATGTAATAGGAGGTCAAAACTAAACAACACTTTCAATTGTATCCTATATGGCAGGCCTTTGTACTACATAGTTGAAGGTAAATCTAAAGAAAATTGCACAGAAAATTGTATAATGTATGGCCAGCCTAAATATAAGGCCTCATGCACACTGGACGTTATAAAAAACGCCAGTAAGTTTCTACTGAGTTTTTCGGCGTTTTTCAGCTTTTTTTGCATTGGCATTTTTCAGCGTTTTTTAGCGTTTTTGGGCGTTTTTAGTTAAAAGTCACCTCTCTGCTATTTTAGTAACTCCCACTTTCCCACAATGCAATGCATGCCAGACAATGCTTGCCAGAATCGCATTGCATTGGTGTTCACTCCCATGCAATAAGATAGGTGCGGGGGAAAAAGGGTCCATCTGGAGGATCGGATCGGATCGGATAAAAATGGACAGGCGGTCCGTTTTCATCCAAACTCCCATAGAGGAGATCGGGGATCTGATAGGTCCGTCTCTGCAAAGTAAGTGGAGATGGAGCTGTCATCCACCTGCGGGTCGATCGATCCACCTGCGGATCGGCGGATCGATCCCCGCTGAGCAAAACTGAGTCCGCCGGGCGGAAAGATAATATTTATACTAACTGAAGGAGCATAAACAAGCGCTGATTTAGTCCCCGTTCACACTAAGGTGACCTGTGAGGCGACCTGGTCGCCTCACAGGTCGCCGTAGGTTTCCTTCCATAGAGAAGCTGCGGACCCGTTCTAATAGGAGCGACACAAGTCGTTCCGACTTAGAAAAAGGGTCCGGAGCTTCTTTGGGGCGACCCGGAGGCGACCGCCATAGACTTCAATGTTATGAAGTCTGTGGCGGCCGCTCCGAGGTCGCGGCGCGCTGCTCGCACCACGACCTCGGAGGTCGCCCCCCCAAGTCGGATTGCGGCAATGTGAACGGGGCCTAAGTCCCGGTTCACACTACCGCGACTTGTCAGGCAACTGGTCAGCCTGGCAAGTCGCGGTCCATTCTGTGCTACGGGAACCGTTCTAATAGGAGTGACTCAAGTCGCTCCGACTTAGAAAATAGTTCCTGTACTACTTCGGGGCGCCATCGGAGCGACTTGCATTGACTTCATTGATGTGAAGTCCGTGCCAGTCGCGCCGAAGTCGCGGTGCACGCAATTTCACAGGTCGCCCCGAAGTCGTGCTGCGGTAGTGTGAACGGACACTTATTTTTCTATTTACCTCTGATGTTGGACAACCTGCAGACCATTAGCAGCAATTTTGTAGAGACTCCTTCCTAGTGGTATACAATTATCAATATTTTTGGCGCCAGATCCTTCTTTCATTTACAAATTCATTGTGCTGACCTGTGTTTTACACCTGTGCTAAAACGCAAATCAGTCTATTTATACTTTTATATGTATTAGCCTGTACATGAATTGTCGGTTATTATGCAATAACTATTTACAGTCATCAGACCTTGCATGTCACCCAGCTCTTGATATCTAGTTTTATGTCCATACGATTTTATGAATTGTGATGTATCTGTTTCATCATGTACATTACCCAAATATTCACATTATGCATTTATACAACTTGCCGTGGAGGCTATTGAATAAACACTTCACAGTTTTTTTCCTTTTACTATTTCTTTTTGTCACTTACGAATCTGTGTTCAGGCTTCACCTTACCGATTGCTAGTTGCGCTCCTCGCAACTTCTTCCTCTTCTTCCAAAACGCAAATTAACGCACTAGTTTGAATTAGCCCTAAGGGTCCCTTTACATCAATGGGTATGCGCTGTTTACTTTTTTTTTGTATGAATCCCAAAAGTAATGCATAAAAAAAAAAAAAAATGATTGACCCCACCATCATTTACCTATAAATGTAACATCAGCCTTGGCTGAGCTGACCGCATAATGATGTTTATATAGGAGAACATGAAATCTCAAAGTGTGACATTATAATCACTCTGGTTGTAGCAGAGCTCCCATTTTAGTGGAACATTTAGATTTTATAGCTATTACAAATAACAGAAAGAAATGTTTATTTCTAATAAGTGATTTTCATTTGCCGTTGCACAGGAAGTCAGATTTCAAGGCTCGCTCACCAGATGTTGCTTCCTGCGCTTGAAAAGACCAACCTGACCATTGCAAAATGCCGGAGCCGTGCACCATAATTCATACGGCGGAGGATGTTAGTTCAGCTGGAAAGTCGACTTCGCCGTTTGGCTCATTTGAAATCAGTACAAAAAAACAGACCCAAGACAGCTACAAAATGGGTAGCCGGCAGTGAAGTTTATAAAATAAGCAAAATGAACCACATGGTACCTTTGACAGCAACCGCGACCTTGAAATCAAACTCATTATCAGTGGTTATCTCTGCAAGGTGAGAAATGACATCAGAATTCTGCAGAAATTTTAGAGAAACACAGAAGCGACTGGCGTCGTTACCAGATGAATATACTTGTGAGAGAAGGAGGAAGATGACTGATAAAGGTACACTGCAGCCAAAGCTAAATATTAAAATTATTATTATTAATTTACAGGATTTATATAGTGCCAACAGTTTACACAGTTTACATTATAAAAGGGAGACAATACAGTTACAATACAATAAATACAAGAGGATTAAGAGGGCCCTGCTATGAAGAGCTTACAATCTAATAGAGTGGGGAAGGTGTTACAAGAGGTTGTAACTGTGGGGAATGAGCTGATGGAAGAGGTAAAAGATTAGTTGGAGGCAGTGCTTTAAGTGGCCCAAAAGAGGTGCCGGTACTCTATTATAGCCTATAAATTTTTTTGCCCCCCCACTCCACATCAAGGTCCCCACAGAGCACCCCCCCTGGCCTGGGCTGGGACTCCGGAGCAGGGGGACTCACTGGTGGTGACTAGTTTGGCTCTGGAGTGGGAAATATTCTTGGGGGGGGGGCAATTGAGGGCGCAGATGTCCAAAATGAGCGTACTGGTATGCTAAGGCGCACGGAGAGGTGGCAGTATGCTCAAGAGCCATATTTGGAAGTGGCGGTACTGAGTACCAGTGCATACTGGCCCACTTAAAGCACTGGTTGGAGGAATAAAAGGCTTCCCTGAAATGATGAGTTTTCAGGGATCGCCTGAAGGCAGATAGAGAAGGAGATAGCCGATGTTCTGCCAAAAACTCCAACTTGTCGAGATCTCCAACAATGTTACTTCCGGTGAGTGTACACCAGAAATAATTGCAGATTTCCACCACTTGGTGTTTTGACACAACACTGGCAGCCAATACACTCTGGTAGATGCTATAATTAGTGCAGATTGTTAGTCGGACTAACAATTTGCACTAATTATAGCCTATACCGGAATGTATAGGCTGCCGGTGTTGGGTGAAAACACCAAGTGGTCGAAATCTCCAATTATTCATAGTGTACACTCATCATAGGAGAATTCGGCAAATTTAAGTTTTCGGCAGAACACCGGACAGGTTAAGGTAGAGCGTATAGGAGAGTCTCTGGAGAAATCCTAGAGACAAGCATGGGAGGGGGATACAAGGGAGCTTGAGAGTAGAAGGTCTTGAAAGGAGTGGAGAGGATGGTTTGGGTGATATTAGGGGACAAGATTGGTGATGTAGCTGGGGCAGAGTGTCAAGGTCTTACCTTGCCTTCCTGTTGGCAGCCATATTGGACATGTGAAGACTGCTGTCTCTTATAAACTCTGTTTGCATCAACACTTGTCTGCTGCCTGGGCATAGCTCAGTGCTGATGTTGCACACCTGACTATATATATCAGCTGATGGCTTTCAGACCTTGCCCTTGCGTTTGTGCTCCAAGGTGATCACTGCTAGTAGTCCTCTGGTCTCTGGGGTTTCTCCGTGCATGACTTGGCTTGGCTGACGACCTTCCTGGCTCTGGATTCCGCTTCGGCAGACGACCCCACATCAGACGACGACCCGGCTTCGGCAGACTACCCGCTTCTGGACTCTATCTCGGCCTGGATGACTACCTGTTACTAGACTTGATCCCAGCTTGGATGACTACACGCTTCCGAACTTGACCCCGGCTGTTTTTGATTTTGCTCCTCTCTCTTGCTGTGCGATTATTATTGTTGCATAAATAAATCACTTTATTTTACTTGCATCTTCGTGTGGTCTGGTTTCCTGGCACCCTGACACAGAGTTGTGAATGGCTTTGTATGTTGTGGTTAGTATTTTGAATTTAATTTGCTGGACAATCGGCAGCCAGTGTAGGGATTGGCGGAGAGGGGTGACAGACATTGAGCGATTGGTAAGAGGGTTGAAAATGGTTGAAAACCCTAAGGTTCTGTTCACATCGTGACTTGGGATCGTGGCGAATCCCAAGTCACATACAAACGCAGATACATCAGCCCATGACGTCAATGGGCTGCCTCCATTCTAGAATGGAACACTGAGAGAGAGAAGCAGCAAAATCCGTTGAGTCTAGCCGGCCTCCTGGAACTCCTTCCCGGGCACAGTAACTGAATTCTCTCATTCAGGACTTCCGCAGGTGGTTTCGCGGGCTTTCTCCAACTGCCAATCCGACGTCCTGGAAGCAGGAATCGGCCACTTCTGAGGGACTCTCCCCGGTCATTTCTAGTCAGCTAGATGTTGTAATCTGAGTATCATCAGTCAACTCACCCCTCCTGATTCTTATCCCCACAGAACAGAGCGAACACCGTCCTCCCCCGCCTACTTCCAAGTAGAACGCCTGGCGCAGGCGCAGTATGTTGTTCTGTTTTTTTCTGTCGGAACGTAGCGGTAAATCTGATCGGACACCTGATGCAGGTCACCTTGCGCATGTGCAGAAGAGTTCAGGAAGATGAACAAGCCTGATATCGGTTCCAGTTGGAATTGGAGTTTGTTTAGTGCCTGGCAAATCCTAATTACCTTAACTTTCAAGCACAAAGGGGATTCTTCAAGGACAAGTCATTTGTTAATTATCTGTAATACCTGCTCTCTTAGAAGGATCCTGAATATGCAAAATATTTAAAATTGCCATATACTCCGGAGTCATTCCTGGATCTATGAATAGGCGGAGGATAACTGAAGTGCAAACCTGGTCTGTTCGTGCAGAGGAGAGAGTCCAGCCCATAAGAGCTAACATCTTATACTTTCAGTGGCCTTTCCATTAATTTGGAGGCCCACGCATTGTGGTAAGCTGCCACCTTGTCTATCTGCACGGGTGCCTGTTTTCCATTCTGTTTTCCACATCTTGGGATCTTCATTCTTTAAGTGGACTCTTTATATCTCCATGTGCTGAATGGACTCACGTTTTTGATGCATATTATGTCACCATATTGCATTTGTTTATCTTTTTTTAAGCAAAATAAACTCACTTGGTGCCTTATCTGCATTATATTAGCCTCAGAACCTGTGTAATTAATATGTGTCCTGGTTTAAAGGGATGAGGTGGCAACCTGACCATTAGGTCTGTAGCAGAATTTCAGTGTCCAGCTTGCATCACTCCTATGGCTACTAATCCCAACACCACTACTTCAGGCACTGCCAACCCACCTGGCTGCAGCTGCCCCTTTCCTAGCCCTCCAGGATATCTTCTCCTGACAGTCGTCCAGACTGACACTTACCAGCCCACCCGGCTGAATCTCAGGTGATCTCTCAGACAGGCTGACTTGCTCCTTCTGTCCTCTCTCCTGCTCCTGTGCCTCCAGGAAGCGTTTCTTGGTGGGAATCTTCCAGCACCCAAGCCCCAGGCCTGAGGTCACCCCACCCCCCACACCCAGACTAGAGGGTGCCCCGTGAGGGCCTCTGACAGCCTCCTTAGCTCCCCATCTCCTGCTCCCACTTGACTCCCCTTACTGGCATGGTCTATGTCTATTTATGAGGTGGCTTGCTTCCTGCTAGCCCAAAGCTGGGGATTGACTTAGCCCTCATAAATAAGCATGACAGCCCCTCCTAGGCTTCCATCCACTACATCTAGAACCTTCTCCAAGGTTCTAAAAAACAGGGGGAGGCACCAAAAGAGCTGTCGGGTGAGTCATTCAGCCTACCTGGGTCACTAAACCTTGACTCAGATTCAACCCAGGCCTGGCTCCAAGCCAAACCAATTTACCTACTCTAACAGCTAAACTATGTACCTCTAGGACAGTAGCTAGGGGGTACTACATTCCTATGAACATTTGTATGATGTTCCACCACACCTTCAGTGTCACTTAAACTCTCTCTGTTGGGGTCCCCCAAGGTTATGTTCTTGAACCTCACCTGCCCTCACATTGTAAAGCGCTGCACATACTGCTGGCGCTATATATATATATATTTATATCCTGTATAATAATAATGATAATCCTATGTACATGCGATGACTGGACACGTCATTCAAAAGTCCTCAAACTTCAGCTTGCTTTTAAACTTTCAGTTTTGAATTGAACATAATTTCCCAAACTAATACCGCATTCACTGTTAGACATTAATTTGTTCTGGAAAAAAGTTCCATCCTGCTCCTTCGAGTTTTATCATTACTATGGTCAAAAACTAATGTACATTTGAACCTACTAACGATTAAAACATTAAATGAACTTTCCTAAAACTAGAGCTTTCAAACAAAATTCTTCTAGTGCATGGCCAGCTTTAGAATTTTGTGAGACAAATGGATGTTTTCTAAACAATAATTTGATTTTCTAACAATTCATAAGGATTAGCAATGAGTTGATCATACCTGGGCTTGGTTCGTGGTAGACTCAGCAAAATTTACTAAAGTTTGGATGCCGAATCCAAACCTCTTTGAAATCAGCAGGAGCTGAATGTTAAAAGACAGTCATGGCCATTTTCTATGAAACAGATTGTCAAGCAAATTGAAAGTGAAACATTAAAAATGCACAATTACTTTAAATAACATGTCTGGGGGGCTCCCTTAACTTGCACGTGAAGTGGCCCATCTGTACATTGTATGCAACCTACCACAGCAATACTGATGTTTACAAAGCAAAAACATGCAGTACAAATTGCCAGGAAACCCCTCTTCACTGGTATAGGAAGCCACGACACTGACTCAGTTCATCCCCATAGCACTGTGGAAGGGGGGCGGAATCAGTCATCCCTCTGGTAACAGCGACTCCAGCTGCAACTGTAGGAGCAGGAGTGGCAACAAGTGGGTGCAACAACAGGAGGAACCACTGGTCTAGCAGCATCAGGAGCAAGGTGCGCTGTACGTGCAAGCAACGTCTGCATTGCCTGAGTGAACTGACCCAAAATGTGATCTTGTTGAGGCTGGTAACCAGCATGGGGAGTGTAGGAGCAGTGAGCACCTGCATTATCAGGATTCATGGCCCCTGCCTACTCTTCAGGGTGCAAGGAAACCAGGCCACAGGGGGATGCAGGTAAAATAAAGCAGTTTATTAGAGAAAACAACAGTAAAGTGAGAGCAGAGTGAGGAAGTGAGAGCAGGAACAAGCCGGGGTCAAGTCCAGAAGCGGGTAGTCATCCAAGCTGGGGTAGAGTCCAGAAGTGGGTAGTCTACCAATGCCGGGTCGTTTGTTGATGTGGGGCCGAGAGCCAGAAGAGTCTTCATCCAAGCCAGATCATACACGAAGGAACAAGGAGAACAGAAGACTGCTAGCAGAGATGCACCTTGGAGCACAATCACAAGGGCAAGGACTGCAACCCATCAGGTGATAGATATAGTCTGTGTGACACCCAGGCATTAGGCAAGTGATGATGCAATCAGCGTTTATAAGAGGCAGCAGTCTGCACATGTCCAAGATGACTGCCAACGGGAGGGCAAGGTAAGACCTTGACATACCCACAACCACCATGCCAGGGTTGTGGGGAAGAGGCGCTTGTGCTCACCAGCATGGGGGCAGGATGTTTTTCCAGGAGTTCCCCCCGGGCAAGGTACCCCCCCTATGTTGAGAGCATGTGGCCTGATATTCTTCAGGGGAGGGGTATGCTTACCACCACACCCCATTTCCTGCCCTGCTAGGCTACATGCTTAGATGAGGGTCTGGCATGGATTTTAGGGGGGACCTCACACCATTTTTTTGTTTTTTGGAATTGGGTCCCCCTTAAAATCTGCCCCCATAGTAGACATTCTGGATAACCCTCTGCACACTGCTATACACCCTTTCTAGCAAATTTTGCAATGAGAAACAGGGATATTTAGTTCACATACTGTACATTGCAATAAATGGATTTTTGTAAGAACTTACCGTAAAATCCTTTTCTCTTAAGCTCATTGACAGACGTAGTCTTCTTGATTCTCAAGAGCTGGGTTATGTTGTCTCCGCAGGAGTAGGACTAGGCAGAATGACAAAATGTTCTGGCTCCACCCTAGGGGGCAGTCCCTGAGGGTATATCCTCCCTCTCTCTGCTACAGGGAATCAGTTCTGTTTAAAGCAGTACAGAGAAATTAACCCAACCCAACTCAATGATAGAGGGGCGGGTACTACGTCTGTCAATGAGCTTAAGAGAAAAGGATTTTACGGTAAGTTCTTACAAAAATCCATTTTTCTCTATCGCTCATTGACAGACGTAGTCTTCTTGATTCTCAAGAGCTGGGACATCCAGAAGCAGTGCCACAAATGAGGGGTGGGATTGACTAAATCAAATCCAATCTAGTAGGCCCAACCGGTGCCAAACTAGAAGTTTTAAAGGCTCATTATAAACAAAGAATGAGACTAAAGAAAAATTTTCCAACGGAAAAAACCCTCGAGGTAGACCACTGGTCTCCTCAAATTGCGGCCTGCAAAACCTTGCGGCCAAATGAGGCATCAGACGATGCCATTACATCAACTTTATAATGTTTAGAGAAGGTATGCACCGACGACCAGGTAGCCGCCTTGCACACCTGGACCACTGACGCCTGATGGCGAAAGGCCCATGACGCACTAAGTGCCCGAGTGGAGTGCGCCTTAACAGGGAACGGGGGCTCCCGACCCTTAATAGAATAAGCCTGCACTACCGTCTGTCTGATCCATCTGGAAATGGTCGCGGCAGATGCAGGCAACCCCTTTTTGGGTCCATCTGGGATCACAAAAAGTGAATCCGTCTTGCGAAACGAGTCTGTCGTTTTCAAGTATACCCTGATCGCCCGGACCACATCCAAGGAGTGCAAAGCAAATTCCCGAGGATGACTGGGCTTAGGACACAGGGAAGGTAATACAATTTCTTCATTCAGATGAAATTCTGAAACTACTTTTGGTAGGAAGGATGGATTCGGACGAAGAACCACCTTATCTCTATGAACCACCAGATATGGTGAACGACAAGATAATGCGGCCAGTTCTGACACCCTGCGTGCAGAAGTAATAGCCACCAAGAAGGCCACCTTCTGGGACAACGTGGGTAGAGGAATCTCCCTAATATCTTCAAAGGGAGGTTTCTGAAGAACCGACAACACTAAATTAAGATCCCAGGGGGGTAACGGCGCGTGCACTGGCGGAGCCAGATGTCGCACCCCCTGGATGAAATTCCGCACCAAGGAATGAGTAGCCAAAGGCTTCTGAAAGAAGATGGCTAATGCTGAGACCTGACCCTTGATAGTACTCAAGGCCAGTTTCTGCTCAACCCCCTGTTGCAGAAAAGCTAATATTCGACTAATCGAATAAGACCGAGGACGGAACCCCAAAGGTTCACACCATGCAATGTAGGACTTCCATGTGCGATGATAAATCTTTCTGGAAGTCGCTTTCCTTGCTTCAACTAGAGTAGGAATAACTGAAGCTGACAATCCCTTGTCCTTCAGCACCTGGGTCTCAATAGCCAGGCCGTTAAAGCCAGCGATCGTAAAGCAGGATGGAAGATCGGTCCCTGAGACAGTAGATCCTCTCTGAGAGGAAGTCTCCACGGGACGTCCGCCACCAGTCTGACCATGTCGGCATACCAAGCTCGACGAGGCCAGTCCGGAGCTACCAGGATTACTGGGATTCCTTCCTCCTCTACCCTGCGAAGAAGTCTTGGCAGTAACGCGAGAGGAGGGAAGGCATATATTAGCTGGTATTGCCCCCACGGGGCGATCAGTGCGTCTGCGGTTTCTGCTAGAGGATCGCGGGAGCGAGCCACGAATCTCTGAACTTTCCTGTTGAATCGTGATGCCAACAGATCCACATCCGGGGTGCCCCACCGAAGGCACAACTGGTGGAAAACGTCTGGATGGAGGGACCATTCCCCCTGATCCAGGGTCTGACGGCTGAGATAATCTGCCTGCCAATTCTCCACCCCCGGAATGAACACCGCAGAGATTGCTGGAACAAATCGTTCCGCCCAGCGAAGAATGCAAGCCACTTCTTTGGCCGCTCGGACACTCTTGGTGCCCCCCTGGTGATTGACATAAGCCACGGCCGTGGCATTGTCCGACTGGATCCGAACCGGGCTGCCCTGGAGCTGCTCGGTCCAGTGAATCAGACAAAGTCTGATCGCTCTCAGTTCCAATACATTTATCGGTAATCTGGATTCTTCTGGGGACCAAAGTCCCTGGGCAGATAATTGACCGAGAATTCCTCCCCATCCGGATAGACTGGCATCCGTGGTCACTATCATCCAATATATTGGCAGAAATGACTTTCCCTGGCTGAGCATTGGAGACCGAAGCCACCAAACCAGAGACTCTCTGGTCTGTTTGCTCAATCGTATCTGATTGTCCAGGGATTCCGGATTCCGATTCCATCTGAGGAGAATCTCTTGCTGAAGAATTCGGGTATGGGACTGGGCAAATGGGACTGCTTCGAATGAAGCCACCATCAACCCCAGAACCCTCATGCAAGTCCGAAGGGAAGACCAGCTGTTGGACAGTAACAACTGGACTGCTGATTGAATCTTTCGAAGTTTCCCTACCGGAAGAAACACTCTTGTCCTGACTGTGTCTAGAATTAGACCCAGATATTCGAGCCTCTGGGTGGGAACCAGAAAAGACTTTTGCTGGTTCACCAGCCACCCGAATTCTTGTAAAGAAATCATAGTAATTTCTATGTTTTGTAGCAAGGTCTGAGGAGACTCTGCATGAAGCAGAAGGTCGTCTAGGTAACCTAGAATCGATATACCTCTTTGGCGCAGAAGTGCCAACATAGGGGCCAACACTTTTGTGAAGACCCGCGGAGCCGTGGCGAGACCGAAAGGTAACGCCACAAACTGATAGTGGTTCTCCTTTACGGAAAAGCGTAGAAAACGCTGATGTCCTGCGAAAATGGGAATGTGAAGATAGGCGTCCTTGATGTCTATGGACGCTAAGACATCCCCTGGATGCAGGAAGGCTGCTACCGTGCGAATGGACTCCATTCTGAATCTTCTTATGTTGACGAAAGAATTGAGTGCTCTTAAGTCCAGAATTGGACGCACTTTGCCCTCTTTCCTGGGTATTGTAAACAGGTTTGAATAAAACCCTTGAAACCGTTCTGTCCAAGGAACGTGGACTACCACTCCTTGTTGTAGTAGATCTGTGACTGCTCTCCGCAGATCTTCTAGACGATCCGGAGATAGTCGGATATTGGAAGGGAAGAATCGCGCCGGTGGGAGAGATCGAAACTCGATCTTGTACCCTGACTTTATGACTTCGCAAACCCATTTGTCCGGGATTCTGGAAAGCCATGGATCCGGGAACCGGCGAAGACGTCCCCCCACCCCAGTTATGGGTGGGGGCGCACCTTCAGGCTTTGGATGGTTTATCTTCAGGTCTGGAGGGGGCGGGCTTTTGCTTGCCCGACCAACGACCCCTGACGCCTCCTGTAGGAACCTTGGAGGACTTAGTTTTTTCACCCGCTGGACGAAAAAACCTCTTGTGAGCAGAAAAAGAAGGCCCTCGTCTTTGACGAGTTCCTCTACCTTTAAAATTTTGCGGTAAAAAGGTGCTTTTTCCACCGGTGAGATCCTTAATGATCTCATCTAAGTTGGCTCCAAATAGACGTTCTCCTGAAAAGGGGATATTAGCCAATGCTTTTTTGGAACCTTGGTCGGCTATCCAACCTTTTAGCCACAGTGTACGCCTGAGAACCACTGCTGAGACTGATGCTCGCGCCATTAATGGAGTGGCGTCTAACGCCGCATCACATACAAACTGTAACCCCTGTATCATTTGTTCCAACAAATCTGATACCGCCTGAGGGACTTCATCTAAGTCCCGGCGTAACCACTTGGTCCATTCAGTTACAGCCTGCGAAACCAAACCAATAGCAATTATTGGCCTGAAAGCTGATCCAATCAAGGAAAACATGGTGCGAGACATAGCTTCTATCTTGCGATCCACTGGATCTTTAAAAGACGGAGCGTCTTCTAAAGGAATAACCGTGGCTTTATTCAATCTAGCGATTGGTGAATCCACCACAGGTGGTTCTGTCCATTTCTTAATAAGGGTTTCCTCAAACGGATAACGCCTGTCAATGCGTTTGGAAATATTAAAAGTGCGTTTTGGCAGACGCCATTCTTCATCGATTGGATTGCCAAAACATTTGGGCAATGGAAAAACCTTCGCCACTTTGATGCGCTTTTTAGTCCCAAAAGGGATCTCAGTTTCAGCTATTTCTGATGGAATACCCTGTAACCTTAAAGTCTCTTGAACAGATACAATGAGTGCGTTTACCAACGCTTCCTCTCGGGCTATGGCGGATGCCGAAACATCCTCCTCACTGTCTGAAGAGACAGGACCCGAGACACCAATACCAGATGAAGTACCTGCAACTGCAGTAATAGGCTCAGAGTCTGAATCCGAGGTCTCAGATAATAAGGGGTTAGGCGGGGGTCGCTTTCTTGCGCCCTGTCCCTGACAAGCCACTTCCACCCGGGACACAAAAGTTTCCATAATGGCTGACAAAGATTCAACTGTCAATGGGGTGCTGGAGGATCCCGCAGACCCCTCGAGGGGATCCAGAGGAGATACATGAGTGGCAGGGTCCATGTTAATACAGGACACTTTTGCCAGCAATAAACAAAAAACTTTTTTTTTTTTTTTTTATTTCTGTGTGTCTCCCCCTAGCGCAATAGCGCCCCTCAGAGTACCTGCTTCTCGATCCCAGAGAGAGAGAGAGGGACCCCCAAGGCTCACCAACCGATGCAGTGCAGTTTCCAACAAACTGCAGCCAGCGTCTGTCTTACACAGACTGGAAGGAGCTGTTTGCTTTTTCCCGGGCAGAAGGCGTGGCTCCGCCCCCTGTGTACGCCTTCCGGCGTTCCCAGCCCTCCACGAGGAAGCTGGGCTCACAAAACATGGCCGCCCCCATAGAAGAGACATAAGACTCCAAAAACATGGCGGCCGGCGTGACCCGAGGACATACATGCATACGGTCTACGGCAAAATGGCGGCGGACCGCCGATATCGTCTTCCCAGCACATCCACCTGCACTCTGCTGAGAGGTGACATATGGATCTACAGAGATACACTGCACATAAGGTAGGATTATACCTCCTATGTTTGCTGTAATGTTACAGTCTGCTGGGTAGAGTGTTAGCTCTTGAACCGAGTCCACTTCCCACAAACACATGCTGTATTACAAGGGGGACTTGTAAGTGTCAGATATATGCTGACCATATATGGAGGGGCCCATAATATATACTGCCTCATAAATGAGGAAAAAAGGGAACGTTTACTCACCATACCGAACCGACAGGCACCCTCTCTTCATAATACCCTCTCCACCGAGGTGGGGGTTTGTGGACGCCTCGACTCTCTGGTCCTGGCGTCCAAGCGAGCTTTTAACTCGCAAAGTCAGTCCCTTTACTGGGACTCCGTCGCGGCCGACTCAGCGCACTGGTCTGCACGCGCTTTTAGGCAGAAACCGGGGTGACCACTGGATCTCACATCCAGCCCGTCGCCCGGCCCCGCATACTTACTTGAATATGTCGCGGCCGACCAAGCGCACTGCCTGGTCTGCACGCGCTCGTAGGCCGGCTGGGGTGACCACAAGTGTCGCCCAGTCCGGCATTTTTGCTTGAAGATCTCACAGGAAAAAAACACTGGAGAAAACTACCTAAAAAATGTCTTTTTCTTAAAGAAAAAAAAAGTCTTGCCAGGACCAAAAGATCCCAGCAAGGAACTTAGGTCCTTACTCCTGACTAGACAGAAAAAAACTGATTCCCTGTAGCAGAGAGAGGGAGGATATACCCTCAGGGACTGCCCCCTAGGGTGGAGCCAGAACATTTTGTCATTCTGCCTAGTCCTACTCCTGCGGAGACAACATAACCCAGCTCTTGAGAATCAAGAAGACTACGTCTGTCAATGAGCGATAGAGAAACATGTTTAAGCTGGCCAAATGCATCAAAGTAATCCCTCTTATGGCCAGTCCTACTCTGCTCTACCAATGCTACGGTGAATACAATGCCAGCATGGGGCATACAGACACAAAATGGAGTAGAGCTACTAGGTTCAGGTCTGGTCACTGACCTGCATTGCAACAGAAACAAGATATACCTGTGCTCAAATCCCAATAGCTTGAACATGCATAAAATCATCAGGTGCTAAAGGGGTGTGACCACATGTTAACACTAGAAATTCTGGATAATCCTCTGCACACTGCTATATACCCTTTGTATCAAACTTTGCAATGAAAAACAGGGATTTTTAGTTCACAAATATTGCAATAAATGTTTAAGCTGGCCAACTGCTTCAAAGTAATCCTTCTTATGGCCAATCCTACTATGTTCTATAGCAGTGTGCAGAGAGTTATCAGGAATGTCTAGTGTTAACCTGTGGTCACCCCCTTTAGCCCCTAATATTATTATATTCATGTACAAGCTATTGGGATTAAAGCACCGCTATATATTGTTTCTGCTCCCATAGTACCCATAGTAAACCACTTGCTATAGGGACAGATGTTCAGGATAACCCCTGAGCAGCGCTGTGTGTGTGCATAGACACACCCAGTCTGGCTTAGCTCCACCCCCACTCTCTGCTCACATAATCTGATGATTTGATCATTTTGGAACTCACTCATCTATGTCTTTATGGTCCTTGCTTTGTGCACTGGTCCAAATCATTTGGTGGAGGTGGAATTATGGTATGGGTTTTTTTTCAGGGGTTGGGCTTGGCCCCTTAGTTCCAGTGAAGGGAATTATTTAGGGGTCTGCATACCAAGACATTTTTGACAATTTCATGCTCCCAACTTTGTGGGAACAGTTTGGAGATGGATCCTTCCTGTTCCAACATGACTGCGCACCAGTGCACAAAGCAAGGTCTATAAAGAAACGGGTGAGCAAGTTTGAGCTGGAGGAACTTGACTGGCCTGCACAGAGTCCTGACCTCAGCCCAACAGAACACCTTGGGGATGAATTAAAGCGGAGACTGCGAGCCGGGCTTTCTCTCCAACATCAGTGCCTGACCTCAAAAATGCACTTCTGGAAGAATGGTTAAACGTTCACAATTCCATAGACACATTTCTAAACCTTGTGGACAGCCTTCCTGGAAGAGTTGAAGCTGTTATAGCTGCAAAGGGTGGGCCAACTCACAATTGTGTGTGTGTGTAAGGGCAGGCACCCCAACACTTTTGATTATATACAGTCAGGTCCATAAATATTGGGACATCGACACAATTCTAATCTTTTTGGCTCTATACACCACCACAATGGATTTGAAATGAAATAAACAAGATGTGCTTGAACTGCAGACTTTCAGCTTTAATTTGAGGTTATTTACATCCAAATCAGGTGAAAGGTGTAGGAATTACAACAGTTTGTATATGTGCCTCACACTTTTTAAGGGACCAAAAGTAATGGGACAATTGACTGCTCAGCTGTTCCATGGCCAGGTGTGTGTTATTCCCACATTATCCCATTTACAAGGAGCAGATAAAAGGTCCAGAGTTCATTTCAAGTGTGCTATTTGCATTTGGAATCTGTTGCTGTCAACTCTCAATATGAGATCCAAAGACTGAAAAACAAAACAAACCCATCAGAGAGATACATTAGGTGTGGCCAAATTAACTGTTTGGAACATCCTTAAAAAGAAAGAATGCACAGGTGAGCTCAGCAACACCAAAAGACCCAGAAGACCACGGAAAACAACTGTGGAGAATGACCGAAGAATTCTTTCCCTGGTGAAGAAAACACCCTTCACAACAGTTGGCCAGATCAAGAACACTCTCCAGGAGGTAGGTGTATGTGTGTCAAAGTCAACAATCAAGAGAAGACTTCACCAGAGTGAATACAGAGGGTTCACCACAAGATGTAAACCATTGGTGAGCCTCAAAAACAGGAAGACCAGATTAGAGTTTGCCAAACAACATCTAAAAAAGCCTTCACAGTTCTGGAACATCATCCTATGGACAGATGAGACCAAGATCAACTTGTACCAGAGTGATGGGAAGAGAAGAGTATGGAGAAGGAAAGGAACTGCTCATGATCCAAAGCATACCATCTCATCAGTGAAGCATGGTGGTGGTAGTGTCATGGCGTGGGCATGTATGGCTGCCAATGGAACTGGTTCTCTTGTATTTATTGATGATGTGACTGCTGACAAAACAGCAGGATGAATTCTGAAGTGTTTCGGGCCATATTATCTACTCATATTCAGCCAAATGCTTCAGAACTAATTGGACGGCTCTTCACAGTGCAGATGGACAATGACCCGAAGCATACTGCGAAAGCAACCAAAGAGTTTTTTGAGGGAAAGAAGTGGAATGTTATGCAATGGCCAAGTCAATCACCGATTGAATCCGATTGAGCATGCATTTCACTTGCTGAAGACAAAACTGAAGGGAAAATGCCCCAAGAACAAGCAGGAACTGAAGACAGTTGCAGTAGAGGCCTGGCAGAGCATCACCAGGGATGAAACCCAGCATCTGGTGATGTCTATGTGTTCCAGACTTCAGGCTGTAATTGACTGCAAAGGATTTGCAACCAAGTATTAAAAAGTGAAAGTTTGATTTATGATTGTTAATCTGTCCCATTACTTTTGGTCCCTTAAAAAGTGGGAGGCACATATACAAACTGTTGTAATTCCTACACCATTCACCTGATTTTGATTTAAATACCCTCAAATTAAAGCTGAAGTCTGCAGTTAAAGCACATCTTGTTTATTTCATTTCAAATCCATTGTGGGGGTGTATAGAGCCAAAAAGATTAGAATTGTGTAGATATCCCAATATTTATGGACCTGACTGTAGTGTACCAAATGGCTGCATGCGGCCCTCAGGCTGAAGGTTGGGCACCAGGGTAATAAGGTATCCCATGATCAAGAGTTATTTCAAGAATTCTTAGGACTGTCAAACTTTGTACAATTGTGTTGAAAATGTCAAAAATTGCACAAAGCAAAAACCAGACACCCACTTTCCTCCTTCTCTTGCGTTCCCACACTATGAATGTCAAGATAATAGCCAAACTCTTTGGTGTGACAACTCTTTAATATGATGAAGAAGGCAGGTTGAATCAGGACTTTTTAAGTGCTGCTAAGGGGGCCGAACATGAATCAACGATAGTGAGTATTAATGCGGGAAGAAGAGAGCGAGAGAAAGAGAGCAAAAGAATTGAGATCTGAAAACATATAGATAATTTAGCAAAATTAAAACCTATTACAGCCAGATAAATCTGCTTGTGATTATACAGTTTAACGATTCCAAGGTAGTTTCAGAAAATCGTAGGATGAAAGGATGTAATAATGTCAATTTCCAGCTCAGCTAGACCTTTTATTTCAGCTAAGTATATAAAAACTGTTCAACTTTAACGTGAACTGCCGGCGTGTTATAAATATCAGATAATCACATTTCTAATGATGAATAAAATGTCTAATGAAAATCACTGTATACATATAAAAGGTCCGTTCTGATTAAGCATGAAACATGAAAATGGTGCATGGAAACTGACCCGGGGAAACAAGAATTGGCTCCAACTTACGTCCTGGCATTTATTTATGTGGATGAAGGCTTTGGTTGCTAAATCCCTACAGCTGCCCATTACGTTATCTTCTGAAAGGCAGACTAATGTGTTCCATGGTTCACCCCCTCTTTGCACCCATTTCAAACATACATCAGGATATGAAAAAGAGGTTGTACAGTACAGAAAAGTGTGACAAGCAATTGTAGACATTCTTGAATTCTTGAAAAAAAAAAAAAAAAAAAAAAGTTTGGTTTCCCTGCAACACCCACGGGTTGTAGGAAAGAAAATCCCTTGTTTCCCCATCAACGCTGTCAGCGCTATCGTATTCTGCCAATGGGGAGCTTTACCTGTCGGCAGAGCATAATGATCACTGCTGGCGGCTATAGCTGCCAGCAGTAATCGCATGCAAAAAATCCAACAGGCTGGTTGTACTGAAGTTGATCAAAGGATCAAATCTTGTCCAATCCCTTGTGAAACAGCTGAGATTTGAACCATCTATGGCCAGCTTTAGATACAGCAGTAAAAACAATACAAGAAGTACCAGACCAAAAACTAAGACGAGAGCCCAAGATCATTTTGCACACAGGGCTTAAAAAATGCTGCTATTACAATTATTTTTTTTTTTTTTTTATGCTTGCAAACACACCTCTATATTAGCCTATGTCTCCATGCACACATAGGGGTTTACAGGCGTATTATAATTGGAGTGTTTACAGGCAAAAAAAAAAAAAAACACTGTTTAGGAAAGGCGCTGAAGAGCAGAAAAAATGACTATCGTGCCTAAAAGCACCAAAATATGTCTAAACGTGCCTAAAAGCTAGATAAAATTAACACGTGAGAGTTTATAAATTCTAATGGCCTGCATTAACTAATATACTGATCAATGGAATGCATAAATGCTCAAATGCTTGATGTACCTAAAAGTGCCTACGTGGGTTTTTAAAGCGGAATTCCACCCAAAAGTAAAACTTCCGCTCATTTGCTTCCTCCCCCCCCCCTCCAGTGCCACATTGGCAACTTTCAGGGGGGAGGGGGGAATGGGTACCTGTTTTTGACAGGTACCCTTCCCCACTTCTGGGAGATGGTGCTGCGGCGCTGTCCCTCTGAAGTTTGGACCCCTCCTCCGTCCCCCGCCGCTGAGCCAATCCAAATGCGCAGCCCGCTTCGCGCATGCACAGTAGGGACCCACCTGGGCAATGAACAAGCACACTGTGAGTCCTGTGAAACATGTCTACCATCCATTTTGCTGTACCTCGCATCCTTGTTTAATAAAGCCATCGCTTGGTGTGCGGCCATTTCTCTTGTATCCTGTTTGTGGTTTGCGGTGGCGATCCGAGGTCCTGCACCCATGGCTGGCTGTGAAGTTCCAACTGCCTAAAAGGTGTACATCTCTTTCCCTGTGCGCAGTAGGGACCCGCCTGTGAAGCCAGGTTCCCTTACCAGCAATGGCGGCGGCAGCACCCGTCAGTCGATGGAAACATCGGCTGCGGTGCCGACATCACTGGACTCCAGGACAGGTAAGTGTCCTAATGACGAAACTGGTAGGGGGCCGGCAACGTCCGCAGTGTCTGCATCTCCCCAGTGTTTATCCGATCCCAGATAGAAGCAAGACGGCTGAACGGCTGCAGCTACCACACAGTCCACCTATGACTCCTCCACAGGATTGATCTTTGATGCCTGATATATTTATGCCAAATGTGAGTGTGTTTTTTGCTTTATATATATATATTAAAGTTTATGGTTTAACATACTACACCATGAGGATCTTACTCATATGATATCTGGGCTGTTACCATTTCCTGTGAGAGGAAGTACATCTAAGATTACTAAGGCTGTACCTGTAGGAGAAGACCTTTTCATCCGTGTATCCATTGGGGGTTATGAGGAGTTCCTGTAAGGCCTACTGAGATCCCTGTAATGGGGATCATTTGACTCCGGTAGGAGACTGCACATATTGGTGTCTGGTGGAGGCTTTATCTTTATATCTACCACCTGGTCTACGGGATTTCCTCTTGGACTCCTTTTTTCTATATGGACTTTCATTTATTGAGTGATTTATGGATTTGCATATAGCTTGTATGGATGCGCCTTTATCTTAAGCTTTTGCTGAGATTGAGATTACTGTGTCAAGTGCTGTATACCTTGTTTTTATCCTAATATTAAAGGTCAGCAGCTACAGTATGTGTTAATTTTTGGAGAGGGAGGCCGGAACACTGCTTTAAAGCGGAGTTCCACCCTGGTTTTTTTTTTTTTTTTTTAATACCCCCGGGACAGTCAGGGCTAGTACATTCCACAATGGCTAGCCTCTGATCTGTCCCGGGTTGCACTTACCTGTTAGGACAAATACTTACCTTGAAAACGTCTTGAAAACGTCTTGTCCAGCGCTGCCATCTCAGATGTGGGCAGCTTGAAGCCAGCGAGATCCCCTTCGGCGGTTGTGTCCCATTGCAGAGGTTTTTCCTTCATTTCCTGTCCCATAATCAAACAGGAAGTGAGAGGAAATCCCTGCAAATTAAAGTGTAACTCCAGTTTTGTTGAAAAAAAAACATTCCCCTCTGGATGATCTATGAACAGTACAGGGATTTTAACAAACATTGTTGCAGATTCCTACCTTTTGTTATTCTGAAGAAATCCCTGTTTATTTCTCAGTGCCTCTGTGCTGAGTGGGTCTAATGAGAGTGGTTTCATAATTATCTATCAGCTGCGGCAGCTGCAGGGTTCTAATGAGGAAATCTGCTGGGCCTGCATCCCTTTAGACATGTTCCTATTGGGAGTATCTCACAAAAAATGACATTTTTGTTGCAGGAGGTGCCAGAAATCTGACTTGTATCTTAGGCAGACTTCTAGGAAAATTGGTGAGCCAATCACACAAGCAGGAAATTATGTTTCTGGGGGTGTGGTCAGTATACATTCTGTGTACAGAATACCTCCAGGTAGCCATATTGCATTACATTTTCATAAAATGACAGCGGCTGCAGATTGAAAAGGAAAGGTCATTTTTAATAACATTCAATTACAATATGATTTGTGTCACAATTGTATACGCTATATTGTTTTTTCTTTATTTGCAATTTTTTTCCCCCACAAAAGTGGAGTTACCTTTTAAGGGCATTCCTTGGGGACCCCCCCCCCCCCCCCGATCTCTAGAACTAGTGTCCCCGTTGAAAGATTTCCCCTCTTTTACATTTCTGGGGAGAACCCAAAATTTGGGATTTTGAGAGGGTAAATCTCCTTAATGGGGGCACAGACAGCAATAAAAATTGTCAGGGGTTCTAATCTTTCTCCACTCTATTTAAAACTAAAAAAAAAAATGTTTTTCCTTTAGTTGTACTTTAGGTTCTACTCATGAAGTAACAATGTAAAATCCTGGTCAGAAGTTCAGACCATTTCCCTGGGTGGGAGTATAAAATTTTAGGGCAATTTTTAGGCATTTGGCCAAGGCACCCCTAAAGAACCCTCAAGGCACCCTGGTTGAAAAAGGCTGATCTAGAGAGTCACTATAATAAATGGTGGTCAACCTATTTAAAATGGGGGACCTCAAGTGTGCCCCCTGAGGTCACCAAAAGGGCCGCACATTAAATTCTGTGAATATTTAGTGTCAGAGACAGCAGACACACAACAGAATATAGGCAAAGACTGTGTATATACTACAAGAGATGGTCAGAGACTGTGGACATTATGCAGAAAATGGCCAGAGACTGTGTGGACATATTACAAGAGATAGTTAGAGACTGTGGACATAATACAGTACAAAAGATGATCAGAGACCAGGGCCGGAGTGCGACTCATTTTCAGCCCTGGAGTTTCATGCCTTAGACCGGCCCACTCTAGTTCACGACTGACTATATTAAAATAATGTAATTAAAACCTCAGAATATAAGTTTGCAATGGCGCACTGTTCTCTACAGCCTTGTAATTCATTGTATTTTTCAAAAAACTAAATTCTACAGCTCAAGCCACAGCCAATCACAGTTAGAATCACGCCCCTAGGGACACACACAGCCCCTCCCTCTCAAATAAAGTTAACCCCTTCACTACCAGTGTCATTTTGCAGTAACAGTGCATATGTATAGCACTGAATACTGCAGTAATGTCACTGGTAACCCCAAAAGTGTCAAAAATGTCAGTCAAGGGTCCGATCTGTCCGCCCCAATGTCGCAGTACTGCAAAAAAAAAAAAAAAAAAAATCGCAGATCGCCGCCATTACGCGTTAAAAAAAAAACAACAAAAATGACAAAAATCTTTCCCTTTGTTAGTAAACGCGATAACTTTTGTGCAAACCAATAAAAATACACTTTTTGCAATTTTTTTTACCAAACATATGTAGCATAAAACAAATTGACCGAAAATGTTAAAAAAATTTGATTTTTACATTTTTTTAGGGGGGAATTTCATATAAAAAAATGTGAAAAATATTGCTATTTTTGCAAAATTGTCGCTATTTTTTGTTTATAGCGCATGATCAAAAAATCACACAGGTGATCAAATACCACCAAAAGAAAGCTCTGTTTGTGGGAAAAAAAAGGACGTCAATTTCATTTAGGTACAGCGTCGCACGACCGCGCAATTGTCCGTTAAAGTCACGCAGTGCCGAATCGCAAAATAGGCCCTGGTCAGGAAGGGGGTAAAATCTTCCGGGGCTTAAGTGGTTAGCACATTAATTTAAGTACTGAGCACTTTAGAACAATATTTGCATCACAGTTTTATGGTATCTATGTATTTAAACACATTTGTACTTTAAAGTTATGAAAATTCACCTGATCACCCAAGAGAGTTTAATCAAGTCTCAAAATAACAATTGGAAAATCAACACCTGTAAACACCCCAATTGATTTAATTTAATTTAATTTATTTCACCTTGAGGCGCACCATCACACCCCCCCCCTTTTTTAACTCCATAAAACTTACCATAGGGTGGGCGCAGTGTGCCAGATGCTTTCAGGCTTCACGTTCACAGCTTTAAAAAAGAGCGCCTTCCGCCGGCCAATGAGAATCGGCGGCTCCTGGACCAATCACGGCTATGCAGAATCCAGCAGCCAATCAGATTCCGCCGGATGACATCATCGGCCCGCGCCTCGGCTGCTGCAAATGAGAATCAGCGGCTCCTGGGCTGGACCAGTCACGCCTATGCAGAGACAAGCAGCAAATCCGATCCCGCCGGATGATGTCATCGGCCCGCTCCTCGGCTGCTGGAACGCAGGAACAGGTAGGAAATTCGCAGATACTGTATAGGAAGATCAAGACACCGGCCCTCAACCCGACCTGCCCACCGGGAATTCTCCCGGTTCTCCCGATTGGCCAATCCGGGCCTGTCAGAGACTGTGGCCATGGTATAGGAGATGGTCAGAGGCTGCAAACCTGATACAAGAGATGGTCAGAGACTGAGGACATAATACAGGAAATGGTCAGAGACTGTAGACATAAAACAAGAGATGGTTTGAGACTGTGGACATAATACAGGAGAAAGAATGTGAATATTGTGGAGATGGTCAGAGACTGTAGACTTGATACAAGAGATGGTTGGAGACTGAGGACATAATACAGGAGATGGTCAAAGAATGTAAACATGGTGGAGATGGTCGGAGACTGCAGACTTGATACAAGAGATGGTCGGAGACTGAGGACATAATACAGGAGATGGTCAAAGAATGCGAATATTGTGGAGATGGTCAGAGACTGCCGACTTGATGCAAGAGATGGTCAGAGAGTGCAGACATAGTATAGGGGATAGTCAGAGGGTGCAGACATGATACGGAAGATGGTCAGAGACTGTGGACATGCTGCAGGAAACTTTCAGAGACTGTGAATATGCTATAGGAGTTTTTAAAGACTGAGGACATGGTTTAGAAGACAGTCTTAGACTTGAGAAATATCACATGAGACTGCAAGAACTCACTGCTATACCAGGGCAATAGGGAAAAACAGACCTCAAACAAAAAGTGCCAAAGGGCTGCATAGGCCGTTGGACCATAGGTTGGTCACCAGAGCTTTAAATGCTTTCAGGATGAAAATTTCTCTTCCCCCTATGTTCTGTCTGAGTCCCAACAGATGGACAGGAACTGAAGAAAAAGGTCCCCAAACCATCTCCTGATAGTACAGTCTTGGGGACAAGCTGCACATGCTCAGTTTGGTGTGTATTGTTAGAAAGTTCTTGGGAAAGTGCATGTGATCAGCACAGGGACAATCAGCACTGCCCAGACAGAGGGTCAGGGGTCCTGAAGCTTCATAGGACAGTAAAATCAGAATGAAAACTCCTCCTACAAGCTTTAACCAGACACTGATAGAAGTCACAAGACTGCTCTAATTGCTGATAAGAAAAGGTTATTTAGCGGTTTATATTTAGTAAAATAATTGAATTTCCATGTTCTGTGTACTGTGAAAGACCAGAGATAATAAATGCAGAGTCCTGGGTTTAGTAACACGTTAATTAACCCCTTTGTGACTGGTCATTTACACCAGATGCAGTCAGGTGCAGCATAGATGCAATGTGATTGCACACTGCAAATGCGAATGAATGCATGCAAGCCTGCATAAACGCAACTTAATACCCCTTGCCCCTTAGACCCCCTTCTGGGCATGACACAAGCCCAGTGCCCAGTGAAACATCACCGATATCAGGTGATATAAAATGGGACTGTGTCACCCTGAGCTACAGGCTGTATTATTATTTTCCGTGTTTTTTAAAAATGTTGACTTTTTTTTTTTTTTTGAGGGGGGGGTCATGCTTAGGGCGCAAAATAGTCTAGCACTGGCCCTGCTACTGGGAACCCAGACAGCAGAGGCTCTAAGCATCCACATTCTACTAGCTTACATAATCCATGAATCTAATACTCATTTAAAAGGAAGACACCGTGACAAGCAGCAGATCACTAATAATATAAATAACTTGTCACCACCAAGTCTGTTGATTTTGTAATTTCTTTGAACATATGGTCTTATTAACGGTTAGCTGGCAAATACACATATCATCGTCTACAGAGTCTAACACAACCAGAGCAAGCGTCTTATGCAATATTGGAAAACAATGTAGCCACACAGCAACAGGATCAGCATTCACGGTAACAGCAATTTATTTTATAGAATATTGATAAAACAAGGTATTGCAATAATACCGAGGTCTCCGGAGTGAAGCATTTACACTGTACTGAAAAGGAAAGACCATTCTTCCAAAATCAACAAAAAAGACAAAGGCTACCACATCACAAAAGATTCTAAAATTGTTTTTGTTAATATTGTAGCACTACTCCCCATAGGAGTCACTAGTGTCCCGGGGCCCCACTGCTGCACAGCCAGTCACATAGCAATTCCTTCATACATTCCAATACAAAAAAACAGTCCATGGCTTGTTGTTGATGGTTTATTAGGGGTTGATAACTTGGATGGGGTAGGGAATTATGGGATGCCCAACTTGAAAAATGTCCAGAACTGCAATGTGAGTAAACAGCATGACATTCTCCTTCTGCTTCCCTGTGGCCACTGATCCCAGCTCCACTTAGAGAAAATGATAGCCCATCCGGCTGCCATCAGCCATGCTTTGCTGATCTTCCTCTCAGTTCTCCTGACTGACTTTCTGCCCCAGTCCTGCCCGACTGGCATGCACACGTGGAGACTTCTTAGGGCAAGGTTACATGAAGACTTGGCACTACGTGGTCTTCAAGAGAGGCCTGCTGAAGATGGTAGCCTGTCTATCCCTGCACTGTCTCTCCTTGCTCCTTCCCACTGCCTCTCCGGCATGAATCCTTCCACTGCCTCCTGTGTTAGAATGCATCCAGGTTAGCTTTCCTTGGGAGCACCCTGGCCCGAGATAAATCTCCCCCCTCCCCAGTAAGGATTCACTCAAGGGCCACCGACTACCTTTCCCCAGCACTGCTTCTCCATCTTCCACCTGAATCTCATTCTGGAATGGGCCATGTCTATTTATGGGGTTGGCTCAGTCCCCTGCCAGCCCACTTATGGGGATTGGCTAAGGCCCTATAAATATGCAAAGCAGCTCCTCCTAACTCCTGCCCTCTAGTTTTAGAAGGTTCTCCAACCTTCCAGACACCAGGAGGAGACCCCAGAGAGCTGCCAGGATAAGTCAGTAACCCCGACCCAATTCAATGACTCAGGTTATTCATGGCCAGAAAATGTTTTTTTCCTACTCTCACACTAGTAGCACACACTAGGGGGTGCTACATTATACAGGATTTATATAACATGAAGAGTTTGCTCAGCTCTTTACAGAATAAAGGGAGTCAGTACAGCTACACAACAGTTCAAGACAGGAAGGTTTAAGAGCCCTGCTCCTGAGAGCTTTCAATCCATAGGCAAGTGATACGAATAGGCAATACCTATGTGGAGCGTATGGACAAAGTAAAAGTTGAGGTGTTAGGCAGGGGTAGGATAGGCTTCCCTGAAGAAATTAGTTTTCAGGGAACACCTAAAATCAGACAGATTGGGTTAGAGAGTTCCAGAGGATGGGAGAGGCTCTTGAGAAGACCTGGAGATGAGCATGGGAGAAGAGGATGAGGGAGCTAGAGAGCAGGAGGTGTTCAAAGGAGCAGGGAGGACAGTTGTAAGGATATTTTGAGAAATATAGTGATATTTTGAGAGGTTAATGATGTAGTTCAGGGCAGCTTTGTGGACTGCCTTGTATGTTGTTAGTATTTTAAATTTTATGTGATGGAAGAGCAAAGTGGAGGGATTGGCAGGAAGGAGTGGTGGACACCGAGCACATTTTTTCACCCGGGGCCAAGACTCAGCGCCTCACCTGAAATAGAAGTTTTCTATCTGGGGGGCAATATAGCTGATTGGCTGGCCAGTGCCCAGTATGGGTGAGTGAATGGGGACTGACATTTGGCCACATGCAGTGTGAAGGCCTACACAATCACCGTGTAGGTGAAGTTTAAATGAGGTGATTTCAAGCCCTACTTCCATAGTGGATTAAGAAATGAACGCCCCCGGGAAAGAAAAAGTGAGTCAAGAAGTGGGTCTTTAATTAGGCAATTTTCTGTACTCTCTTCTTTCTTCCTGGTGGTGCCCCTTCTAATCCACCTCAGAGGTGAGGCTTCAAATCACCTCATTCTACAGTCATGGTTGGCTTAATAAAGGCCCGCCCCACCGGGGTGTTTATTTTATTTTTGTTGTGGCAGCGCCCCTTCTAATCTGCCATGGGGATGAGGATTGAATGAAGTGATTTCATTCCTCACCTCTGGTCAGTGCCATCTTAATAGCATCATTGGCCCCTAGACAAAGTAATGCACCGGGGCCCCTAACAGGGAAATGGTAAATTGTGGTGCACTACAAGTGCGTAAGACCATGGTGATAAGTGGATGTGGCAAAATTGTGATACATATTGGCTTTTTAGTCTAATTATAAACAATAAATAAACACAGCTAGGGAATCATCTCAAATTACATTCACCCCCTGTACATGGGGTCTCACCCGCTCTACACACTGCCCCATGGAATACACTGATGCTCTTTTCCCCTGTATTATATTTTTATTATTATTTTTTTTTTTTTTATGTAAAATTTGTTTAGAATTTTTAAAAAGGCATGCGTGCTGGCACCAGAAGGGGTATTTAGGGATGCTCCTGCTCATGCTTAAGTGCTTACTGGTCTCTCATCTATTCCCTGCATTTTGCTACTACTCTGCTTGTTCCCTTGTTGCTGACCTGGCTTGCCTCTGGCCTGAACTTGGATCCTACTTCTGTCTTGCCGCCAGTTCTCTGCCTTATGATTCCGTACCTCGCTGCCTGCCTGCTGCTGACCTCAGCTATTTCTGTGACCACACTTCTGTTCCTGGCTCAGCTGCCACATCCTGTTTGAGTGCCTACCTGGCTGTCATCTTTACCAGCTATGCTCACCTCAGTAAGTTTCTGTCTCAAGTCTGCCAGGAGCTCTGACAAGCCTCGCATTCAGACCCTGTAGCCGAGGTGGAGTGCCCCATTAACTTCAGCTGGATCTCTGTGAACAGTTCCTGCTCCTGACCTGATGTTCTGCCAGCCTGCCCGGCAGGGCCGTCTTTTCCATTGGGCACGCCCGGCGGTTGCCCGGGGGCCCCACTTGCCAAGGGGCCCCACACACAGGGTGGCAATTACACTGTCCCCCCAGGCCAGTCTCCAGATTAGTCTCCCTGCACACTGGTTGCTAGGAAGGCCAGCTGATTGGCATCTTGCAACCAGTGACGTTCTGAGAGGACCCATCATGCACAGCGGAGGAGGATCCTCCTCGTCAGCTCGTCCTCCTCTCTCCACGCCTAGAAGAATGGCTCCACCCACCTCCTCCCTTCATGTGCTGTGCAGCGGTTGTGGAAAGTAAGCAGACTGCTGCAGCTGCTTGATTTCTTTTTTCTCACTCTCTCTCCATCGACTGTCTGTGCCATCCTTTTCCTGCCCTATATATCCTCTGTGTGTGCCATCCTATTCTCCCCCCCCTCTCTCCCCCCCCTCTTTCTCTCTCTCTCTCCCCCTCTCTCCCTCTCTCTATCTCCCTCTCTCTCTCCCTCTCTCTATCTCTTCCCCTCTCTCTCCCTCTCTCCCCCCCTCTCTCTCTCTCTCCCTCTCTCTCTCTCCATCCCCCTCTCTCTCTCCCCCCTCTCTCTCTCTCTCCCCTCTCTCTCTCCCCCTCTCTCTCTCTCCCCCCTCTCTCTCTCTCCCTCTCTATCCCTCTCTCTCTCTCCCTCTCTATCCCTCTCTCTCTCTCCCTCTCTATCCCTCTCTCTATCTCCCTCTCTCTCTCCCTCTCCCTCTCTCTCTCCCTCTCTCTATCTCTCCCCCCTCTCTCTCTCTCTCTCTCTCTTTCTCCCTCTCTCCCCCCTCTCTCTCTCTCCCTCTCTCTCTCTCTCTCCCTCCCCCTCTCTCTCTCTCCCTACCCCCCTCTCTCTCTCTCCCCCCATCTCTCTCTCTCTCTACCCTCTCTCTCTCCCCCTCTCTCTCTTTCTCTCCCCCCTCTCTCTCTCTCTCCCCCTCTCTCTCCCCCCTCTCTCTCTCCCCCTCTCTCTCCCCCCTCTCTCTCTCTCCCTCTCTCTCCCTCTCTCTCTCTCCCCCTCTCTCTCTCCTCTCCCTCTCTCTCTCTCCCCCTCTCTCTCTCTCAGGGCCCCAGTGCACTGCATTGCCCGGGTGCCTAGAAGGCTCTTAAGATGGCACTGCTGCCCAGGAACCCATAGCCTGCTGCAAGCAATCCTATGAACACCTACCTGCACTGGTGTTCCTCCTGTCCTTTGGTACCCTCTGTTCCACCCTCAGCGAGACCTGGGCTGGAGAAAAAAAAGAGAGGCCAACCTTGTCTTTTCAGTCTCCGATCAGGTACTTGACAGATATCAGGGGGCTAAACAGACCCCTAATATCTTATTTTTGGGACAGAGAAAGGGACTGGGACATAGATTCTGGAGAATAGGGAGTGCTCTGAGGCTTTCTGTTCTTTCAAAAACTGAAGACTAATACTCGATCCCACTGGGAGACCCGAGCGACCTACTGGCACCATCTGCCGGCTGGCTGGAGACCCAAACAAAGCCGAATCGGCTTTGTTCGGGTCCTTGATGTAGTAACCAAGAAGCACCATCATGACGTCACAACGTCACTTCTGGTTTACTCGGCAGCCAACAGCGCCAATTTAAAAAAAATCCGAAGTATTCAAAAATACAGATTTTGGCGTTTTAAATACTTTGAAGCGCAGAGGAGGGGTTTTGGGTCCCTGCATAAAGAGTACCTGTCACTGCCTAGTACTGTCACAAGGAATGTTTACATTCCTTGTGACAGCAATAAAAGTGATCAAATTTTTTTTTTTCAAGGGACAGTTTAAAAAAATAAATAAATAAAATCAATAAAAAAAAAACATTTTAAAGCGTTCCTGTCACCGCGTGCTTGTACGCCAAAGAAAACGCACACTTAAGTCGTGCCCACAAATGTAAACGGTGATCAAATTACACATGTGAGGTATCACCATGATCATTAGAGTGACAGCAATAATGCTAGTGATAGTTTTTAAAACTTTTGGGGTTACCAGTGACATTACTACAGTAATCAGTGCTATACATATGCACTGTTACTGCAAAATGACACTGGCAGGGAAGGGGTTATTTTTATTGGGGAAGGAGGGGTTAAGTGTGTCCCTAGGGGCATGCTTCTAACTGTGATTGGACATGGCTACTGGTG
>NC_138772.1:503902011-504077011 GCF_965119305.1 Pelophylax lessonae | reverse complement strand
GGCTTCAAACATAAAGATATAAAACTGTAATTTTTTGTGAAGAATCAACAACAAGTGGGACACAATCATGAAGTGGAACAAAATTTATTGGATATATCAAACTTTGTTAACAAATAAAAAACTGAAAAATTGGGCGTGCAAAATTATTCAGCCCCTTTACTTTCAGTGCAGCAAACTCTCTCCAGAAGTTCAGTGAGGATCTCTGAATGATCCAATGTTGACTTAAATGACTAATGATGATAAATAGAATCCACCTGTGTGTAATCAAGTCTCTGTATAAATGCACCTGCACTGTGATAGTCTCAGAGGTCCGTTTAAAGCGCAGAGAGCATCATGAAGAACAAGGAACACACCAGGCAGGTCCGAGATACTGTTGTGGAGAAGTTTAAAGCCGGATTTGGATACAAAAAGATTTCCCAAGCTTTAAAAATCCCAAGGAGCACTGTGCAAGCGATAATATTGAAATGGGAGTATCAGACCACTGCAAATCTACGAAGACCTGGCCGTCTCTCTAAACTTTCAGCTCATACAAGGAGAAGACTGATCAGAGATGCAGCTAAGAGGCCCATGATCACTCTGGATGAACTGCAGAGATCTACAGCCGAGGTGGGAGACTCTGTCCATAGGACAACAATCAGTTGTATACTGCA
The DNA here is from genome assembly GCF_965119305.1 of Pelophylax lessonae. Classification (NCBI taxonomy): domain Eukaryota; kingdom Metazoa; phylum Chordata; class Amphibia; order Anura; family Ranidae; genus Pelophylax; species Pelophylax lessonae. The sequence goes on along the minus strand of NC_138772.1, from coordinate 504,076,361 downwards.
CAAATCTGGGCTTTATGGAAGAGTGGCAAGAAGAAAGACATTTCTTAAAGCGGAGTTCCGGGCACAGAAATGATTTTTTGCTGAACATACCCCCGGGACAGTCAGGGCTAGCACATTCCACAATGGCTAGCCTCTGATCTGTCCCGGTTCGCACTTACCTTTTGAAGAAATACTTAGTTAGAAAATTTCTTCCACAGCGTTTCCATCTCTGTTGTGGGCAGCTGGGCAGCTGAAGCCGGCGCGGTCCTCTTCTCTGTCTTCTTCCGCGTCTTCGTGTCCCAGAATGCACTGCACCGGCCCCTCTCGTCACTTCCGGTCCGGCGCCGCATTCCTAAACAGCTTCTGGGCATGCCCAGAAGCTGTTTAGCAGGGGAATGCGGCGTCGCCCGGAAATGACGAGCGGGGCCGTTGCCGTCGCATTGATTCCTGGGAGCTATGACGTTTAGCTCCCAGGAATCATCGCGAGGCAGGAAGTGACGGGGTGAGCCTCGGCGCTGGAGGAGGAAGCAGTCATAGGTGAGTATTTACGATCTTTAATAAAAAGGTGAGTAAACAAAAAAAATAAAAATAACTATCCAATTCCTTTTCAGGTGAGCTCTACCTAGTGGAGGGGCACAAAAAAAAAAAATTGTTTTTGTGCCCGGAACTCCGCTTTAAAGATATCCATAAAAAGTGTTGTTTAAAGTTTGCCACAAGCCACCTGGGAGACGCACCAAACATGTGGAAGAAGGTGCTCTGGTCAGATGAAACCAAAATCAAACTTTTTGGCAACAATGCAAAACGTTATGTTTAGCGTAAAAGCAACACAGCTCATCACCCTGAACACACCATCCCCACTGTCAAACATGGTGGTGGCAGCATCATGGTTTGGGCCTGCTTTTCTTCAGCAGGGACAGGGAAGATGGTTAAAATTGATGGGAAGATGGATGGAGCCAAATACAGGACCATTCTGGAAGAAAACCTGATGGAGTCTGCAAAAGACCTGAGACTGGGACGGAGATTTGTCTTCCATCAAGACAATGATCCAAAACATAAAGCAAAATCTACAATGGAATGGTTCACAAATAAATATATCCAAGTGTTAGAATGGCCAAGTCAAAGTCCAGACCTGAATCCAATCAAGAATCTGTGGAAAGAACTGAAAACTGCTGTTCACAAACGCTCTCCATCCAACCTCACTGAGCTCGAGCTGTTTTGCAAGGAGGAATGGGCAAAAATTTCAGTCTCTCGATGTGCAAAACTGATAGAGACATACCCCAAGCGACTTACAGCTGTAATCGCAGCAAGGTGGTGCTACAAAGTATTAACTTAAGGGGGCTGAATAATTTTGCACGCCCAATTTTTTAGTTTTTTATTTGTTAAAAAAGTTTGAAATATCCAATAAATTGCGTTCCACTTCATGATTGTGTCCCACTTGTTGTTGATTCTTCACCAAAAATTCCAGTTTTATATCTTTATGTTTGAAGCCTGAAATGTGGCAAAAGGTCGCAAAGTTCAAGGGGGCCGAAAACTTTCGCAAGGCACTGTATATATTATTGATCGACCGATATCATTTTTTTTAACGCTGATACCGATATTTTGGTCATCCGATATCGGTATTGGCCGATATTTTCGGACATTAAAATTTTTTTTAATGTCTACAGCTACTGTGGTGGAGGGATGTGGGGTCTTAAAGACCCGAAACCCCTCCTCTGCACTTAAAGCATTTTGAATGCTGTACGTTTTTTAATTTGGCGCCGCCAGTATCCGGAAGTGATGTCAAGTCATGACATCACTTCCGGGTACTCGGCGCCGAATTTAAAAAAATGGAGAACCGGTCAGAGCCGAATCCGGCTTTGATTGGGTGTTCTCTTCGGCGGCCCTGCAGGTAAGATGCCCGGGTCTCCCGTGGGACGAGAGACCTGGGCAAGCCGCGGAAGGCGGCGGGAGGGGGGGGCATCCCCTCCCGCTCCTTGGAATGACAGCCGAGCGGCATCTCAGCTGCATCGGTTGTCATTACAAGACAGCCGACCGTCGGCTGTGGACCCCGGTAGCGGGGTGATGCCTCTAGCTGCAGGCATCACTCCGGTACAGCACTTTCCCAAAATATTGGCAATATCAGTAAATCCAAAGGCCGATTTCGATACATCAGTGAAAGTGCATATCAGCCACCGATATATCGGTGTTGCTGATAATTGGTCGATCACTAATATATATATATATATATATATATATATATACTATTACCCAGCATTTTACATGCACATTGTACAGTCACATCAGTCCCTGCCCTCAAAGAGCTTACAATCTAAGGTCCCTAACTCACATTCATACATACACACACTAGGGCCAATTTAGACAGGAGACAATTACCCTTCCAGCATGTCTTTGGAGGAAACCGGAGTAGTCAGAGGAAACCCACGCAGGGACAGGGAGAACATACAAATTCCAGGCTGGAATTCGAACCAACAACCCTAGTGCTGCTGATCCACTTAAAACTTAAAGGGTAACTCCACTTTTGTGGGAGAAAAAATAGCAAATAAAGAAAAAATAATATAGCGTAGAGAATTGCGATACAAATCATATAGGATTTGAATTTATAAAAAAATGACCTTTCCTTTTCAATCTGCAGCTGCTGTAATTTTCTGAAAATGCAATACAATATGGCTACCTGGAGCTGTTCTGTGCACAGAATGTATACTGACCACACCCCAGAAACATCATTTCCTGCTTGTGTGATTGGCTCACCAATTTTCCCAGAAGTCTGCCTAAGATACAAGTCAGATTTCTGGCATCCTCTGCAACAAAAATGACATTTTTGGTGAGATACTCCCAATAGGAACACGTCTAAAGTGATGCAGGCCCATCAGCTTTCCTCATTAGTGCTCCGCAGCTGCAGCAGCTGAATGATAATTATGAAACCACTCCCATTTGACCCACTCAGCACAGAGGAACAAACAATGATTTCTTCAGAATAACAAAAAGGTAGCAATCTGCAACAAAGTTTGTTAGCCCCGGTTCACACTAGGGCGACCTGTGAGGCGACCTGGTCGCCTCACAGGTCGCCGTAGGTTGCCTCCCATAGGGAAGCTGCGGACCCGTTCTAATAGGAGCGACACAAGTCGCTCCGACTTAGAAAAAGGGTCCGGAGCTTCTTTGGGGCGACCAGGAGGCGACCGCCATAGACTTCAATGTTATGAAGTCCGTGCCGGCCGCTCCGAGGTCGCGGCGCCTGCATGTGAACGGGGGCTTAAAGTCCCTGCAATGTACAGAGATCACCCAGAGGGGAATTTTTTTTTTCTCAACAAAAGCGGAGTTATGCTTTAAAATGTATAATATTGAAGCTCATTGGTTCTTACATGTGGTGTCTGCATTTGATTTCTTTTTTCAGGCCAAGTATATTTTTGGCAAGCTCAGAAAAATATTTGGTAAATCCTAGGTATGGCTAGGTATGGTTACATTTTTTTCTTTTTTTTTTATGAAGCACAAGGGATGGAACTTACTGTATGTTCATTGAGAAGTCTCCCTTATGCTAGTGCTGTCTGTCCCAGTTGAAATCTCCCTTCCTCTTCCCATCCTTTACCACCACATTGGTAATCTTCTTCTGCTGCAGGGGATAATACAGCTGCTGGACCTGTCATAGGCAATCACCAAGTGCGTCTGCTATGCCTGTCCTTTCCACCCCCTCCTCTATTCATAGAAGCTGTACTATAGTTTCCATGAATAAAAAGTGATCCATGAATGGAGGGACAGGTGAAAAGTTGAAAAGTCCACCTCTTCCATTTCATTGATGGAATCTACAGCACAGTTTCTATGAATGGAGGGGGGGGGGTGGAAGGGGCAGACACATTTTGCACACTTGGAGAGTACCTATGAAAGCTCCGAGCTGTACAGCACCTAGGTGAGGAGGGGCGGGGGAATCAGAGGATGGAAGATCTCAACTGGGACGACCTGATCTTCCAAATTTTAATACCTATAAGCGACACATGGAAACATGCAGAGATTTGTTTTTCCTTTCTCCTGTCTCTGGTCACCCTCTCTTATCATAAATGGAGCAGGTGTGAACAAGGAACAAAGACTCAGCTCCCAGGATCCAATAGGCAGTGCCAGGACAAGGTCATCCAGCTGTCCAGGGCGAAGATAGCAAAATGCGCCCCATGCTGAGCTGTTGTGTTCTGACAGGGGGACGCCGCCCCCCCCCCCACCCCCCATCAGAAAACTCTGATCAGAACTCTCTGCCATTGGCTAAAAGCTCTGATCAGGAGTCAGTCGGCTGCTGGTTTTCCAGCATGCTCATCCAATAGACACTGGCCAATTGGATTCTGTTGGATAGACCAACATGCACACGGGCAGAATGTTAGCCAGTTTTTCTTTTTTTTAACCGGCTGTTGTCTCTTGACATTCAACGGGGATGTACCCTGCTTAACTGACACTTTGTGGGAAGTGACTAACTGCCACATCACCTAAAAATATGCACTGTCACTGTACTAATAACACTGGCTGGGAAGGGGTTAACATCAGGGTCGCGCAGAAGGTTAACTGTGTGCCTAGCCAGTGTTTTTGTAGTGTGGGAGGTGCTTATAGGGGAAGACAAGGATCCTAGTCCCTGCTTTGCAAGAACACAGGATCTATGCCTTCCCTATTGACAGAATGGCAATCTGCTTTTTTTTATATAGGCGGGCTGCCATTCTGTCTCTGTACCATATGATGGGCATGTGCCGGCAGACATCGAGTCCGCAGGACCCGCTGATGGGTTCCCGCTGTGTATTCGTGCCCGCTACCCGAAAGAGCCAAATCATGTATATATATGGGATCTGGCACACAGCTGGGGTCCTGTAGCAGTAAAACTGCTATAGGGTGGTCAGCAAGTGGTTAAATGAAGGTACAAGAAATGAACATTTAAATTATAGCTAAATGCAAATCTTTTTTTTTTTTCGTTTTGGATAGAGTGGAGATTTATTAGAACACCCAGGGCTTTTTCAGCTGGAACTTGGTGGAACTAAGTTCCACCACCTCTGGACCTGGCCCTATGCTCCCTGCTCATCACTATCACTTGTAAACACAGAGGTCTGTATTTACAAGTGATAGTATAAACACAGAGTAATATAATAGCTTGTCTCCCAGGGGCTCCCATTGGGTGCAGGATGGGGACAAGGGAGATGCAGATGCCTAGGGTGCAGTGTGGATGCTGACACCCCCACTGGATTATCTCCCTGCAAGTGAGAGAGGCAGAGCCACCTACAGTGCGTGGGGGGCTACTAGAGCCAGCTGGGTGCTTCAGCTTAATACAGCAACACAAGTAAGACATGTGGAAGATGGTGGAGCTTTTAAGGGGGTGGGGGCGGTAGAGGGGGGTTTGTATGTAGGGGTCAGAGCTGAAGAGGGGTGAAAGTGAGATGTGGATGCAGAGGTAAGTAGCTGTGGAAGAAGGCTGAACTCTGCACTCTGTAGCGCACCCCTAAACTCTGCACTCTGTAGCGCACCCCTAAACTCTGCACTCTGTGTGTAGCGCACCCCTAAACTCTGCACTCTGTGTGTAGCACACCCCTAAACTCTGCACTCTGTCTGTAGCGCACCCTCTGAACTCTGCACTCTGTGTGTAGCGCATCCCGAACTCGGCACTCTGTGTGTAGCACACCCCTGAACTCTGCACTCTGTCTGTAGCGCACCCTCTGAACTCTGCACTCTGTGTGTAGTGCACCCCTGAACTCTGTACTCTGTGTGTAGCACAACCCTGAACTCTGCACTCTGTGTGTAGCGCACCGCAAACTCTTCACTCTGTGTGTAGCGCACCCCAAACTCTGGACTCTGTGTGTAGCACACCCCTGAAGTCTGCACTGTGTCTGTAGCGCACCCTCTAAACTCTGCACTCTGTGGGTAGCGCAGCCCGAACTCTGCACTCTGTGTGTAGCGCACCCCTGAACTCTGCACTCTGTGTGTAGCACACCCCTGAACTCTGCACTCTGTGTGTAGCACACCCCTGAACTCTGTACTCTGTGTGTAGCACAACCCTGAACTCTGTACTCTGTGTGTAGCACAACCCTGAACTCTGCACTCTGTGTGTAGCGCACCGCAAACTCTTCACTCTGTGTGTAGCGCACCCCAAACTCTGCACTCTGTGTGTAGCACACCCCTGAACTCTGCACTCTGTCTGTAGCGCACCCTCTGAACTCTGCACTCTGTGTGTAGTGCACCCCTGAACTCTGTACTCTGTGTGTAGCACAACCCTGAACTCTGCACTCTGTGTGTAGCGCACCGCAAACTCTTCACTCTGTGTGTAGCGCACCCCAAACTCTGGACTCTGTGTGTAGCACACCCCTGAAGTCTGCACTGTGTCTGTAGCGCACCCTCTAAACTCTGCACTCTGTGGGTAGCGCAGCCCAAACTCTGCACTCTGTGTGTAGCGCACCCCTGAACTCTGCACTCTGTGTGTAGCACACCCCTGAACTCTGCACTCTGTGTGTAGCGCACCGCAAACTCTGCACTCTGTGTGTAGCACACCCCTGAACATTGCACTCTGTGTGTAGCACACCCCTGAACTCTGCACTCTGTGTGTAGCACACCCTGAACTCTGCACTCTGTGTGTAGTGCACCGCAAACTCTTCACTCTGTGTGTAGCGCACCCCTGAAGTCTGCACTGTGTCTGTAGCGCACCCTCTGAACTCTGCACTCTGTGGGTAGCGCAGCCCCAAACTCTGCACTCTGTGTGTAGCACACCCCTGAACTCTGCACTCTGTGTGTAGCGCACACCGAACTCTGCACTCTGTGTGTAGCACATCCCGAACTCTGCACTCTGTGTGTAACGCACCCCGAACTCTGCATTCTGTCTGTAGCACACCCCTAAACTCTGCACTCTGTGTGTAGCGCACCCCTAAACTCTGCACTCTGTGTGTAGCACGCCCCCAAACTCTGCACTCTGTGTGTAGCACACCCCCAAACTCTGCACTCTCTAAGTAATGCACTCCTGGAATTTAATGTAAGACCCTTCCACTGTTTGTGAAATTTGACCACACCCACTATTTGTTGCGGATGGAGGGTGTGTGGGGGGGGGGCAGGTTTTGGGGGGTCGTGGTTGAGTTCCTGCACCTATTTTGTGAGAAAAAAAGCCCTGAGAACACCTATTAGGTTTTTTTTGCTGTCTGTGCCCCCCGTTAGCACAATTTCTCCTGTTTACCATTATCACAGAAAGTGAAAGTAAAAGAAAGTTTTGTTGACATCAGACCACTAATGGGGGGGGGGGGGATCCTCCAATAGGAACACTAGTTCTAGTGACAGCTAGGGATTCCCTAATTTCCTCTCACTTCCTGTTTAAGCTAGGGGACAGGAAGTGAAGGAAAATCTCCCCAATGGGACACAGACACTGTCACGGGGCTATAACCCTCCCTAACTATCAATGAAAAAAAAAGTTTGGACTTTAGTTCTACTTTCAACATTTTGCAAGGATTATACACAGCAACAACAAGCTGGCCTCTGCATTACACAATACAACTCGAACGTTAACTGAAGCAATACGTGTATAAATTACACCGGCACCAACATATGACTTGCTAGAAGAGCTGGCACAATCCCAGCAGCCAAGTAGTCAGTGTACCCAAACTATTCCACCCAGCCTCTTCCTTGGTTCCCTCCCACTGCTGACTTTTAGAAATGTGGCTTCTGAATTCTGCATGAATTCCTTATACATAGGTGTATTTACTCACCGGCCACTTTATTAGGTACACTTGTTCAATTGCCTGGTAAAGCAAATTGCTAATCAGCCAATCACATGTCAGTAACTCAATACATTTAGGCATCTAGACGTGGGGAAGACGACTTGTTGAAGTTCAAACCGAGCATCAGAATGGAGAAGAAAGGGGATTGAAGTGACTTTGAATGTGACGTGGTTGTTGGTGGCAGGCGGGCTGGTTTGAGTATTTCAAAAACTGCTGATCTACTGGGATTTCCACACACAACCATCTCTCGGGTTTACAGAGAATGGTCCAAAAAAAGAGAAAATATCCAGTGAGCGGCAGTTGTGTGGAGGAAAATGCCTTGTTGAGGAGAATGGGCAGACATCTCTGGTTTGAGATGGTAGAAAGGCGACAGTCAAGCCCTGTACACACGATCAGATTATCGAACGATCTGTCGTCTGTTTTTTGTGGCTAGTCTGATGTGGAAAGTGAAGAGGTTATTTTCATACGAATTTTCCCGTATGACAGAATTCTACTTCAGAAGTGATGTCATGTGTTGGATTGTTTTCTATGTGTTCTTTCATCTCTGAGCATGCCTAGTCTTGCTCTTAAGATTTTTTTCCGTCGAAAACTGTACTAATGAGACGAAAATCGGACGTTGTGCTGACAGACGATAAAAATTTTATAGCCTGCACATCAGGATTTTTTCGGACAAAAAGTCGGAGTCGGCTGTCGAAAGCGCCAGACTAAAGCCCAGTACACATGCAACAATTATCGGCCGACCGATCGTCCGTCTTTTGTCCAGAGTTTTGTTGGTTGGAATGTGCCTAGACTGCACACGAATTTTCTCGCCCAACAAAATTCTACTTCAGAAGTGATGTCATGTGTTGGATTGCTTTCTTTGTGTTCTTTCTTCTCTGAGCATGCCCAGTCTTGCTCATCAGATTTTTCCCTGTCGAAATCTGTACTGACTGCACGAAAATCGGCCGTTATGTTGACGGCCAACAAAAATTTTATAGTCTGCACAACAGATTTTTTCGGCCGAAAAGTCGGAGTTGGTTTTCGGAAGCATCATACTAACAAGCCAAAAATCGGCAGATCGGACGTCGGACTTAAATTCCCTGCCGATTTTCGACGCGCGTGTACGAGGCTTAACAATCCGAAAATCGGCAGATCGGTCGTCGGATGAAATTTCCCTTCTGATTTTCTTATCGTGTGTACGGGCCTTAACTCACATAACCACTCGTTACAACCAAGGAAAGCAGAATACCATCTCTGCACGCACAATACATTGAACCTTGAAGCAGATGGGCTACAGCAGCAGAAGACCACACTGGGTGCCATTCCTATCAGCTAAGAACGGGAAACTGAGGCTACAATTCACACAGGCTCACTAAAATTGGACAATAGAAGTTTGGAAAAATGTTGCCTGGTCTGATGAGTCTTGATTCCAGCTGTGACATTGAGATGGGGGTCAGAATTTGGTGTAAACATGAAAGCCTGGATCCATCCTGCCTTGTATTAACGGTTCAGGCTGGTGGTGTAATGGTGTAAGGATAATTTCTTGGCACACTTTGGGCCCCTTAGTACCAATTGAGCATTGTTTAAATGCCACAGCCTACCTGAGTATTGTTGCTGACCATGTCCCTCCCTTTATGACTACAGTGTCCCCATCTTCTGATGGCTCCTTCCAGCAGGATAATGCACTGTGTCACAAAGCTCAAATCATCTCACCGCTGCTTTCTTCACCACTTCTGGACTGGAAGGATTTCCCCCTTAATGACCAGGCCATTTTTTGCGATTCGGCACTGCGTTACTCAAACGGACAATTGCGCAGTCGTGCAACGCTGTACCTAAAAAAAATAACGTCCTTTTTCCCCCCCAACAAATAGAGCTTTCTTTTGGTGGCATTTGATCACCTGTGCGAATTCTATTTATTGCGCTATAAACAAAAAATTGCAACAATTCTGAAAAAAAACAAAACAAAAAAAAAAAACAATATTTTTCACTTTCTGCAATATAACTTCCCCCAAAAAAATTGAAAATCTAATTTTTTCATCATTTTAGGCCAATTTGCATTCTGCTACATATTTTTGGTAAAAAAAAACAATCCCATAAAGTATATTTTGATTGATTTGCGCATAAGGTATCACGTCTACAAACTAGGGGAAAGATTTGTGTAATTTTTATGTATTTATTATATTTACTAGTAATGGCGGTGATCTGTGATTTTTAGCAGGACTGCGATATTACGGCGGACAGATCGGACCCCTAACTGACATTTTTGACACTTTTGGGGGGGACCAGTGACATCACTACAGTAATCAGTGCTAAAAATATGCACTGTCACTGTACTAATGACACTGGCAGGGAAGGGGTTAACCTAGGGGTGATCAAAGGGTTAAGAGTGAGCCTAGGGGGTGTTTTCTAGCTGTGGGGGGGGGATGGGCTTGTGGAATCAACACAGAGACCTGTGATACTAAATAGGAGGAACACAAGAGCTCTGTATTGATATCAGAGAGAACAACGTGTGTTTATAATAGCAGACCGTTGTTCTCTCTTCGCGGAGAGCGATCGCGGGTGCCCAGCGGCAATCATGGATCGGCTTCCCCTCTGGCGAGTGGGCATGTGCAGGACTCCCCAGGATCGCTCGCGCGGACCACCGTACAGGTACAGCGATTCGCAGGAACCTGCAGCGGCTGGGTGGCAAGTAATTAAAAATGACAATGAGGTCGCTGTACTCCAATGGCATCCACACTCACCAGATGGCCTCCACACTCACCAGATCTCAATGTAATATTTACAGCACCTTTGGGATGTGGTGGAACAGGAGATTCACATCATGGATGTGAAGCCGACAAATCTGCAGCAACTGCGTGATGCTATCATGTCACTATGGACCGAAATCTCTGAGGAACGTTTCCAACACCTTGTTGAATCTCTGCCATGAAGAATGAAGGCAAAAGGGGATCCAACCCGGTACTAGCAAGGTGTTCCTAATAAAGTGGCCGTTGGGTGTATATACTGTATACACATACAGTATATATGATTATATGCGATTCTTAGAAGGGATTTGTAAAAACAGCACCTAGTCACACGTCAGCTCACTAATTGCGTAATACAACATGTTTTACTAATCCTTTTCTAATCCTGCTCCCGTATTAAACAATATTTCAAGTATAATTAAAAGCAATACTTCTTTTTTTCATCTTGGATAGAGTAAGGGAGGATTATAACCCCCGTCAGGTATTTTTATATTTTTTTGCAATCTGTGTCCCATTGTGGAGATTTCCCTTCACTTCCTGTCCCTGAACCACAACAGGAAGTGAGATGGAATCCCTCCAAAGTGAGGGAATCCCTGGTTGTCACCAGAGCTAATGTCCTCATTTGAAGATTTCCCCTAAATTACTGTTCTGGTGTCAAACAAAAAATTAGATTTTTGTATTTCAGGCTGGGTTCACATTTGTGCGATCACCGACATTGCATGCGATTCACACCCCAATACTGTGCAGATCAAATAAGATGTCTGTGCAATGCGAATTCAGCCAGACAAACTGTATGGTTGCAATCGCATTCGCACCAAAATGGTGCAGGATCCTTTTTTTTTTGGTTCGCACTGGAATCGGATCACATGGGGTGTTTTTACCTATGCCACCCGATTCCTGCACCATTTGACAGTTCGCACTGCGAACCGATCTGGGGGTGTCATTAACTTACTATTGACACCTGCAGGGGTTCACATAGGGCAGGGCTGCTGTTAGAAATCCCGGGGCCCCATACAGTCTACCAGACAGGGCCCCTCCCTGGCCGAAAGGGACTGAGCTCATAGATTTATCATTCCCTTTCTCTCCAGCCCAGTGGAGGCTGGTGCATGATAACTTGGGGGGGGGCGGCAAACCCCCCCCCCCCCCCACGGGACGGCCAACCAGCCGGCTAATCCAACACTCCCCCCCCACACCCCGGGTATGGCCAGCCGGCAGGCAAATCCACCACCCCTGCGGGCCAGCCAGCATTCTTACCTCCTCCCCCCCGGATGGCCATGCGTCTCCTCCATCTTCCTCGCCAATGGCCAGTAAAATCGCTTCTTTTTTCAGCCAATCGGCAAAGGGGTTTCACAGTGTGATAATAGCGAATATTCATTCGCTATTGTCATACCATTGGGTAGGCTTGGGGTGCAGTGCTCTGTGCCCTGAGCCCACCCTTTTTTGAAGCCAATTAGAGCCTCTGGCTCTAATCATGCGCATAAAAAAAAAAAAACCCCATTGGAATCCATGTGTCTGGCGCCCTGCATGTAGATTAGGAGGCCGGATGCATGGATGGGGGGGGGGGGGGGGCAGATTGCTGTCCCTGGAAGTGCCTGTAATCTGCAGGGACTTGTACCAGCTTTTGTAGACATCCCTAGACATTGCTGTCATGATGGTTTGCAGAATGCTGAAAAAAGGCAAAAAGTTGTGGGACTTTAAGTGAAGTTTGCAGTCATAAATGGATGTTATATAGTGATATGAAATGTTATAAAAATTGATAATTTATTACATATTCCATAAAGGGTACAGCAATATCAAAATCAATATAAACATTATACAAATCAAAAGCTGAACATGAAGTATATCAATTCATAAAAATATATTTTTTTTACATAATAATCAATGAATAAAAAAATCTGTCAATACATTGTATATATAAACAACATGTAATCAGTCTTCAAATAGTATATCTTCATATCTTATAGGCTCTACGCGTTTCGTGGCTCTATGTCCACTCATCAGGAGCTAATTTGAGACTTTAAGTCTGTAAATGTAAATTAATATTCAAATGTAAAATAAATATGGAAAGAATAACGGAAAAATAACCAATGCTCCAGAGTAAAGAAAGATTACTACTTACTACGGTAGTTAAAAGAGGCGAAAGCTCTGAGAGGGAAGGGGGTCATCCCCCCACATTCAGCAAACTGTCTCACCCGGGGCTGAGGCGGGTAAATTGGCCGAGGTAGAGAGCGAGGGGAGAGAGAGATGAAGGGGTAGCTGAAATAGTTCCAAAAAAGGATATGGACAAGGACATCATTTGGATAAATAATAATGAAGGAACACATCGTGACCAGAAAAGTCTGAAAAAAAGTGGTTTCAGAATATATATAAAATAATAATTTAATTATATACGCATCATATTTTATATGGGATTGAGTGAGGGTTGTATTTTGTTATATAAACTTGTGAAGGAAAGAATCAAAAGAAATAGGTGAGATAATAGTAGTGGTCAAATGTGTCCGACCAAGACCCAAAATATTGCCAAAGTACCAGGGAGATGTATAAGAATATCCAAAGTATATCAAATTATGTGTTAGGTATGTACAAGGTGTAAAAGCATTCAATAGTGTGCTAAGAGGAAAATAAATATAGGGAAGATGTAGCACAAAAAGCCCTTAAAGTGTGAGATAAAAATGAGATAAGGTGCAAAGTGCCAGAAAAACAAAAAATGGGAAGTTACAGTATTCCCAGGAAAAATAATAATAATTAATAAAAATTAAAAAAGATAAGGAAGCAATCCACGTGTACAACAAAGTGAAAAAGAGTAGAGAGTATATCAATAGGTGTCTTACCAACAACTAAATGGAATGATGGAAAGTAACGTGCAAATAGTTGCTGGATTGGAACCAAGCCACAGATGACCAAGTGGATAGCATGTTAGCCCCTATACCAGTGATGGAGAACCTTGGCACCCCAGATGTTTTGGAACTACATTTCCCATGATGCTCACCTACACTGCAGAGTGCATGAGCATCATAGGAAATGTAGTTCCAAAACATCTGGGGTGCCAAGGTTCGCCATCACTGCCCTATACGCTCAAACACCCCACTAACATCGGCCTATACCCGCCAACGCCATGTGAGAAACGCCATTGTATGGGTCGGGGAGGTATGATCTCACATCCGGCATAGAGCGCCGGAGGTGAGACACACCCACACCGCCAAGCGTCAGAGTGGAATATGAGGGTTGCCCCTGCAACCAGATACCAGAGGAGAGCGGGGAGGGGCAACCGGACATGGCGCCGATGCAACCTATGACGCACCCCACCCAAACATCCCGGATGATAGCAGAGACGGGGCGGGGGAGGGTGCGTCTGAACCGTGCATCGCAACCCCAGGAGTTGACAGGCTGGTGGCAAGGGAACCTCCATATGTGTATGATAATCTGTAATATGATGAGAGTAACTGTCAAAGAAAGAAAAATAAATCAAAATTAAAATAATAATTAACCACTTTACCACCGGAGGATTTTGCTGTCTTACGTCCAGGCCACTTTTTGCGATTCGGCGCTGTGCGACTTTAACTGACAATTGCGCGGTCGTGCGACGCCATACCCAAACGAAATTTACGTCCTTTTTTTCCCACAAACAGAGCTTTCTTTTGGTGGTATTTGATCACCTGTGCGCTTTTTACTTTTTGTGCTATAAACAAAAAAAGAGTGTTTATTTTGAAAAAATAACAATATTTTTAACATTTTTTTTTATGAAATTCCCTCAAAAAAAAATGTAAAAATCAAATTTTTTTAAAATTTTTGGCCAATTTGTTTTCTGCTACCTATGTTTGGTAAAAAAAATCATGATAAGCGTATTTTGATTGGTTTGCGCAAAAGTTTTTGCGTTTACTAACTACGGGAAAGATTTCTGTCATTTTTGGTGTTTTTTTTTTTAACGCGTAATGGCGGTGATCTGCGATTTTTTTGCGGGACTGCGACATTGCAGCGGACAGATCGGACCCTTGACTGACATTTTTGACACTTTTGGGGGTACCAGTGACATTACTGCAGTAATCAGTGCTATACATATGCACTGTTACTGTAAAAATGACACTGGCAGTGAAGGGGTTAATTTTATTGGAGAGGGAGGGGTTAACCACTTTACTACCGCTTACGGGAATACTACTGCGGCAGTGTGGCTCGTTCCCGTCCAGTCACGTAGTATTAACGTGACTGGACTCCTCCCCTTCTGGGCGGCGCTTGCGCGCCGCCGGAGGCTCGCTCCCGCTGTTTTCATTCACAGCGGGAGTCGGGCCAGGGGAGGAGCAGCGGCGATCGCCGCTGCTCTTACCCGATCGTCGGGGATCGAGTCTGGAGATCCGCCCGCTGTGTGTAAACACAGCGGGCGGATCTCCATAGTGACAGGGAGTGACAGATCGGACTGTTCAGCATAGCTGGACATCCGATCTGTCCATGAATCACATAGTCACCTCCCCCCCTACACGTCAGTAAGCACCAGGCATACATTAACCCCTCCCTCTCCAATAAAATTAACCCCTTCCCTGCCAGTGTCATTTTTACAGTAACAGTGCATATATATAGCACTGATTACTGCAGTAATGTCACTGGTACCCCCAAAAGTGTCAAAAATGTCAGTCAGGGGTCCGGTCTGTCCGCCGCAATGTCGCAGTCCCGCAAAAAAAATCGCAGATCGCCGCCATTACGCGTTAAAAAAAAAACACCAAAAATGACAGAAATCTTTCCCTTTGTTAGTAAACGCAATAACTTTTGCGCAAACCAATCAAAATACGCTTATTGCGATTTTTTTTACCAAACATATGTAGCATAAAACAAATTGGCAAAAAACTTTTAAAAAAATTGGTTTTTACATCTTTTTTGGGGGGAATTTCATATAAAAAAATGTGAAAAATATTGTTATTTTTTCAAAATAAACGCTCTTTTTTTGTTTATAGCGCAAAAAGTAAAAATCGCACAGGTGATCAAATACCACCAAAAGAAAGCTCTGTTTGTGGGAGAAAAAGGACGTAAATTTCGTTTGGGTACGGCGTTGCACGACCGCGCAATTGTCAGTTGAAGTCGCACAGCGCCGAATCGCAAAAAGTGGCCTGGACGGAAGACAGCAAAATCCTCCGGTTGTAAAGTGGTTAATGTATGCCTGGTGCTTACTGACGTGTGTGGGGGGGGGGGGGGGGAGGTGACTGAGTGACAGATCGGATGTTCAGCTATGCTGAACACTCCGATCTGTCAGTCCCTGTCACTTAGGAGATCCGCCCGCTCTGTTTACACAGGCGGGCGGATCTCCTCACTCGATTCCCCGACGATCGGGGCAGAGCAGCGGTGATCGCCGCCGCTCCTCCCCTGGCCCGACTCCCGTTGTGAATGAAAACAGCGAGAGCGCGCCTCCGGCGGCGCGCGAGCGCCGCCTACAGGGAGAGGAGTCCAGCGACGTAGGTCTACGTTGCTGGACGATAACGAACCACTTTGCCGCAGTATGCTCAATGTGAGCGGTCGGCAAGTGGTTAATAAATAAAAATAAATATTATATATATACAGGTCCCTCTCAAAAAATTAGCATATTGTGATAAAGTTCATTATTTTCTGTAATGTACTGATAAACATTAGACTTTCATATATTTTAGATTCATTACACACAACTGAAGAAGTGCAAGCCTTTTATTGTTTTAATATTGATGATTTTGGCATACAGCTCATGAAAAACCCAAATTCCTATCTCAAAAAATTAGCATATTTCATCCGACCAATAAAAAAAAAGTGTTTTTAATACAAAAAAAGTCAACCTTCAAATAATTATGTTCAGTTATGCACTCAACACTTGGTCGGGAATCCTTTTGCAGAAATGACTGCTTCAATGCGGCGTGGCATGGAGGCGATCAGCCTGTGGCACTGCTGAGGTGTTATGGAGGCCCAGGATGCTTCGATAGCGGCCTTGAGCTCATCCAGAGTGTTGGGTCTTGCGTCTCTCAACTTTCTCTTCACAACATCCCACAGATTCTCTATGGGGTTCAGGTCAGGAGAGTTGGCAGGCCAATTGAGCACAGTAATGCCATGGTCAGTAAACCATTTACCAGTGGTTTTGGCACTGTGAGCAGGTGCCAGGTCGTGCTGAAAAATGAAATCTTCATCTCCATAAAGCTTTTCAGCAGATGGAAGCATGAAGTGCTCCAAAATCTCCTGATAGCTAGCTGCATTGACCCTGCCCTTGATAAAACACAGTGGACCAACACCAGCAGCTGACATGGCACCCCAGAGCATCACTGACTGTGGGTACTTGACACTGGACTTCAGGCATTTTGGCATTTCCCTCTCCCCAGTCTTCCTCCAGACTCTGGCACCTTGATTTCCGAATGACATGCAAAATTTGCTTTCATCCGAAAAAAGTACTTTGGACCACTGAGCAACAGTCCAGTGCTGCTTCTCTGTAGCCCAGGTCAGGCGCTTCCGCCGCTGTTTCTGGTTCAAAAGTGGCTTGACCTGGGGAATGCGGCACCTGTAGCCCATTTCCTGCACACGCCTGTACACGGTGGCTCTAGATGTTTCTACTCCAGACTCAGTCCACTGCTTCCGCAGGTCCCCCAAGGTCTGGAATCAGTCCTTCTCCACAATCTTCCTCAGGGTCCGGTCACCTCTTCTCGTTATGCAGCGTTTTCTGCCACACTTTTTCCTTCCCACAGACTTCCCACTGAGGTGCCTTGATACAGCACTCTGGGAACAGCCTATTCGTTCAGAAATTTCTTTCTGTGTCTTACCCTCTTGCTTCAGGGTGTCAATGATGGCCTTCTGGACAGCAGTCAGGTCGGCAGTCTTACCCATGATTGCGGTTTTGAGTAATGAACCAGGCTGGGAGTTTTTAAAAGCCTCAGGAATCTTTTGCAGGTGTTTAGAGTTAATTAGTTGATTCAGATGATTAGGTTAATAGCTCGTTTAGAGAACCTTTTCATGATATGCTAATTTTTTGAGATAGGAATTTAGGGTTTTCATGAGCTGTATGCCAAAATCATCAATATTAAAACAATAAAAGGCTTGCACTACTTCAGTTGTGTGTAATGAATCTAAAATATATGAAAGTCTAATGTTTATCAGTACATTACAGAAAATAATGAACTTTATCACAATATGCTCATTTTTTGAGAGGGACCTGTATATAAAAAAGGAGGAAGGTTAGGTGTTGACCTAATAAAATAACCCGCAGATCATGAAAAAACGGGTGTCTTCCACCCAATATGTCTAGAAAGAAAGGGGAGGGGGGGATTCATGACCTGCAATGTTTGCAGAATGCTGTCCCTGGAAATGACCTGGATTTACATCTTCTGCACATTTCATCGCTAGACACTACTATCCCTGGAAGTCTTCTGGATCTGCAGAGACTGTCATGGTGGTTTGCAGACTGCTGTCCCTGGAAGTGGCTCTAATCTGGATGGACTGTCCCATCTGCATATTTGATCCCAGAACATACAGTAACTGTCCCTGGATATGACTGTCCCTAAAAGTGATTTGTATATTTAGGGACTGTTGTGACTTTTTTTTACAGATTGCTATCTCTGAAAGTGTCAGCTTTTGTAGATATCACAGGTGTTACTGTCCCTGGAAGTGATCTGGATCTGTAGGGCCAGTCATTGTGGTTTGCAGATTGTTGTCCCTGGAAGTGATCTGGATCTACATGGTCTGTCCCATGTTCTGCACATTTCATCCCTGAACTTTACTGTCTTTAGCAGTGATCTGGATCTGTAGGGACCAATGTGAGTTTTTGCAGATTGCTGTCCCTGGAAGTGATCTGAATCTACAAGAACAGTCACAGCTTCTGCACATTTTATCCCTGCACACTACTGTCCCTGGAAATGATGTGGATCTGTAGGGACTGTTCCAGCATTCCTGAATATTACTGCCCCTGGAAGGAGTCTGAATCTGTAGGGACTGTCCCATCTTTTTACAGATTACTGTCCCTGGGAGAGATCTGAATCTACAAGAACAGTCCCAGCTTCTGCACAGCACTGTCCCTTCGCAGTACTGTCCCTGGAAGAGATCTGGATCTGTAGGGGTTGTGCCAGTTTTTTGCAGATTACTGTCCCTGGAAGAGATCTGGATCTGTAGGGATTGTCCCAGTTTTTTTGCAGATTACTGTCCCTGGAAGAGATCTGGATCTGTAGGGACTGTCCCAGCTTTTTGCATATTACTGTCCCTGGAAGAGATCTGGATCTGTAGGGACTGTCCCAGCTTTTTGCATATTACTGTCCCTGGAAGAGATCTGGATCTGTAGGGATTGTCCCAGTTTTTTGCAGATTACTGTCCCTGGAAGAGATCTGGATCTGTAGGGACTGTCCCAGCTTTTTGCATATTACTGTCCCTGGAAGAGATCTGGATCTGTAGGGACTGTCACAGTTTTTTGCAGTTTACTGTCCCTGGAAGAGACTCTGTAAGGACTGTCCCAGTTTTTTGCAGTTTACTGCCCCTGGAAGAGATCGGGATCTGTAGGGATTGTCCCAGCTTTTTGCAGATTACTGTCCTTAGAAGTGATATGGATCAGTAGGGATTGTCCCTTCTTCTTCCCATTTCATCCCTGAACTTTACTGTCCCTGGAAGAGATGCGGATGTGATGAGACAGTCATGGTAGTTTGCTGTCCCTGGAAGATATAAGAAGGAGGAGATGAGATGATAGGGTCAGGCAGGGATGGAAGTGATGACAGTAAGAAGTGATGAAGATCTGAGCTCTGATAAGATACAATGTAAGAAGTGTGGGGGGGAATTGGATACAATGTAAGAAGTGTGGGGGGAATCGGATACAATGTAAGAAGTGTGGGGGGAATTGGATACAATGTAAGAAGTGTGGGGGGAATCGGATACAATGTAAGAAGTGTGGGGGGGGATTGGATACAATGTAAGAAGTGTGTGTGTGTGTGTGTGGGGGAATTGGATACAATGTAAGAAGTGTGGGGGGGGGGATTGGATACAATGTAAGAAGTGTGTGTGGGGGGGGGGGGATTGGATACAATGTAAGAAGTGTGGGGGGAATCGGATACAATGTAAGAAGTGTGGGGGGAATTGGATACAATGTAAGAAGTGTGGGGGGAATTGGATACAATGTAAGAAGTGTGGGGGGAATCGGATACAATGTAAGAAGTGGGGGGGGGGGGATTGGATACAATGTAAGAAGTGTGTGTGGGGGGGGGATTGGATACAATGTAAGAAGTGTGTGTGGGGGGGGAATTGGATACAATGTAAGAAGTGTGTGGGGGGGGGGGGAATTAGATACAATGTAAGAAGTGTGGGGGGAATCGGATACAATGTAAGAAGTGTGGGGGGAATTGGATACAATGTAAGAAGTGTGGGGGGAATTGGATACAATGTAAGAAGTGTGGGGGGAATCGGATACAATGTAAGAAGTGTGGGGGGGGATTGGATACAATGTAAGAAGTGTGTGTGTGGGGGGGGGGAATTGGATACAATGTAAGAAGTGTGTGTGGGGGGGAATTGGATACAATGTAAGAAGTGTGTGTGGGGGGGGGGGGAATTGGATACAATGTAAGAAGTGTGTGTGGGGGGGGGAATTGGATACAATGTAAGAAGTGTGGGGGGAATAGGATACAATGTAAGAAGTGTGGGGGGGGGATTGGATACAATGTAAGAAGTGTGTGTGTGGGGGGGGGGAATTGGATACAATGTAAGAAGTGTGTGTGGGGGGAATCGGATACAATGTAAGAAGTGTGGGGGGAATCGGATACAATGTAAGAAGTGTGGGGGGAATCGGATACAATGTAAGAAGTGTGGGGGGAATCGGATACAATGTAAGAAGTGTGGGGGGGGATTGGATACAATGTAAGAAGTGTGTGTGTGTGTGTGGGGGGGAATTGGATACAATGTAAGAAGTGTGGGGGGGGATTGGATACAATGTAAGAAGTGTGTGTGGGGGGGGGAATTGGATACAATGTAAGAAGTGTGGGGGGGGGGGGAATTGGATACAATGTAAGAAGTGTGGGGGGAATCGGATACAATGTAAGAAGTGTGGGGGGAATTGGATACAATGTAAGAAGTGTGGGGGGAATTGGATACAATGTAAGAAGTGTGGGGGGAATCGGATACAATGTAAGAAGTGGGGGGGGGGGGATTGGATACAATGTAAGAAGTGTGTGTGTGTGTGTGTGTGGGGGAATTGGATACAATGTAAGAAGTGTGGGGGGAATCGGATACAATGTAAGAAGTGTGTGGGGGGGGGATTGGATACAATGTAAGAAGTGTGTGTGGGGGGGGATTGGATACAATGTAAGAAGTGTGTGTGGGGGGGGAATTGGATACAATGTAAGAAGTGTGTGTGGGGGGGGGGGGGAATTAGATACAATGTAAGAAGTGTGGGGGGAATCGGATACAATGTAAGAAGTGTGGGGGGAATTGGATACAATGTAAGAAGTGTGGGGGGAATCGGATACAATGTAAGAAGTGTGGGGGGGGGGATTGGATACAATGTAAGAAGTGTGTGTGTGGGGGGGGGAATTGGATACAATGTAAGAAGTGTGTGTGGGGGGGAATTGGATACAATGTAAGAAGTGTGTGTGTGGGGGGGGGGGGGGGAATCGGATACAATGTAAGAAGTGTGGGGGGAATCGGATACAATGTAAGAAGTGTGGGGGGAATTGGATACAATGTAAGAAGTGTGGAGGGAATCGGATACAATGTAAGAAGTGTGGGGGGAATCGGATACAATGTAAGAAGTGTGGGGGGAATCGGATACAATGTAAGAAGTGGGGGGGGATTGGATACAATGTAAGAAGTGTGGGGGGAATCGGATACAATGTAAGAAGTGTGGGGGGGGATTGGATACAATGTAAGAAGTGTGTGTGGGGGGGGGGATTGGATACAATGTAAGAAGTGTGTGTGGGGGGGGGAATTGGATACAATGTAAGAAGTGTGGGGGGAATTGGATACAATGTAAGAAGTGTGGGGGGAATAGGATACAATGTAAGAAGTGTGGGGGGGGATTGGATACAATGTAAGAAGTGTGTGTGTGTGGGGGGGGGGGGGAATTGGATACAATGTAAGAAGTGTGTGTGGGGGGAATCGGATACAATGTAAGAAGTGTGGGGGGAATCGGATACAATGTAAGAAGTGTGTGTGGGGGGAATCGGATACAATGTAAGAAGTGTGGGGGGAATCGGATACAATGTAAGAAGTGTGGGGGGAATCGGATACAATGTAAGAAGTGTGGGGGGAATCGGATACAATGTAAGAAGTGGGGGGGGATCGGATACAATGTAAGAAGTGGGGGGGGGGGTTGGATACAATGTAAGAAGTGTGTGTGGTGGGGGGGGGGGATTGGATACAATGTAAGAAGTGTGGGGGGAATCGGATACAATGTAAGAAGTAGGGGGGGGGGGAATTGGATACAATGTAAGAAGTGTGTGTGGGGGGAGAATTGGATACAATGTAAGAAGTGTGTGTGGGGGGGGAATTGGATACAATGTAAGAAGTTTGGGGGGGATGATCAGATACAATCTAAGACGTGTGTGCAGGGCCGGCCTTTGGGGTGTGCGAGCTGTGCGGCCGCACAGGGCGCCATGGGCAACAAGGGCGCCGTGTGGCCATCACAGCTCACAGAATATCAGGCGATTCAGACCGCACAGCGGGAGGTAAGCGGTGACCACGGCCTGGACAGGGTTAACACAGGCCGCGGCCACCGCTTACCCCCCGCTGTGCGGCTGTGCCTCGGTCACCTACTGAGGAAGTCTGAGGCGAGCTGTGTATCTCTCACTCAGCTCTGCCTCCGATCCACGCTGACAGATCTCTCCTCCCTGAAGGGACGCCAGAGGAGAGATCATCAGCTCCTCCCCCTCCCGCCCCGCCCACACTCCCTGGGGATGTGTGGGCGGGAAGTTTAAAGAAAAAAAAAAAAAGCAGACAGCGTGAGGTGAGGTAAGTGAGGTCTCTCTCCTTTAAAAAATGTAAGGGGGGGCTTTGTGTGGGGGGTCTGTAATGTAAGGGGGGCTCTCTGATGTGGGGGCTCTGATGTAAGCGGGCTTTGTGTGGGGGGTCTGTGATGTAAGGGGGGCTCTGTGTGTGAGGGCGGCTCTGATGTGGGGGGCACTGTGTGGGGGGGCTCTGATGTAAGGGGGCTTTGTGTGTGTGGGTCTGTGATGTAAGGGGGCTTTGTGCGGGGGTTCTCTGATGTGAGGGGGGGGGCACTGTGTGGGGGGGTCTCTGATGTGAGGGGGGCTTTGTGTGGGGGGTCTCTGATGTGAGGGGGGCTTTGTGTGGGGGGTCTCTGGTGTGAGGGGGGCTTTGTGTGGGGGGTCTCTGATGTGAGGTGGGTCTCTGATGTGAGGGGGGCTTTGTGTGGGGGGGGGTCTCTGATGTGAGGTGGGTCTCTGATGTGAGGGGAGGCTATGTGGGGGGGGCTCTCTGATGTAGGGGTGGCTCTAAATTAAGGGGGGCTTTGTGTGGGGGGTCTCTGATGTGTGGGGGGTCTCTGATGTGTGGGGGGTCTCTGATGTAAGGGGGGGCTAAGTTATTAGTGATCATAAAAAAGAAAAGTCAAATAAAGTGCAAAAAAGGTGCAAGAAAATGCACGCGGGGGGGCGCCACAGGATTAGCTCGCACAGGGCGCCTGAACACCTAAGGCCGGCCCTGAGTGTGTGGGGGTGATCAGATACAATGTAAGAAGGGTGTGGGTGGGGGGATCGGATGCAATTTAAAAAGTGTGGGGGGGGGGAGGATAGTCTGATATACAATGTAAGAAGCGTGTGTGAGGGGGGGGGGCATGATTGCATACAATTTAAAAAGTGTGTGTGTGTGTGTGTGGGGGGGGGGGGGGTGAATGATCAGATATACAATCTAAGAAGTGTGTATGTGTGTGTGTGAGGGGGGGATTGGATACAATGTAAGAATTGTGTGGGAGGGGGATTGGATACAATGTAAGAAGTGTAGGGGGGGGGGTGGATCGGATACAATGTAAGAAGTGTGGGGGGAGGGATACAATGTAAGAAGTATGAGGGGGGGGGGGTTGGATACAATGTAGGAAGTGTGTGAGAGGGGGATTGGATACAATGTAAGAAGTGTGTGTGGGGGGGCTCGGATACAATGTAAGAAGTGTGGGGGGAGGTTGGATACAATGTAAAAAGTGGGGGGGATTGGATACAATGTAAGAAGTGTGTGAGGGGGATTGGGTGCAATGTAAAAAGTGTAAGGGGGATCGGATACAATGTAAGAAGCGTGGGGGGGATGATTGGATACAAGGCAAGAAGTGTGCATGTTTGTGTGTGGGGGGTCGGATACAATGTAAGAAGTGTGAGGGGGGGGGCCAGATACAATGTAAGAAGTGTGGGGGGGAGTCAGATACAATGTAAGAAATTTGTGTGGGGGGGGGGGGGGGTCGGATGCAATGTAAGAAGTGGGGGGGGGGTTGGATGATCGGATAAAATGTAAGAAGTGTGTGGGGGGGAGAATCATATAGAATGTAAGAAGTGTGTGTGTGGGGGGGGGGGGGGGGAATCGGATAGAATGTAAGAAGTGTGTGGGTAGGGCGTGGTCAGATAAAATGTAAGAAGTGTGGGAGGGGTGATCAGATACAATGTAAGAAGTGTGTGTGGGGGGGGGGGGGGAAATTGGATAGAACGTAAGAAGTGTGGGGGAGGGTCAGATAGAATGTAAGAAGTGTGTGTGTGTGGGGGGGGGTGATCGGATACAATGTAAAAATGGGGGGATCGGATTGAATGAAAGAAGTGGGGGGGGTCAGATACAATGTAAGAAGTAGGGGGGGATAAAATGTAAGCAGTGTGTGGGGGGGGGGGGTCGGATACAATGTAAGAAGTGTAGGGGGGGATTGGATACAATTTAAGAAGTGTGTGTGTGACGGGGGGGGGGTTAGATACAATGTAAGAAGTGTGGGGGGGGATCAGATACAATGTAAGAAGTAGGGGGGGATACAATGTAAGCAGTGTGTGGGGGGGGGGGGGATCGGATACAATGTAAGAAGTGTAGGGGGGGATTGGATACAATTTAAGAAGTGTGTGTGTGTGGGGGGGGGGGGGGTTAGATACAATGTAAGAAGTGTGTGGGGGGGGATTGGATACATTGTAAGAATTGTGTGTGGGGGGGAGGAAGGATACAATGTAAGAAGTATGGGGGGGGGATCAGATACAATGTAAGAAGTAGGGGGGATACAATGTAAGCAGTGTGTGGGGGGGGGGGATCGGATACAATGTAAGAAGTGTAGGGGGGGGATCAGATACAATGTAAGAAGTAGGGGGGGATACAATGTAAGCAGTGTGTGGGGGGGGGGGATCGGATACAATGTAAGAAGTGTAGGGGGGGATTGGATACAATTTAAGAAGTGTGTGTGTGTGTGGGGGGGGGGTTAGATACAATGTAAGAAGTGTGGGGGGGGGATTGGATACATTGTAAGAATTGTGTGTGGGGGGGAGGAAGGATACAATGTAAGAAGTATGGGGGGAGATTGGATACAATGTAGGAAGTGTGTGGGGGGCATCGGATACAATGTAAGAAGTGGGGGGTGGGTCGGAATCAGATACAATGTAAGAAGTGTGGGGGAGGGGTTGGATACAATGTAAGACGTGTGGAGGGGGTTGGATACAATGTAAGAAGTGGGGGGGGGGGGAGGTTGATAGGATACAATGTAAGAAGTGTGTGTGTGTGTGGGGGGGGGGTGATTGGATACAATGTAAGAAGTGGGGGGAGGGGTCAGATACAATGTAATTAGTGTGGGGGTGTATCGGATACAATGTAAGAAGTGGAGGGGTCAGATACAATGTAAGAAGTGTGTGGGGGGGTTGGATACAATGTAAGAAGTGCGTGGGTGGGCGTGGTCGGATAAAATGTAAGAAGTGTGTGTGTGTGGGGGGGGGGGGGTTGGCTATGATCGGATAGAATGTAAGAAGTGTGTGGGGAATGATCAGATGCAATGTAAGAAGTCTGTGTGTGTGTGTGTGGGGGGGGGGGGGGGTCGGATACAATGTAAGAAGTGTGTGGGGGGGTTGGATACAATGTAAGAAGTGTGTGGGGGGGGGGTCGGATACAACGTAAGAAGTGAGGGGGGGATTGGATAGAATGTAAGAAGTGTGTGGGGGGGGGTGTGGTCTGATAAAATGTAATAAGTGTGGGAGGGGGGATCAGATAGAATGTAAGAAATTTGGGGGGGGGGGTGGATTGGAGACAATGTAAGAAGTGTAGGGGGGGGTTGGATACAGTGTAAGAAGTGTGTGGGGGGGGGGATTAGATTCAATGTAAGAAGTGTGGGGGGAATCGGATACAATGTAAGAAGTGTGGGGGGATCGGATAGAAAGTAAGAAGTGTAAGGGGGGGGGGGCTGATCGGTTACAATGTAAGAAGTGTGTGTGTGGGGGGGAGGATAGAATTTAAGAAGTGCGGGGGGGGGGGTGGATCGGACACAATGTAAGAAGTGAGAGGGGGATCGGATAGAATGTAAGAAGTGTGTGTGTGTGGGGGGGGTCGGATAGAATGTAAGAAGTGTGTGGGAGGGATCGGATACAATGTAAGAAGTGTAGGGGGAGGATTGGATACAATGTAAGAAGTGTGTGTGTGTGTGTGGGGGGGGGGGGGGTTAGATACAATGTAAGAAGTGTGGGGGGGGGGATCGGATACAATGTAAGAAGTGTGGGGGGGATTGGATACAATATAAGAATTGTGTGTGTGGGGGGGGGGGGGAGGAAGGATACAATGTAAGAAGTATGGGCTGATTGGATACAATGTAAGAAGTGTGGGGGGGGGGGGGTCAGAATCAGATACAATGTAAGAAGTGTGGGGGAAGGATTGGATACAATGTAAGAAGTGAGTGTGTGTGTGGGGGGGGGGGGGGTGATTGGATACAATGTAAGAAGAGGGGAGTGGTCAGATACAATGTAAGAAGTGTGGGAGGGGTCAGATACAATGTAAGAAGTGGGGGGGGGGGGTCGGAAACAATGCAAGAAGTGTGGGGGGATCGGATACAATGTAAGAAGTGTGTGTGTGTGGGGGGGGGGGGGTGGGGATACAATGTAAGAAGTGTGGGGGGGTCGGATACAACGTAAGAAGTGTGGGGGGGATCAAATACAATGTAAGAAGTGTGGGGGGGGGGGGATCTGATAGAAAGTAAGAAGTGTAAGGGGGGGGGCTGATCGGTTACAATGTAAGAAGTGTGTGTGTGTGTGGGGGGGGGGGGGGTCGGATAGAATTTAAGAAGTGCGTGGGGGTGGATCGGACACAATGTAAGAAGTGGGTGGGTGGGGGGGAGGGATCGGATACAATGTAAGAATTGTGTGTGTGGGGGGGATTGGATACAATGTAAGAAGGGGGGGGGGGTTGATCAGATACAATGTAAGAAGTGTGTGTGGGGGGGGTGATTGGATACAATGTAAGAAGGGGGGGGGAGTGGTCAGATACAATGTAAGAAGTGTGGGGGGGGTATCGGATACAATGCAAGAAGTGGGGGGGTCAGATACAATGTAAGAAGTGTGTGGGGGGGTCGTAAACAATGCAAGAAGTGTGGGGGGGGGATAAGATACAATGTAAGAAGTGTGTGTGTGTGTGGGGGGGGGGATACAATGTAAGAAGTGTGGGGGGGGGGGGTTGGGTGGTCAGATAGAATGTAAGAAGTGTGTGTGTGTGTGTGTGGGGGGGGGGGGTGGTCAGATAAAATAATGTAAGAAGTGTGTGTGGGGGGGGGGGCTATGAACGGATAGAATGTAAGTGTGGGAGGGGGGATCGGATAGAATGTAAGAAGTTTGGGGGGGGTGGATTGGATACAATGTAAGAAGTGTGTGTGTGGGGGGGGGGGGATCGGATACAGTGTAAGAAGTGTGTGGGGGGTTGATTGGATAAAATGTAAAAAGTGTGTGTGGGGGGATCGGATACAGTGTAAGAAGTGTGTGTGGGGGGGGGATCGGTTACAATGTAAGAAGTGTGGGGGGTGGGATTGGATACAATGGAAGAAGTGGGGGGGTCGGATACAATGTAAAAAGTGGGGGGATCGGATACAATGGAAGAAGTGTGTGTGTGTGGGGAGGGGGGGGGGGATTGGATAGAAT
The DNA here is from genome assembly GCF_965119305.1 of Pelophylax lessonae. Classification (NCBI taxonomy): domain Eukaryota; kingdom Metazoa; phylum Chordata; class Amphibia; order Anura; family Ranidae; genus Pelophylax; species Pelophylax lessonae. The sequence goes on along the minus strand of NC_138772.1, from coordinate 504,048,911 downwards.
GTAAGAAGTATGGGGGGAGGGTGATCAGTTACAGTGTAAGAAGTGTGAAGGGGGGGATTTGATACAATGTAAGAAGTGTGTGTGGGGGGGGGGGGTTGGATACAATGTAAGAAGTGTGTGTGTGTGTGTGTGTGTGTGGGGGGGGGGGATTTGATTGAATGTAAGAAGTGTGGGGGGATCGGATACAATGTAAGAATTGTTTGGGGGGGGGGGATTGGTTACAATGTAAGAAGCGTGGGGGGGCGGGATTGGATACAATGGAAGAAGTGGGGGGGTCGGATACAATGTAAAAAGTGGGGGGATCGGATACAATGGAAGAAGTGTGTGTGTGTGTGGGGAGGGGGGGGGGGGATTGGATAGAATTTAAGAAGTATGGGGGGAGGAATTGGATACAAAGTAAGAAGTGTGGGGGAGATTAGATACAATGTTGCAGTGGGGGGGGGGATCGGATACAATGTATGAAGTGTTTAGGGGGGATCAGATACAACGTAAGAAGTGTGGGGGGGATGATCAGATACAATGTAAGAAGTGTGGGGGGAGGGTGATCAGTTACAGTGTAAGAAGTGTGAAGGGGGGGGATTTGATACAATGTAAGAAGTGTGTGGGGGGGGGGGGGTCGGATACAATGTAAAAAGTGTGTGGGGGGGGGGAATCGGATACAATGTAAGAAGTGTGTGTGGGGGGGGTTGGATACAATGTAAGAAGTGTGTGGGGGGATCGGATACAATGTAAGAAGTGTGTGTGTGGGGGGGGGGGATTGGATACAGTGTAAGAAGTGTGTGTGTGTGTGTGTGTGTGTGTGTGGGGGGGGGGTTGGATACAATGTAAGAAGTGTGTGTGTGTGTGTGGAGGGGGGATTTGATTGAATGTAAGAAGTGTGGGGGGATCGGATACAATGTAAGAATTGTTTGGGGGGGGTCGGATAGAATATAAGAAGTGTGGGGGGGAGATCGGATGGAATATAAGAAGTGGGGGGATCGGAAAGAATATAAGAAGTGTGGGGGGGAATCGGATAGGATATAAGAAGTGGGGGGGGAATCGGATAGAATATAAGAAACGGGGGGGGGATCAAATAGAATATAAGAAGTGTGGGGGGTATCGAAAAGAATATAAGAGGTGTAGGGGGGATCGGATAGGATATAAGAAGTGTGGGGAGGGGATAGCATAGAATATAAGAAGTGTGGGGGGGATCGGATAGAATATAAGAAGTGTAGGGGGGGATCGGATAGAATACAGTATAAGAAGTGTGTGGGAGGGGGTGATCTGATAGAATATAAGAAGTGTGGAGGGGGGTATCAGATAGAATATAAGAAGTGTAGGGGGGGCAGTTAGAATATAAAAAGTGTGGGGGGGGATCAGATAGAATATAAGAAGTGTGGGGGGGGGGATCGGATAGAATATAAGAAGTGTGGGGGGGGGGAATCGGATAGAATATAAGTAGTGTGTGGGGGGGGGGGAATCGGATAGAATATAAGAAGTGGGAGAGGGGGATCGGATAGAATATAAGAAGCGGGGGTATGGGATAGAATATAAGAAACAGGGGGGGATCGGATAGAATATAAGAAGTGTAGGGGGGGGTTGGATATAAGAAGTGTGGGGGGGGGTCGGATATAAGAAGTGTAGGGGGGGGGTTGGATATAAGAAGTGTAGGGGGGGGGTTGGATATAAGAAGTGTAGGGGGGGGGGTCGGATATAATAAGTGTAGGGGGGGGGGTCGGATATAAGAAGTGTAGGGGGGGTTGGATATAAGAAGTGTGGGGGGGGGGGGTTGGATATAAGAAGTGTAGGGGGGGGATCGGATATAAGAAGTGTAGGGGGGGGGGGGTTGGATATAAGAAGTGTAGGGGGGGGGGTCGGATATAAGAAGTGTAGGGGGGGGGATCGGATATAAGAAGTGTAGGGGGGGGGGTCGGATATAAGAAGTGTAGGGGGGGGGGGTCGGATATAAGAAGTGTAGGGGGGGGTCGGATATAAGAAGTGTAGGGGGGGGTTGGATATAAGAAGTGTGGGGGGGGGTCGGATATAAGAAGTGTAGGGGGGGGGGTCGGATATAAGAAGTGTAGGGGGGGGTTGGATATAAGAAGTGTGGGGGGGGGGTCGGATATAAGAAGTGTAGGGGGGGGGGTCGGATATAATAAGTGTAGGGGGGGGGTCGGATATAAGAAGTGTATGGGGGGGTTGGATATAAGAAGTGTGGGGGGGGGTCGGATATAAGAAGTGTAGGGGGGGGGGTTGGATATAAGAAGTGTAGGGGGGGGGTTGGATATAAGAAGTGTAGGGGGGGGGGTCGGATATAATAAGTGTAGGGGGGGGGTCGGATATAAGAAGTGTGGGGGGGGGGGGTTGGATATAAGAAGTGTAGGGGGGGGATCGGATATAAGAAGTGTAGGGGGGGGGTCGGATATAAGAAGTGTAGGGGGGGGATCGGATATAAGAAGTGTAGGGGGGGGGGATCGGATATAAGAAGTGTAGGGGGGGGTCGGATATAAGAAGTGTAGGGGGGGGGGTCGGATATAAGAAGTGTAGGGGGGGGTCGGATATAAGAAGTGTAGGGGGGGGATCGGATATAAGAAGTGTAGGGGGGGGGATCGGATATAAGAAGTGTAGGGGGGGGATCGGATATAAGAAGTGTAGGGGGGGGGGATCGGATATAAGAAGTGTAGGGGGGGGTCGGATATAAGAAGTGTAGGGGGGGGATCGGATATAAGAAGTGTAGGGGGGGGTCGGATATAAGAAGTGTAGGGGGGGGATCGGATATAAGAAGTGTAGGGGGGGGGGGTCGGATATAAGAAGTGTAGGGGGGGGGGGTCGGATATAAGAAGTGTAGGGGGGGGGGATCGGATATAAGAAGTGTAGGGGGGGGATCGGATATAAGAAGTGTAGGGGGGGGTCGGATATAAGAAGTGTAGGGGGGGGTCGGATATAAGAAGTGTAGGGGGGGGATCGGATATAAGAAGTGTAGGGGGGGGTCGGATATAAGAAGTGTAGGGGGGGGGGGTCGGATATAAGAAGTGTAGGGGGGGGGTCGGATATAAGAAGTGTAGGGGGGGGATCGGATATAAGAAGTGTAGGGGGGGGGTCGGATATAAGAAGTGTAGGGGGGGGGGTCGGATATAAGAAGTGTAGGGGGGGGTCGGATATAAGAAGTGTAGGGGGGGGGGTCGGATATAAGAAGTGTAGGGGGGGGATCGGATATAAGAAGTGTAGGGGGGGGGTCGGATATAAGAAGTGTAGGGGGGGGGGGTCGGATATAAGAAGTGTAGGGGGGGGGGGTCGGATATAAGAAGTGTAGGGGGGGGATCGGATATAAGAAGTGTAGGGGGGGGTCGGATATAAGAAGTGTAGGGGGGGGGTTGGATATAAGAAGTGTAGGGGGGGGATCGGATATAAGAAGTGTAGGGGGGGGTCGGATATAAGAAGTGTAGGGGGGGGGGTCGGATATAAGAAGTGTAGGGGGGGGGGATCGGATATAAGAAGTGTAGGGGGGGGATCGGATATAAGAAGTGTAGGGGGGGGTCGGATATAAGAAGTGTAGGGGGGGGATCGGATATAAGAAGTGTAGGGGGGGGGGGGGTCGGATATAAGAAGTGTAGGGGGGGGGGATCGGATATAAGAAGTGTAGGGGGGGGATCGGATATAAGAAGTGTAGGGGGGGGGGGGTCGGATATAAGAAGTGTAAGAGGGGGGGGGTCGGATATAAGAAGTGTAAGAGGGGGGGGGGTCGGATATAAGAAGTGTAGGGGGGGGGGTCGGATATAAGAAGTGTAGGGGGGGGGGTCGGATATAAGAAGTGTGTGTGTGGGGGGGGGGATAGAGGTGTAGGGGGGGGGGGTTGGATATAAGAAGTGTAGGGGGGGTCGGATATAAGAAGTGTAGGGGGGGGGTCGGATATAAGAAGTGTAGGGGGGGTTGGATATAAGAAGTGTAGGGGGGGGGGATCGGATATAAGAAGTGTAGGGGGGGGGGATCGGATATAAGAAGTGTGTGTGTGGGGGGGGGATAGAGGTGTAGGGGGGGGGGGGTTGGATATAAGAAGTGTAGGGGGGGTCGGATATAAGAAGTGTAGGGGGGGGGATCGGATATAAGAAGTGTAGGGGGGGATCGGATATAAGAAGTGTAGGGGGGGGGGGTCGGATATAAGAAGTGTAAGAGGGGGGGGGTCGGATATAAGAAGTGTAAGAGGGGGGGGGGTCGGATATAAGAAGTGTAGGGGGGGGGGGTCGGATATAAGAAGTGTAGGGGGGGGGGTCGGATATAAGAAGTGTGTGTGTGGGGGGGGGATAGAGGTGTAGGGGGGGGGGGTTGGATATAAGAAGTGTAGGGGGGGTCGGATATAAGAAGTGTAGGGGGGGGGGTCGGATATAAGAAGTGTAGGGGGGGTTGGATATAAGAAGTGTAGGGGGGGGGATCGGATATAAGAAGTGTAGGGGGGGGGGATCGGATATAAGAAGTGTGTGTGTGGGGGGGGGATAGAGGTGTGGGGGGGGGGGGGTTGGATATAAGAAGTGTAGGGGGGGTCGGATATAAGAAGTGTAGGGGGGGGGTCGGATATAAGAAGTGTAGGGGGGGTTGGATATAAGAAGTGTAGGGGGGGGGTCGGATATAAGAAGTGTAGGGGGGGTTGGATATAAGAAGTGTAGGGGGGGGGGGATCGGATATAAGAAGTGTAGGGGGGGGGTCGGATATAAGAAGTGTAGGGGGGGTTGGATATAAGAAGTGTGTGTGTGGGGGGGGGATAGAGGTGTAGGGGGGGGGGGGTTGGATATAAGAAGTGTAGGGGGGGTTGGATATAAGAAGTGTGTGTGTGGGGGGGGGATAGAGGTGTAGGGGGGGGGTTGGATATAAGAAGTGTAGGGGGGGTCGGATATAAGAAGTGTAGGGGGGGGGGGTCGGATATAAGAAGTGTAGGGGGGGTCGGATATAAGAAGTGTAGGGGGGGGTCGGATATAAGAAGTGTAGGGGGGGTTGGATATAAGAAGTGTAGGGGGGGGGGGATCGGATATAAGAAGTGTAGGGGGGGGGTCGGATATAAGAAGTGTAGGGGGGGTTGGATATAAGAAGTGTGTGTGTGGGGGGGGGATAGAGGTGTAGGGGGGGGGGGTTGGATATAAGAAGTGTAGGGGGGGGTTGGATATAAGAAGTGTGTGTGTGGGGGGGGGATAGAGGTGTAGGGGGGGGGGGTTGGATATAAGAAGTGTAGGGGGGGTCGGATATAAGAAGTGTAGGGGGGGGTCGGATATAAGAAGTGTAGGGGGGGGTCGGATATAAGAAGTGTAGGGGGGGGGATCGGATATAAGAAGTGTAGGGGGGGGGGATCGGATATAAGAAGTGTGTGTGTGGGGGGGGGGTAGAAGTTAGTGTGTGAGTGTCACAGGTTGCAGACAGTGAAGTGTATGAGATGGGGGGGGGGGGGATGTCTGTGTGCAGCGTGCTGTGCTGTGCTGTGTTGCGCTCTCCCCTCCTCCTCCTCCTCTTGCTGTGTCTGTAGAAGGGTTGTTGCTCCTTTAAGCCGTGCAGTCGGGGGGCGGGGCCTGTGTGGAAGGCTCCTTTGATATGAATAGTGTTCGGTGTCTTGGCTGTGACGTAATGCGCGCAGTCTGAGGTCCTGACAAGCGATAACATTCGCTGATAAAGCGCTGATCTGGCTGGGATCTGCTGTGCCCGGGATCCGGGGATCTCCTATTAGATCTCCCCCCCCCCCTCTCCTCCTCCCGGAGCCCCCCACTCCTTGTTCCTGTCTCCGCACTCAGACACACAGTGGGGGGAACAGGAAACCCCCCCAATAATAACATCAACTCTGCAACCAACAAGGAAGCGGTACATGGATCGCCCCGGAGCCCCTCCATCCTCCACACCGATCATCCATCAACAGGTAAGGGGGGGGACTATCTGTCCGGGTCACACTCTATCATTACTGGAGGACTGGACCTCCATCTACAGGGACTGCAAGGGGCCCCTCATCTGCAGATTTATTATTCACTTTATTGTCCCTGCTCTGTGGGAACAGTCCTAGCTGCTGCTGCTTTGTAAGATTTATGTCCCTAAAAGTGTCCCCTGATCTGCAGGGACTGTCCTACTATTAGTCCCTGGACCCTCATGTCCCTGGAAGCTGTAGGGACTGTCTCAGCCATTGTAGAATTATTAGTGACTTTATTGCCCCTGGAAGTGGTCCTCATCTGCAGGGACTGTTCCACCGTTTTTGAAGATTGCCGCCCCTGAAAGTGTCCCCTGATGTGCAGGGACTGTCCCTCAATACATCCATGGACCCTCATGTCCCTAGAAGTGGTCCCTGATCTCCTGAGACTGGCCCAGCTACCGCAGAATTATTATTGACTTTATTGTCCCTGCTCTGTAGGAACAGTCCTAGCTGCTTCTTTGTAAGATTTATGTCCCTAAAAGTGTCCCCTGATCTGCAGGGACTGTCCTACAATTAGTCCCTGGACCCTCATGTCCCTGGAAGGGGCCCCAGAGCTGTAGGGACTGTCCTAAAGTTAGTCCTTGGACCCCCATGTCCCTGGAAGGGGACCCTGAGCTGTAGGGACTGTCCTACAATTGGTCCCTGGACCCTCATGTCCCTGGAAGCTGTAGGGACTGTCCCGGCCATTGTAGAATTATTGGTGACTTTATTGCCCCTGGAAGTGATCCTTATCTGTAGGGACTGTTCCAGAGTTTTTGAAGATTGTGGTCCCTGAAAGTGTCCCCTGATGTTCAGGGACTGTCTCTCAATACATCCATGGACCCTCATGTCACTAGAAGTGGTCCCTGATCTCCAGAGACTGGTCCAGCTACCGCAGAATTATTATTGACTTTATTGTCCCTGCTCTGTGGAACCCCGATTAGTTTTTTTGAAGATTGCCGTCCCTAAAAGTGTCCCCTGATGTGCAGGGACTGTCCCACAAGATGTCCATGGTCCTTGTTGTCACTGGAAGGGGCCCCTAAGCTGTAGGGACTGTCCTGGCCATTGCAGAATTATTAGTGACTTTATTGTCCCTGGTTTGTGGAACCGGCTTAGCTTTTTTTAAAAAATTTACTGTCCCCAAAAGTGTCCCCTGATGTGCAGGGACTGTCCCTCAACATGTCCATGGACCTTGTTGTCCCTGGAAGTGGTCCTGATCTCCAGAGACTGGCCCAGCTACTGCAGAATTATTATTGACTTTATTGTCCCTTATCTGTAGAAACAGTCCTAGCTTTTTTGAAGATTGCTGTCCCTAAAATTGCCCCCTGATGTGCAGGGACTGTCCCACAAGATGTCCATGGACCCTCATGTCTCTGGAAGTGGTCCCTGATCTGTAGAGACTGGTCTGTCTGCTGCAGATTTTTTATTATCTTTATTGTCCCTGGAAGGGACCTTGCTCTGCAGGGACTGGAGCTGAGTTTTTGAATATTGCTGTCCCTGAAAGTATCCCCTGATCTGCAGGGACTGTCCCATAATACGTCCCTGGACCTCATTGTCACTGGAAGTGGTCCCTGATGTCTAGAGACTGTCCCATCCACTGCAGATTCATTTTTTACTTTATTGTGGATAATCAGGAGGGACGGTCCCTAGCCGTGCTTAAAAGTGTCCCTTGATCTGCAGGGACTGTCTCAGTTTTTGTCCCTGGACCTCATTTTCTTGAGAAGTGGTCCCTGATTTGTAGAGACTGTCCTGGATACTGCAGGTGTATTATTGACTTTATTGCCCCTGGAAGAAATCCTTGTCTGCAGGGACTGTACCAGAGTTTATGAAGATTGCTGTCCCTGAAAGTGTCACCTGATCTGCAGGGACTGTCCCTCAATACTTTCTTGGACCCTCATGTAAATGAAAGTGGTCCCTGATCTCCAGAGACTGGCCTAGAGTCGGTCCCTGCACCTTGTAGCCACTGAAAGTGGTCCCTGATCTCCAGACACTGGCCTAGAGTCAGTCCCTGCACCTTGTAGCCACTGAAAGTGGTCCCTGATCTCCAGAGACTGGCCTAGAGTCGGTCCCTGCACCTTGTAGTCACTGGAAGTGGTCCCTGATCTGTAGTGACTGGCCCGGCTACTGCAGATTTATTATTTACTTTTATTGTTCCTGATCTGTAGGAACAGTCCTCGATTTTTGGAAGATTATTGTCCCTGAAAGTGTCCGTTGGTCTCCAAATATTGTCCCTGGACTTGGATGTCATTGGAAGTGGCCCTCAAGCTGCAGGGACTGTCCCACACGATGTTCCTGGTCCTTCTTGTCCCTGGAAGTGGTCCTGATTTGTAGATACTGGCCTGGCTTCTTCAGATGTATTATTGACTTGATTGTCCCTGGAAGTGATCTTAATGAGTAGGGACAGTCCCAGATGTTTGGAAGATTGCTGTCCCTGAAAGGGTCCCATGATCTCCAAATGTTGTTCCTGGTCCTTGTTGTTGGCGGAAGTGGCCCTTGAACTTCAGGGACTGTCCCACAATATGTTCCTGGTCCTTGTTGTCGGTGGAAGTGGCCTTTGATCTTCAGAGATTGGCCCGGCTACTGCAGATTTGTGATTTACTTTATTGTCCCTGATCTGTAAGGACAGTCCCAGACTTTTCAGATGTCCCTGAAAGGGACCCAGCTCCTGTAGATTTCATCCCTGCACTTCATTGTCCCTAAAAGTGATCTGCAGGGACTCTACCAGAATATGATCCCGGTCCCCGGACCTTGTTGTCATCTGATGTGGTCCCTGATCTGTAGAGACTGGCCTGGCTACTGCAGATTTATTTTTTACTTTATTGTCCCTGATCTGTGGGGACAGTCCCAGACTTTCCCAAGTTTGCTGTCCCTAAAAATGCTCTGACCTGCAGGGACTGTTCAAGAGCATTTTTCATCCCTGGACTATATGGTCCCTGGAAGTGATCTTGATATTCAGGACCTGTCCCAACCTTTCTGAAGACTGCTGTCCCTAAAAGTGGTCCTTGATCTGCAAAGGGACTGTCCTAGATTTTGTCCCCGAACCTTGGAAGTGACTCTGATCTGCAGATTTCATACCTAAACTTTGTTGTCCTTCAAACTTGAAGACTTCTGACCCTGGAAGTGACTCTGATCTTCAGGGACTGTCCCAGCATCTGCAGATTTCATCCCTAGATATTGGTGTCCCTGGAAATGTTCCTGATCTCCAGGGACAGTCTTGGAGTTTTGAAGACAGCTGTCCCTAGAAGTGACTGTGATCTGCAGGGACTGCCCCAGATTTTGTCCCCGAACCTTGGAAGTGACCCTGATCTCTGGGTTTCATACCTAAACTTTGTTGTCCTTCAAGGTGATCTTCAGCTTTAGCAACAGTCCTGGGCTTTGTCCCTGGACCTTGCTGTCCCTAAAAGTGGCCCTGATTTGCCGTGACTGTCCCAGCTTCTGTGGATTTCTTTACTGTCCCTGGAAGTGATCTTTGATCTACAGGGACTTTTTTTTTGAAGACTGCTGACCCTGGAAGTGACTCTGATCTCAGGGACTGTCCCAGCAATCTGCAGATTTCATCCCTAGATATTGTTGTCCCTGGAAATGTTCTTGATCTCCAGGGACTTTTTTTGAAGGTCTCTGACCCTGGAAGTGACTCTGATCTTCAGGGACTGATCTTTAGGGACCTTGCTGTCCCTAAAAGTGGCCCTGATTTGCCGTGACTGTCCCAGCTTCTGTGGATTTTTTTACTGTCCCTGGAAGTGATCTTTGATCTCCAGGGACTTTTTTTGAAGACTGCTGACCCTGGAAGTGACTCTGATCTTCAGGGACTGCCCCAGCATCTCCTGGGTCTCCAACAGTCCTAGGTTTTGTCCCTGGACTTTGCTGTCCATAAAATTGGCCCTGATTTGCAGTGACTGTCCCAGCTTCTGTGGATTTGTTTACTGTCCCTGGAAGTGATCTTTGATCTACAGGGACTTTTTTGAAGGTCTCTGACCCTGGAAGTGACTCTGATCTTCAGGGACTGTCCCAGCAATCTGCAGATTTCATCCCTAGATATTGTTGTCCCTGGAAATGTTCTTCATCTCTGGGGACTTTTTTAAAGGTCTCTGACCCTGGCAGTGACTCTGATCTCCAGGGACTGATCTTTAGGGACCTTGCTGTCCCTAAAAGTGGCCCTGATTTGCAGTGACTGTCCCAGTTCTGTGGATTTGTTTACTGTCCCTGGAAGTGATCTTTGATCTCTGGGGACTTTTTTGAAGGTCTCTGACCCTGGAAGTGAATCCGATCTTCAGGGACTGATCTTTAGGGACCTTGCTGTCCCTAAAATTGGCCCTGATTTGCAGTGACTGTCCCAGTTCTGTGGATTTGTTTACTGTCCCTGGAAGTGATCTTTGATCTCGAGGGACTTTTTTTTGAAGGTCTCTGACCCTGGAAGTGACCAGGGACTTTTCCAGCATCTGCAGATTTCATCCCTAGATATTGTTGTCCCTGGAAATGTTCTTCATCTCCAGGGACAGTCTTGGGGATATGAAGACCGCTGTCCCTAGAAGTTCCTGTGATCTGCAGGGAAGGTCCCAGTTGTTGCAGGTTATTGTCAGGGACCGGTTGGAATATATTGTTGGAAATTGTTACATTTAAAACAAAAACAAAAAATAAAACAAAACAAAATTTGCTCAGATTTATAACAAATCCGATCCATTGTTGTGGAATGAATGCAGTTGTTACAATGTTTACGTTTGTTAAATAATAATAAAAATAATAATAAAATAAAAGAAGGTTAAAATAATAAAAAAGGAAAATGCGTATAATAAATGTGACGCAGTGACGCTCGGGGACGGCGCTGTGATTACCCAGCGTAGATCGGCCGATTTCAGCGCCCCTGGAAAGTGTTTTTCGGATGGTCTTGTCTGTGATAAACGTGGGGGATCTGAACCCAAACAAGGGCCTTTTTTTTTTTTTTCCCTCAATGCACCGAGGGAGAGAGGAGGGTGAAACATCGCCTCTCACGTTTCACGTGCATGGGAGAATTTTCTTTTTTTTTTTTTCATGGTGGGTCAAAAAGCACGAGACTTGGAAATTGGCTCCTTCAGTCTCCAGTAGTCCCTGGCTCTTTCTACTGTTGTCCTGGTCCAATCTGTCTGCACCACGAGGGTCAAGTTCACACACAGGAAGAGATAATAGGAAAGGGAACTTTATTGTTTTCCCCTTTTATTTTGTTGTTTGTTGTTGCTTGGTTAGAGTAACTTCCAGGTCATATTTCTTTTTTTACTCCTTAAAGGAGAAGCTCACCGCTTTACCATGAGAAGAGTCGTAGGATGGATGTGATTTTTTTTTTTTTTTTTCTACTTTTTTTTTAATAAATTGATGAACTTGTTCCCGGAAAGGTTCTGTTGTTGTTACACGTTTGTGGTGATCATGGGATTTAGGGTGACCAAAGGACAAAGATCATGAGTAGTAAGTTTGACAAACTTTTTATTTACTGATTCTGGGGGGGAGGGGGCTTGCTGTGGATACAGTTTATTGATTTTTTTACATTTATTATTGTGTATTTTTTTTCCTTCCAAATAATCAATTCTAATAAAGTTGGGGATCAAAAATGCTTGTGACTTTTTTTTTTTTTTTTTTAATGAATTGCCAGGCTATGATGTTTAGGATCACAAAGTGCTTGTGATTTTTTTGTGCTTTTTTATTTATTAAATGATTGGCCAGGCTATGAAGTTTGGGATCATAAGTGCTTGTGACTTTTTTTTTTGTTTTGGTGCTTTTTATTTATTTATTTATTTTTTTCAAGGATTGGCCAGGCTATGAGGTTTGGGATCATAAGTACTTGTGACTTTTGTTATTATTATTATTATTATTTTTTTTAATGAATGGTCAGGCTATGAAGTTTAAGATCATAGGTGCTTGTGACTGTTCTCTTTTAGGTGCTCTTTTAAAAAAATTTTATATGAATTTCCAGGCTATGAAGTGTTGGATCATGAGTGCTTGTGACTTTTTACTTTTTTAATTTTAGGTGCTTATTTATTTCTTTTTGAATCAGAGGCCAGGCAATGAAGTTTGGAATCATGAGTTCTTGTGACTTTTTTCATTTTGGTGCTTTTTTTTTTTTTTTTTTTAATAAATGGCCAGGCTATAAAGTTTGGGATCATAACTGCTTGTGACTTTTTTTTGTTTTTTTTGTTTTGGTGCTTTTTATTTTAATTTTTTTTTTTTAAAATGATTGGCCAGGCTATGAGGTTTGGGATCATAAGTACTTGTGACTTTTGTTATTATTATTATTATTATTATTATTATTATTATTATTTTTTAATGAATGGTCAGGCTATGAAGTTTAAGATCATATGTGCTTGTGACTGTTCTCTTTTAGGTGCTCTTTTAAAATTATTTTATATGAATTTCCAGGCTATGAAGTGTTGGATCATGAGTGCTTGTGACTTTTTTATTTTTTTATTTTAGGTGCTTATTTATTTCTTTTGAATGAGAGACCAGGCAATGAAGTTTGGAATCATAAGTGCTTGTGACTTTTTTTTTTGTTTTGGTGCTTTTTTTTTTAATGATTAGCCAGGCTATGAAGTTTGGGATCATACTTGCACGTGACTGTTCTTTTTTAGGTGCTTTTTTAAAATTATATTATATGTATGTTTTTTATATGAATGTCTCTGCTATGAAGTTTGGGATCAAGAGTGCTTGTGACTTTTTAAGTGCTTTTGTATTTTTTTGAATGAAAGGTCAGGCAATGAAGTTTAGGTTTATAAGTGCTTGTGACTTTATTTTTTTTTTTTTTTTTGTGCTTTATTATTTTTTATCTGGTAGGCCAGGTTATGAAGCTTTGTTTTTTTTTGTTTTTGTTTTTTTGGTGGTTTATTATTTTTTTATCTGATAGGCCAGGTTATGAAGCTTTTTTTTTTTTTTTTGTTTTTGTTTTTGTTTTTTTGGTGCTTTATAATTTTTTTATCTGATAGGCCAGGTTATGAAGCTTTTTTTTTTTTGTTTGTTTTTTTTGGTGCTTTTATTATTTTTTTAGCTGATTGGTCAGGTTATGAAGCTTTTTTTTTTTTTTTTTTTGGTGCTTTATTATTTTTTAGCTGATTGATCAGGTTATGAAGCTTGGGATCATAAGTGCTTGTAACTTTTTTTTTTTTTTGGTGTTTTTTTTTTCTTTTTAATGATTGGCCAGGCTATGAGGTTTGGGATCATAAGTGCTTGTGACTTTTGTTATTATCAATTTTTTTTTTTTTTTTTTTAATGAATAGTCAGGCTATGAAGTTTAAGATCACAGGTGCTTGTGACTTTATTCTTATTTTTTTTTTTTTTTTTTTTGGTGCTTTCTTTATTTTTTAAATGAATGGCCAGGCTATGAAGTTTGGGATCAAAAATTCTCATGACTTTGGGGTTTTTTTTTTCTGTTTTTTTTTTTTTTAGGTTCTTTTTATTTTTTGAATGAAAGGCCGAGCTACAACATTCATTCATGTATTTGAGGTTATATGTTTTATGTTTTTCGGTTTTATTTTTTTTTTTTTGATCTGGGTGGATTTTTTTTTTTTCCTTGCTCCCATGCAGCCTGGAAGAATTTGCCTTTCTGCACACGATTTGAAATGAGTCATTACTCTCTATTCTTAATCCCTTTTATTCTTTTTATGCTGATAATGGAGGAGACATTGAAAAGGGTTCTGAATTAACAGATCGCCAGAATGAATGCTGTGTACCTCTGGGTACGTGTGCTTTTTATTTCTTTCCTTTTTTTTTTTCTTTCTCTATTTTTTTTTTTCTTTTTCAACTGTGATGTAACATAATCGAGTGTGTTGGTAAAGTAAATATTATATTCAAATGAGTGATTAGGCCTTGGTGTAGTTTGTGTTCCTGTGTGAGATTGTTAGGAGTAAATACACAGCTCCTTTTTTTATGCTGAGTGTTTGAACAGTTGCAAAGTGTTGAAAAGTTAGTGGCTTGTTACTCCTTAGGATGATGAAGCTTGTGCTGCAAAGAGAAAAAAGAAAAAATACTTGATGCTAATCAGGACCCAAAACGTCTAATCGCAGCCTGGAAATGTATTTTTAAATCTTATGTAAATATACTGCGCAGTAAGGAGTTGAGGTCAGAGAGATGCAAGGGAGCATTCCATTGGGGACCTGTATGGAAACTATAAATATAAGTAAATCACAGTGGCGGTCTTTATTTCATCAGGCGCAGATATATTAAAACAAAAATAGAAGGAAACTCTTAACCACTGTAGGTCTTTCTCTCTTTAACACTATCTTTTATTTGAGAAAACTTGTGCAAAATATAAAATATATAACAATAAAAAAAAAAAGGTAATATATAGGCGAAGCGCTGCGTAAATTGACAGCGCTATATAAGTGTCTGTAATAAATAAATAAAAGTTTTAAAGGGTATAACATATATACAGTTTAAAAAAAGGTAATATATAGGTGAAGCGTTGCATAAAGTGACAGCGCTATATAGGTGTCTGTAATAAATAAATAAAAGTTTTAAAGAGTATAAAATATATAACAATTTAAAAAAGGTAATATATAGGCGAAGCGCTGCGTAAATTGACAGCGCTATATAAGTGTCTGTAATAAATAAATAAATAAAAGTTTTAAAGGGTATAAAATATATACAGTTTAATAAAAAGGTAATATATAGGTGAAGCGTTGCATAAAGTGACAGTGCTATATAGGTGTCTGTAATAAGTAAATACAAGTTTTAAAGGTTCTAAAATATATATAACAATAAAAAAAAGGTAATAGATAGGTGAAGCGATCCATAAATTGGCAGCGCTATATAAGTACCTGTAATAAAGGATATAAAATATATAACAATTTAAAAAAGTTAATATATAGGTGAAGCGCTGCTTAAACTGACAGCGCTATATAAGTACCTATATTAATAAATAAATTTAAAGTTTTAAAGGATATAAAATATAAAACAATTAAAGTTGAGATATATATATATATATATATATATATATATATATATATATAGGTGAAGCGCTGCGTAAATTCGACAGCGCTATATAAATACCTGTAGTAATAAATATAAGTTTTAAAGGATATAAAATATATAACAATTAAAAAGAAAGTTAATATATAGGTGAAGCGCTGCGTAAATTGACCGCTATATAAGTACCTATATTAATAAATGTTTTAAAGGATATAAAATATATAACAATTAAAGTTTTTATATAGGTGAAGTGCTACCTAAATTGATAGCACTGTATAAGTACCTGTAATAAGTAAATAAACACAAGTTGTAAAGGATATAAAATATATAATAATTAAAAAAGTTGATATATAGGTGAAGCGCTGCGTAAATTGACAGCGCTATATAAGTACCTGCAATAAATAAATACATTTTTTTTTTTTTTTAAAGATATAAAATATATAACGATTAAAAAAAAAAGTTATTTAGGTGAAGCTCTGCATAAATTGACAGCGCCGTATTAGTACCTGTAATAAATTAAAAGTTTAAAGGATATAAAATCTATAACAATTAAAAAGAAAGTTAATATATAGGTGAAGCGCTGCGTAAATTGACAGCACTATAGAAGTACCTGTATTAATAAATAAAAGTTTTTTAAAGGATATAAAATATATAACAATGAAAAAAAAGTTAATATATAGATGAAGCACTGCATAAAGTGACAGCGCTATATAAGTGTTTGTAATTAGTGAATTAATAAATACAAGTTTTAAAGGATATAAAATTATATGAGAACTAAAAAAAGGTGATATATAGGTGAAGCACTGCGTAAATTGACAGCGCTATATAAGTACCTGTAATAAATAAAAAAAATACAAGTTTTAAAGGATAAAAAATATATAACAATCAAAAAAAAAGTTAATGTATAGGTGAAGCGCTGCATAAATTGACAGCGCTATATAAGCACCTGTAATAAATAAATAAAAGTTTTAAAGGGTTAAAAAGGAAAGGTGGCATTTAGAAAATAATATTTTGTGGGGAAAAAAATTATGACAAAAATAATTTGAAAACAAAATAAATTAAACATTTTTTTTATTTTTTTAATTTTTAATTTTTTTTTATTTAGTAAAACATTAGCAAGAATAGGGAAGTGTTCAATTACTTGCATCTACACTGGTGAGCAATGTGCATCGTACACGTATCATGAAAGTTAATAATTTGGGTCGTCATCTAAACCTCCGTAGCCACTGACAATGACACGACTGTCTGGAAATGATACCAGACTTTTTGATTTCTTTTAAAGTGGTTGACTTTCTTTTTTTAACTTTCTGACGTGGCTAATACAAACACAGGCTTCTGAGCTTATCTTAGTAACCCTTCTCCCCCCCCCCCCCCACCTTCCTACTTTCATTCATTTGGCTTACCTTGGCCTTGAGGTCTGGTCTGCCCAGCAGTGCCCGAGGCCTAGACTGGCATCTGATATGTTAAAAACTACAACCTGGAGGTCTGAGACATCAGTCAGGCCTGTGTTCTTCAACTTTGCATGAAAGAAGGAAAAAAAAAAAAAGATAAATAATAATAAATTGGGGCTACTAGTTTTAGTAAATTGGTGAACATGTGTTTATTCACGTGCGTGGAAAACACGGAACTACCCAAGTGCCATGCTGACTGCCCTTATATTAAAAGCAAACATGTACAGATTGGTAGTAAAAATACGGTTGCCGACACCGGGATGTATTTTGATTAAGATATTCGGCACAGACATAAAATAGTCCATTCATTCAATCAACTGACAACTTTCCAATAGCTGTTTGCCTTTGCCTAATTTACTTTCCACAGGACAACTATTGTGGTAGTCTGGATTCGTTTTTTGGCAGCCGCGGACAACTGTAAACCCAGACGTTTCTGTCCCAAATATTACACCTCACAAGTCAAATTGGAGTTTATAACACTAGACAGATACTTTACCATGGAGCACATTACATTTTCCATATGCCGCTCCGCAGGGCTCCCGTCTCATAGTCCCTTCCTTTCTCTTCAGTCCTCCTCCTCCTTCTTCTTCTTCTTCTTTTTCTTCTTCTTCTTTTTCTTCTTCTTCTTCTTTTTCTTCTTCTTCTTTTTCTTCTTCTTCTTCTTCTTCTTCTTCTTCTTTTTCTTCTTTTTCTTCTTCTTCTTCATCTTCTTTTTTTTTTTGATTTTTGATTTTTTTCCAGAGGGGGGGGCTCAGTCTCCTTTGGTCAGGAACAGGTTAAACGTTTTTATATTCATACTTCTATTTCCAATCGTAGAATCTTTAAACGTGTGACTCTTGGCTGTAAGACACGTTTCATAGGTAGAATCCGCACACAAGTTTTCTCCTAGACTGTCCTGACCACAGAAGGGAAAAAACGTTGTTTAAACAAGCGCTTGCATTGTCTGTTTACTCCGGAGTGCTAACATAGGTATCCCGAAAAAGAAAAATGTACTCCTAGTGAACGTAAGTGTGACATTCACGACCCAGTAAATACTGGAAGTGCTTTAGTGATTTTTCTTCTGAAATTTGGATTACCCGGGAATGTGTTGCATAAAATTTTGTGACCGTACCAAATATCAGTATTGGCCCGTGTTCAATACTGGGTAAAATATGAAAAATACTTCCAGTGTGTCTGATACATATGATACTCCTAAATATTCACTAGTGACCCATGATAGCAAAATAATGGATGAAAGTTTTTCTCCTAGCTTATGGACCCTAAAGGGAGCAAAGTTTTTCCAGTTTTTTTTTTTTTTTTTTAAGACCATTGGTTTGGAACTTTGGACTTTTAGCTTCGGACAATGATAGTGTTTGTTCTGTTATAACAAAAAAAAAAAAAAAAATATATAAAATATATATATATATATATATATATATATATATATATATATATATATATATATATATATATATATATATATATATAAATTATTGTATTATATAAAATAAGTAATATATTTAATCATTTCTTATAAATAGAAAAAAAAAAAACATGGGATTACATATTTAGCTTTGATGTTAGGTTGATATCAGCCCTCAAGTGTCACTGTATTATCATTCTAGTCTAGATCAGGCTTCTGCAGTACTGGTGGAACAGCTGTCAAAGGGTATGTCTACTTTTTAAACTACATACTACTATCTTTTTTTTTTTTCTTTTTAGACCATTGGTTTGGAACTTTGGACTTTTAGCTTCAGACAATGATAGTGTGTGTTTTGTTATAATAATAATAATAATAAAAAAAAAAATATATATATATATATATATATATATATATATATATATATATATATATATATATATATATATTATTATACAGGATTTATATAGCGCCAACTGTTTGCGCAGCGCATTACAATGTGCGGGGAAAACAATACAGTTACAATACAGTTCAAAACAGGAGGAACTAGAGGGCCCTATATATATATATATATATATATATATATATATATATATATATATATATAAACTTTATATTATATAAAATAACTAATATATTTAATAATTTCTTATAAATAGAAAAAACAAACAAACATGGGATTACATATTTACCTGTCATGTTAGGTTGATATCAGGCTTCTGCAGTACTGGTGGAACAGCTGTCAAAGGTGTCTACTTTTTAAACTACAAACTACTATCTTTTTTTTAATTATTTTTTTTAGACCATTGGTTTGGAACTTTGGACTTTTAGCTTCGGACAATGATAGTGTGTGTTCTGGGGTTATATAAAAAAAAAAAAAAAAAATAACTTTATATTATATAAACTTTATATTATATAAACTTTATATTATATAAAATAGCTAATATATTTCATCATTTCTTATAAATAGAAAAATAAAATCATGGGAGTACATATTTACCTTTTGATGTTAGGTTGATATCAGCCCTCAAGTGTCACTGTATTATCATTCTAGTCTAGATCAGGCTTCTGCAGTACTGGTGGAACAGCTGTCAAAGGGTATGTCTACTTTTTAAACTACATACTACTATCATTTTTCCAAAAAAAAATAATAATAATAAAATACCTTTTAATATATTACATCATTTTTTATTTATAGAGAAAAAAAATATATTCACGGGTGTACATAATTAACTTTGACGTTAGGTTTATATCAGCACTCAAGTTCTAAGTGTCATTGTATTATCAAGCTATTCAGGATCAGGCTTTTCCAGTACTGGTGGAACAGCTGTCAAGGGGTATGTCTACTTTTTAAACTACCTACTACTATCTTTTTAAAAAATAATAAAATACCTTAAATATATTTCATAATTTTTTATTTATAGGGAAAAAAATAAAATAAAGATTCACAGGTGTACATAATTACCTTTGATGTTAGGTTTATATCAGCACTCAAGTTCTAAGTGTCATTGTATTATCAAGCTATTCAGGATCAGGCTTTTCCAGTACTGGTGGAACAGCTGTCAAAGGGTATGTTTACTTTTTAAGCTATGTCTAAAAGTTTTTTGAGCATTCTTTAAAAAATAATTCTGGCAGAGATACATTTATAGTCAAATAGTATACCCCAAAAACTATATTAGTAAGCTATTGTAGATCAAGCTTTTTTAGACTGTGACATAGGTTCTCCTAATTGTACAGCTGTCAGGGGGTATGTCTACCTTTTAAACTATGTCTAAAAGTTTTTTTTTTTTGTTCATTAATTTTGTTAATTAAAAAAAAAAAAAAAAAAAAGGATTATAGCAGAGATACATTTATAGTCAATTAGTATGTCCCAAAAACGATATTATCCAACTATCCTAGATCAGGTGTTTCCAGACACCAGGTTCTCCTAGTGGAGCAGCTGTCAAGGGCTCTACCTAAATAACTGTAACTATGTCTAAAAGGTTTTTTTTACTCATTCTTTAAAAAATAAAAAATAAAAAATAAAGTTTATTTTAGAGATACTGTAAATTTATAGTCAAATATTATGCCCCAAAAACGATATTATCAAACTATTCTAGATTTGAGACACCAGGTTCTCCTAGTGGAGCAGCCGTCAGGGGGTATGTCTACCTAAGTAACTATGTCTAAAAGTTTCTTTTACTCATTATTAAAAAAAATAAAAATTTATATCAGAGATACTGTACATTTATAGTCGAATATTATGCCCCAAAAACGATATTATCAAACTATTCTAGATCGGGTGTTTCCAGACACCAGGTTCTCCTAGTAGAGAAGCTGTCAGGGGGTAGGTCTAGTCTACCTAAGTAAATATGTCTAAAAGTTTTTTTACTCATTCTTTAAAAAAATAAAAAAATTTTTTTCAGAGATACTTTAAATTTATATTGTCAAATATTATGCCCCAAAAACAATATTATCAAGCTATTCTAGGTCAGGCTTTACCAGAGCTTGGCACAGGTCCTCCTAGAACAGCCAACAAGGGGGATGTCTACCTTATAAACTACGTCTAAAAGTTTACTAAAAACAAATAGATTTTATTAGAGATGCATTTATAGTCAAAATAATATGTTTCAAAAACTGTGGTTACTATAAGTCTACATTGCGTGGGGGGGGGGGGGGAGGGGGATTTAAATGCCAAACTCTCAGGGGCATTTGGGAATCTATAGTTTATATAAGGGGAGCAAAAATGTATACAGTTTAGAAATGCTGCTGAAGATATAAATATTTGCAGTCATGTATATTTATTTTGCCCATTCGATAATCCGCCGTACCCCTTGCTAGATTTACCTGTTGCTGTGTCCCCCCCCGGGTGTTACTACTAACAGGCATCTACTGTATTTGCCACCTGTGGAAGTGTTTATAAAGCTGTGAATGAAGTTGGTGGCGGGGGTGGGAGTTGGGTATACGGTTACTCGGAGTGCATTACTTGGAGGAAAGTTATTTTTATAACCACTGCAAGTAATGGATGAGTTCCTCAATGTGTATTGTCCTGCGTGTAGTTGTTGAGGTTCTGCTAGGTGTAATATATTATATTGGGCTTTGGCTATTATGGCAGGGCTTTGGGTGAATTTAGTAATGGCTCTTACAGGACAGGCTTATTCAACCTGGCGAGGGTTGTAATCTGATGCAACCAGGAAGGTATAGGTTAAAACCCAAAAAGTGTCAAACAGTTCTGATTGGTTCTTGTGGGTTACTGAACTTTGCTTATTACTCTTTGCCTTGTTCAATAAACCTGATGAAGGTAAGGACATGGGGGCTGATTTACTAAAACTGGAGAGTGCAAAATCTGGTGCAGCTGTGCATGGTAGCCAATCAGCTTCCAGGTTTTTATTAAACAAGCTGACATTAGAAGCTGATTGGCTGCCATGCACAGCTGCACTCTCCAGTTTTAGTAAATCAACCCCTTTTTGTTATCATTGATTACTTAATGTGAACTACAAGTAGAGTGCTTTTGACCAATTTTTTTTTTGGCCAACACTTTTATTGATTAAACCCCCTTTTTTATTGATTAACTAATATGCAAAATACAAGTAGAGTACTTTGGCCAACATTTTTAATTTTTTTTTTTGGGCCAACACATATTTTTTTATCGTTGATTACACTAAATTGATATGAACTGAAGTTTAATTTAATGCAAGTTACTGCTTCTTAGTAGTAGAGTGCTTTAACCAACATTTTTTTTATTGGACAGTACTTTTATTTTTTATTGTTGATTAAACCCCCTTTTTTATATTGATTATCTAATATGCAAAATACAAGTAGAGTACTTTGACCAACATTTTTTTTTTTTTTTTGGCCAACACTTATATTTTTTATCGTTGATTACATTAAATTGATATGACCTGAAGTTTAAGTTAATGCAAGTTACTGCTTCTTACATAAAACATTACCTAGGTTTATGTAAGTGACTAGGCAGAGAGCTCAGTGGAATTGATTTACTAAAACTGGAGTGTGCATGGTAGCCAATCAACTTCCAGGTTTTTTCGTCAAGGCTTAATTGAACGCACTGAAGTTAGAAGCTGATTGGCTACCATGCACAGCTGCACCAGATTTTGCACTCTCCAGTTTTAGTAAATCAACCCCTTTTTTATCGTTGCAGAATTAGCTCATTAGATTAATATGTTATATTTTAAGGTACCTCATCCCTAATAACAATAGAGAGAGTATCGAGCATTGGGGCATAAATTGGGATTTTAAAGGGTACCGTTCTATAACCAATACATGCAAAAATAAAGTTTTTTCTTAAAAAGATTTTTGCTTTTATTATTCACATAAATTTCCCAACAGAGGGAAAGACAAAAGTAAACAATAATGTTACACAACAAATCATAGACATACACAGAGTAGCAATACATATACTGATAAAATATCAAATCAAGATCACATCCTTAAATATGTGGGTGGACTCATCAGAGGTCACAGCGGGCCCGGGTATACCAGCGCCAATGTGTATCTCTCTAATGGATCCAGACTCCACTACTAATGGAGTCTGGATCCATTAGAGAGATACACATTGGCACTGGTATACCCGGGCCCGCTGTGACCTCTGATGAGTCCACCCACATATTCAAGGATGTTATCTTGATTTGATATTTTATCAGTATATGTATTGCTACTATGTGTATGTCTATGAATTGTTGTGTAACATTATTGTTTACTTTTGTCTTTCCCTCTGTTGGGAAATTTATGTGAATAATAAAAGCAAAAATCTTTTTAAGAAAAAACTTTATTTTTGCATGTATTGGTTATAGAACGGTACCCTTTAAAATCCCAATTTATGCCCCAATGCTCGATACTCTCCCTTTTTTATCGTTGCTTACCTAATATGCAAAATACAAGTAGAGTACTTTGACCAACATTTATTTATTTTGACCACTTATATTTTTTATTGTTGATTACACTACATTGATATGAACTGAAGTTTAAGTTAATGCAAGTTACTGCTTATTACATAAAACATTATCTAGGTTTATGTAAGTGACTAGCTCTGTGTGGTTGATTTACTGAAACTGAAGAGCGCAAAATCTGGTGCAGCTGTGCATGGTAGCCAATCAGCTTCCAGGTTTTTTCATCAAAGCTTAATTGAACAAGCTGAAGTTAGAAGCTGATTGGCTATCATGCACCTAGATAGTAACTTAGTATAAGAAGCAGTAACTTGCATTAACTTAAACGTCAGTTCATATCAATTTAGTGTAATCAAAGATTAAAAAAAACTGTTGGCCAAAAAAATGTCGGTCAAAGCACTCTACTTGTATTTCACATATTAGGTAATCAATAAAAAAAGGGGGGGGGGGGGGTTGATTTACTAAAACTGGAGTGCAAAATCTGGTGCAGCTCTGCATAGAAACCAATCAGCTTCCAGGTGTTTACAGAATGAGCTGAAATTAGAAGCTTATTGGCTACCATGCACAGCTGCACCAGATTTTGCACTCTTCAGTTTTAGTAAATCAACCCCCCCCTTTTTTTTATTTTTATTGATTACCTAATATGTGAAATACAGGTAGAGTGCTTTGACCGACATTTTTTTTGGCCAACACTTTTTTTTATATTTGATTACACTGAATTGATATGAACTGAAGTTTCAGTTAATGCAAGTTACTGCTTCTTATACTAAAGCCCCGTACACACTTACCGATTGTCGGCCGAACGATCGGCCGTCTTTTGTCCAGTCCTGTCGTGTTGGTTGAAAAGTGCTCTAGACTGCACACGAATTTTGTGGGCCAACAACCACCATCAGAAGTGATGTCGTGTGATGGTTTACTGTCCGTGTGTTTTTTCTTCTCTGAGCATGCCCAGTCTTGCTCATCTGGCTTTTGTCAGCCGAAATCTGTACTGACTGACGAACAATCGGCCGTTCTGGTGACGGCCAACAAAAATTTTATAGCCTGCACACCAGATTCTGTTCGGCCGAAAAGCCGCAGTCGGTTGTCGGAAGCATCATACTAACAAGCCGACAATCGGCCGATCGGACGTTGGCCGAACATTTACGGCCGACAATCGGTACGTGCAAAATCTGGTGCAGATGTGCATGGTAGCCAATCAGCTTCTAATTTCAGCTTCTTCAATAAACACCTGGAAGCTGATTTGTTTTCTATGCAGAGCTTCACCAGATTTTGCACTCCACTTCTAGTAAATCACCCCCCTTTTTTTTTATTGATTCTACTTGTATTTCGCATATTAGGTAATCAATAAAAAAAAGGGGGGGGGGGTGATTTACTAAAACTAGAGAGTGCAAAATCTGGTGCAGCTCTGCATAGAAAACAATCAGTTTAGTGTAATCAAAGATAAAAAAAAAAGTGTTGGCCAAAAGAAATGTCAGTCAAAGCACTCTACTTGTATTTCACATATTAGCTAGTGCTTTGACTGACATTTTTTTTTGGCCAACACTTTTTTTATCTTTGATTACACTAAATTGATTGGTTTCTATGCAGAGCTGCACCAGATTTTGCACTCTCCATTTTTAGTAAATCAACCCTGAAGTGTTGGCCAAAAAAAAAAAAAAATGTAAGTCAAAGCCCTCTACTTGTATCTCACATATTAGGGAATCTGGCATTTGTTTTAGGACAGCTGAAACTTTATACACCTTTTAATAAGGTAGATATGAAATCATGATAGTTCAGTTTCATAAAATTCGCTCTTTTTTTTTTTTTTTTTTTATAGAAAAAAAAGAAAAAAGAGTTTAAACGAGTCGATGTCGTGATAATTCAGTGCTGAAAATGTAAAAGTTCTGTGAACGTCTTTTTATTTTTAAGAACATTATTGATACTTTCTTACATGAATGGATTATATTACGCTGATCGCCTCCTGATGCAATAATTACACAGGGCATGCGAGTTACAGCATTGCACGAATCGCATTAATATCCCTGTCAGAACAATCAATGTTTTCCTCTCTCTCGTGTACAACGTATCAGGAAAGAAATCTGGATTTGATTTTTTTTTTTTTAACTATTATATGTATTTTTTTCTGTCAATTAATAACTGCCTGGAGAGAAGGTGTAGAAGTCTACTGAGTCATCGTTCTTAGTACAGCGATACCTCTATAGGTGACTTAAAGCACAAAATAAGGAGCTCAAGAAAAAGTAACTTTACAAGGTAAAGTTATTTAAAAGAAATGAGTCCTATATTTTGTGAAATATTCTTACTTTTACTATATTGGCAATGGAAGTAAGGATGAGAAAATTAAATCTAATCACGAGGCAGCTCACGTAAAAGATGTACACCAATGAAGTGACAAGTAGTTTTAGTTTGACTAAATTAAGTTCTTCTTTGACAGGTTTGTCTTACATGTTTATCCCCCGTCTACTACGGATTCTTAGTTATTATAAGCTGCACTCAGAATTTACTATAACTTGTGATCCACACTTGTATATATTTCAGAACGAGACCCTGAACTGACAAAGTACAACAAAAATGGGCATCTTGCCTGTATATTGTTGATAGGTGTATCTGAACTAAGGGCTTCACCTCTGAAGCCTCGGGTTTATTATTTTCCTTTTTGGCATTTAAATATGTTTTGTTTTATAGTTGCGTTAAGTTAAAAAAAAAAAAAAGACAGCCATCATGTTCAACTTAGAAAACTTTTATTATTTGCTTTTATATATATATATATATATACAGTAAACCCCCTCTCCATCGCGGTTCAGTTTTTGCGGTCCCTGTATATCGCGTTTTTTTCTGTAATGTTATTTTACTATATAAATCATTAAAAATGAAATATTTTTGTGTTTTCCATAGCTCTTGCTATGTCTCTCAGTATCTTTTATGTGTTTAAACAAGTTTCTATTGTTTTAAAAGTGTGTTTAAAGACCTTAAAATGCTTTTACACGTACAGTGACAGTAAAAAAAACATGCCTACAATGCATTTTAATAGGGTTTTTCTATTTCGCGGATTTTCACTTTTCGCGGCTGGGTTCGGAACGTAACCCCCGCAATGGAGGGGGGTTTACTGTGTATATATATATATATATATATATATATATATATATATATATATATATATATTTTTTTTTTTTTTATTCTTTACTGCAGCAAGTATATATGTGTATGAATGTTGACAATTTATTTATATTAATAATAAAAAAATAAATACTATGTTTGACTTGGATGTTACAATGGCTTAATGTTTGTAGAGAGCCACACACCACATTTATTTCCGTGACTCCCATGGTTGCATATTTAGCTGTTGTAAAACATTTCTTTTTTATTATTTAATAGTATACAGAGGTAAAATGTTGATGACATTTTTGTGAAATGGGAGCTCATCAAAACCTGCGTCTGTCCCTTCAAAATGTAAAAATAGCGATGGCTTTAATTACATAGAGAGGTTACCAGAGATAGTCTAAGTACAAGATGCCATTGATGGCGATGGCACCACTAATGGGTAACTTGGGTTACTGTTACCTTAATACTTGACCACCCATGACATGAATGTTTTTGTGTACAACTTTAAAGTACATAAAGTACAAAAAGCAAATTTGCAATGTTTAGACCAAAACATTTTCAACATTTATCTTACAGGCATTCCTTACAAGAAAATGCTCTGTTAGATGATGAGTATAGGTTGAGATAGTTGATATTGTATGGAAAGAAATTGGGGAAAAAATTGCATCGGCCTTTTGATGCCTATACTAATATCTATCCATATATATATATATATATATATATATATATATATATATATATATATATCGTCTCTCTCTCTCTCTCTCTCTCTCTCTCTCTATATATATATATATATATATATATATATATATATATATATATATATATATATATAAAATACATAGACATCTCTATATATATAATATACATACAAATATAAATATAGATATATAAATCGGCTTTTTGATGCCTACACTAATCTATCTATCTCTATATAGATAGATAGATAGATAGATTAGTGTAGGCATTAAAAAGCCGATTTATATATCTATATTTATTTTTTTATGTATATTATATATAGATAGCTATATCTATCTATCTATCTATCTATCTATCTATCTATCTATCTATCTATATATATATATATATATATATATATATATATATATATATATATATATATATAGATATATATATATAGATATATAGATATATATCTTTATATAATATACATAAAAAAGAAATACATATATACTTATAGCCCCAAACAGAGAACCTGTTTATAGAAAATATTTTGTTAAAGTATGCATGGAGCCTGATATTCATTTGCCTAGGACAAACTTTTCTAAGGGTTTTTAGAGGCTAAAATGGTATTCTAAGCTGCCAACTGGGAGACACTATCAAACAATGTTGACTGTTGCCAGTTTTTCATTCCTCCAGGTTAGGCACTCCACCCATTGCGATGCCCCACCCTGTGTGGATGACTATAATTCAATAGTGCTCAGCTTATACTGGTAACCCTCTGTATGGTCTGAGCCAAAGACCTATTCGATTTCTTTAATCTAAGGATCTTATCCAAGTATAAAGTCTATCAGGAATCAAGGCTTCCCTCAAATATGCTAGGTTAGGAAACCCAGGAATATTTTCTCTTGTAAATGACATGATGCAATATAATCTTACTTATGTGATGGAAAGTAATGAAACCGTACCCCTCGAGCACCAGGAGGTTTAGTGGCGATAAAAGACAGACGTATCATTATGTGCTATTATTCTATTAGTTGTCTTTTCAACATTTTTACGTATCTGTTGCTATGATATCAGTACACTGGTATTACGATTACTAAACAGAAAACTTGACAAACAAGCTTTGATATTCCAGAAAAGTATTCAGTTCCGACAGAATTCTAGGTATAAATTTATCAAATAAAGATGGCTTTCTGAACTTCTTAGTTCTACAATAGGTAGACAGACTTTGACAGCAAAACAATTACTTTGAAACAAGCAGTTAAAATTTCGGGCACCTGATAATGTGTTGGTTAAAAAATTCTGTAAAAAGAAAAAAATTAAAGGCTTTTTGGGAGTCACCCTTCTCTGACAAAGGGAGGCACCATTCAAGAAAACTTATTTTTCTTTAAATTAAAATATAGTTAGCCATTATACAATTTTACCATTTGGCGGGTCTTGAGAAGGTAGGCTTTTTGGCTGCTGATATCCAAAATCCAACTAATCCAAAAATGTGTTCCAAAAATTAGGCAAAAAAAAATAAATAATAGCCTGTCTTTGAGTAATATTTCCTCACATAAATATGAAGTGGGGGTGTAATTTCATATCAGATGTATAGACGATGGAAATGTTTGGGCTATTTTTCACTTGAATTTTATTATCTTTGAGGTTTATAAAACAGATAACTTTGAGACCCCATTCACACTGGGGCGACGCTACTTGCCGGGGCGACCTCACAGGTCGCAGTGCGCAGCTCGCACCGCGACCTCGGAGCTCGGAGGCATCTAGGACTCCCAGCCTTTTGATTTTGCTCAGGTCATGGTCAACAAAAAATTACCACCATATAAAATAGCTAAATTATTCAGATGTCTGTGTCTTAAAATGATACCAGACTAAATGTTATTACCAGAAACCACAAAGCGACCCATATGTAACCCTATGCTGATGATGATGATATTGGTCATCTATCAAGCAGATATTCTAGTACCAGTATTTAATCGAAAATGTTCACGACAACCAAATTATTTTAGGGGTGTATATCTAGTTTTTTCCTTCGGCTTTCTTCTGCTGTCATTAGTTTAACTTTAGGGGATAGTTTGTGACCCCTTCGTTCTCTGTAATGGCGTTAAATAGATTTTTCTAGACTTGAAACAGCATGTTAGGCACTCAAAACTTTACTATAGCAGAAACCACTTGCTTATAATATAGAGCATTTAATAAAGGCGTCCTACACTTTTAATTATGTCTGTTGTTAGTCATCTTGGTGCGTCACCTAATAAACCTAACAGTGAATGCTCCAAGACTTTGACTCAAGAGTTTTAAGCGTGACCGTCAGTTGTCCAGTGCCACCAACCTCATTAGTTTTCAAGACTTCACTTACCATGCTATGAATATATTCTTGGAAAATAAGTTTCTTAATGTTTTTATTATTTCCAAAAATATCTTTATAGCTTTATCCATGTGGCTTCTTTTGTTGGCCGAAGTGACGTTCATGGAGCATTTTTGTGTGTTTGTCCGTAATCAGCAGTTACTTTGTAGTGCAAACGACAATGAAGTTGTGCCTGGTGACTAATTTGTTCTTATAATTATAGTTTGTGGTTGTAATTGGACCATCCGTGTGTATAATGTACCGTTTCTTCGTTTTTCCTTTCATCAGGAAGCAGCTTGGTAATGAAATTCATATTGTGCCCAAATCAAAGCAAAATAATACTTCATAGTATATACTTTTAATTAGACTTGTGTATTTAGATTAAAGCGTGGATTGGTGATATTTAAACGTAGCTCTTTAAAGAGGCCTACTTACAAAAGGAGTTATACACATTTTTTAACTTTTTTTTTTTTTACTTTGGTAGTTTTTAGAGAGGCTTTGCTAGCCATTTTGTAAAGTGAACCTGTGTTTTTCCCAAAGAAAGTTCTTCAAAGTGTCCGATGAGAGCTCACCTAGGCTTCCAGTGCTCCATCGTGTGAGAAAAGACATTGGGTCATATGCTCCCCATACCTGGAATTACTCTGTATTTCTCTTCATTCCCAAACACTGAAAGAATTGGCAGAAGAATAGTGGGAAGATAGCTATTAGCAATTGCTTGGGCACTTTAAAGCCCCATCGGAGGCCTCTTTTTAATTACCAGGTGAAGGCACGTTGCTGAAAATGAAGATTTCAAACTTTTTTTAGGCACCTTCTCAAGCGGCATGCTGAGGATCCAGACTGCTCTGCTCTGTGTAAGTAGTGGTCTAGATCTCCAGCAATCCAACCTTGCCTTTGGACAAGGCTTTTAATAGACAACGCTCTCTAAGGAGCATGAGCATTATTCACATTGGTACAGGCACTGCCATGGAATCCTAGAGATCTGGACCACTCTAGCATACCAACAGGCAAAGGAAGTTTGGGAACACACTGGAACGCTCGTACATCCAAAAAAGAAGCCAGGCAAAGGAAGTTTCGGAAGGCACTGGAACGCTCGTACATCCAAGAAAGAAGCCTGTGAAATATTAATTTATTTAGCACCCTTACTTAACCTAATGATTAAAAAGAAGCTATCATTGGGTGTTAAAGCTAAGATCTGTAGTGCTTGTTGAAGTTGAAAATGGATTATGAAACTGTAAACACTGTGATGGTGACAAATAACTACCTGAACAGCTTAGTAATGATTCCCATAGGTAAACAGTAGTGAGGTTGAGGTTATGAAATGCAGCTGTGTCTATGTGTTGCTCCCTTGTCTCTTAAAGGAAACCTGCATTGAGGGAAATATGGTGGATGCCATTTTTTGACTTCCTTTAGCGATACCCTATATTGGCTAACTTTAATTTTTTAGGATGCTTGCTTCTTTAAAAGCTTAAGCCAGTCGATGAAGAGTAGCAGGTTCCCAACTGTCTGATTGATGGCTATCCCAGTACAGCACTTTACTCTCAATAAAAAAAAGTTGCAGGTGTACACTGAGTGACTTTATTAATTCAATTACAATATGAATAGATTCCTTCCACCCACTACCAACAGAGCTTAACCGCCACTCAGAGTGGTTCTGAAACTTCCAATCTATGCTGGGTTGGTTTAGAATGAGCCATTAAGGGCTGTTACCAAAGGTGGAGGAGGCACCTGGCCTCAATACTTTCTATTTTCTTAAGCTAAAACAAGCATGTGGCTCGTAAAGTCACATCAGTAAAAAATACGGATCCTTATACTTGTTCCAAGTCAGGGAAGCCACTGAAAGGTTTCTCTTAATGAAAAAATGCAAAACATTTCTCAGGCATGACTACATCTACCACTGCAATATACAAATCTGCAATATTTCTCACTGGGTGAAAATTAGAAATTGAAAAGGCACTTGTAAAGAGCCAGTAAAAATGTATTCTGTGTCAGTAGAACAGGCTTAGAATAGCTCAAGTGCAGCATTTCTCAATCTTCCCAACACGAAAAAACCCTTGAAAAAACTTTCTGGACCCCTTCTAATACCTACTATATATCTTCAACTTCTGATTCATTAGTGTGATGGTCAGTGAGAAGAATACTCCCTACACTTATGGTCATTGGGAAGAATTAGCCCTTTACAGATAGCTAAAAAGATCAGTGGTGTCAATGGTAACTTATCTAATGCTGGCCATACACTAGCCAAAAAATAGTTAGAAATCTGTCATTTGGTCCGTTCGTTCGTTTTTCGTCCAGTTAATGGGCACAATCAGAAAATCGGTTTTAACTTTTCAGAGCCGAAAAATCGAAGGAACAGTTTGGAAAGTTCTACCGAACGAACAATACATTAAAAGGTTTATGTGTTTCTCGTCCGAACTGTTTGTGCTGCGTATATGTGACAAACTGAACGAAAAACAAATTCATTTATGTCCATTGAACGATTTATTGTATAGAGGCAGAAATTGCTCCTTACTCAAGGAACCCCTACAATGAAGAGAGATAACACCGCTCAGGCTAATCAAAGTCCATGATTCAAGGTGGGTGCTGAACCTCGGCTCGCCACCTAGAGAAGCATGGAAGAAGAAAATGGTCGCACACCACCACGGAATCCAATGAAGAAAAGTTCTTTATTCACATGAGTGGTAGAAGGTACAGCAGGGTAGGACAGTAGACGCGTTTCACACGACTGCTACATGCTTGTTCACTACCAACAAGCACGTAGCAGTCGTGTGAAATGCGTCTACTGTCCTACCCTGCTGTACCTTCTACCACTCATGTGAATAAAGAACTTTTCTTCATTGGATTCCGTGGTGGTGCGCGACCATTTTCTTCTTTCAAGGAACCTCTAGCAACCGTTGGAGGAACCTTTACAGTACCTGGTTGAAAAACCCTGTTTGAGTGTCTATTTTTTTGGCTGACTGGGTTGAAGCTCAATTCCATCCTCCTGCCCAAAATCCACCGTCCACCTCCCCATTCACCCGCCCGCATGTATTTTTTAAATTTAGTTTTTATACTTTCTTTAGATGTTGTCTGGCTGGTCACATGATACGCTAGATACTGGATGGTCTCTAATGATGTACAGAATGTTGCTGATCTGATGATGTCAGAGCGGTTCTATTCATGATTGTATCACTAATTGGAAATCATTTACAGAAAGTGGGTGAAGAAATGTTAAGTGTCATTCAACAATTTTTATTTTGATGATATGTATATATTTTTTTTATATTTTTTATATATATATATATATAGTGTGTATATATTTTTTTTCCCTAAACTATCTCTCTCTCTCTCTCTCTCTATCTCTTTATATCTCTCTCTCTCTCTCTATATATCTCTCTCTCTCTCTCTTTATATATCTCTTTATATCTCTCTCTCTCTCTCTCTCTCTCTTTTTATATATCTCTTTATCTCTATCTCTCTCTCTTTTATATATATCTCTTTATCTCTCTCTCTCTTTATATCTCTCTCTCTTTATCTCTCTCTCTCTTTATATCTCTCTCTCTTTATCTCTCTCTCTCTTTATATCTCTCTCTCTTTATCTCTCTCTCTCTCTCTCTCTTTATATATCTCTTTATCTCTCTCTCTCTATATCTCTCTCTCTCTTTATATATCTCTTTATCTCTCTCTCTCTCTCTCTCTCTCTCTCTCTCTCTCTCTCTTTATATATCTCTTTATCTCTATCTCTCTCTCTTTTATCTCTCTCTCTCTCTCTCTCTCTCTCTCTCTCTCTCTCTCTCTCTCTCTCTCTCTCTCTCTCTATATATATATATATATATATATATATATATATATATATATATATATAATCTCCTCTCTCTCTCTCTCTCTCTCTTTATATATCTCTTTATCTCTCTCATATATATATATATATATATATATATATATATATATATATATATTCTATAGATATATCTATATATTTCATTTATACTTATGCTTTATTATTACGTCTAGATATTAGTTCAGGGTGACTACTGTAGGTGACGAGTGGGTTTTAATGGCATCTTTCAGTTTTGCCTTAAACCATTTAAAACCATCTGTATATTGTGCGTATGCCAGCTTCTTGCATGGGAGAGATTATGTCTGACAGTTTCTGTAATATAATGAACGGGAGTATTGTTTGGACAAAGGTAACGTTTTGATTTGTGTACTTTTTTGGCAGTTGGCGTAAGCTCCGCTCTGAAACGCAGAGTGATCTAACAGTGTAAATATCTGAATATTTTTGAAGCCGTCCGTATAGATGTAGTGTGTTTAAACCACTGCAATATGTATATACAAAGCCCAAAATGGTAAACTTTGCTATTCAAAGTGCATGAGAAGATTCCTTTCAGGTGTGAACATTACATTGTAAACTCTTCTTCACAAATTCCACTGTTCCTACCCTTCATAAGGACAGGGTAGAGGGAGTGAACTGAAAATGTTATATTGATTTTTGGGGTCTTAAAGTTCTTTTATTTTCAAATTCTGAAAAAATAAAACTTATACAAAGTATTTAATATTTGAAACTGACAATGCACTATTTGTTTAATGTTAATATTCTCTTTACTCTTTTTTGTTATTGGGGGATGTGACCCTCCTATTAGCCCCCATTCACACTGGGGCGACGCTACTTCGCACCGCGACCTCCGAGGTCGCGGTGCGAGCAGCGCGCCGCTACCTCGGAGCGGCCGCCACGGACTTCGTAACATTGAAGTCTATGGCGGTCGCCTCCTGGTCGCCCCAAAGAAGCTCCGGACCCTTTTTCTGAGTCGGAGCGACTTGTGTCGCTCCTATCAGAACGGGTCCGCAGCTTCCCTATGGGAGGCGACCTGCGGCGACCTGTGAGGCGACCAGGTCGCCTCACAGGTCGCCCCAGTGTGAATGGGGGCTTAAGGTGTATATTTTTTTATTGTGTGAAATGTAATAAAATGTCTTTAAAAAAAAATATTACTTTATGTTTTATGTAGCAAAAGTGCTGTATTTTGTAATTGCTGTAAAACTATTTGCTGTACCAGATCCTTGTGGGATATGTAGGCTTAATTTTATTTTTGGTATTCTTACTATTTTACACTGTTTAATATATTACAAATATGTTGATATAATTTATTTATTTTACCCTATTCTTAGTAGAGCTGTTTATTTGTACATATTTATAATATTAGTTTAGCCCCTAAGTCTTTTAAGTTATTGGATGAGGTTTTGAGACTAACGTTTACTTTTGCTTGCCCAACGTAGACTGTCCGATTGCCAAATGATGGCACCAAAATAGTTCAATGCTGTCTTAAATAGATACAGTAATTCAAATAAGAATTTTTGTACGTAGTTAAAGATAGCTGTGTGGTTGTCAAAGCCTAAATATCTTTATTTAATTCCTTACGTAAAACGTATCTAATAAGCAGGTGGGCAAATAGTGAGTTTTATCATCTGAGCCGGCATAGAATTTTATGAAGCCAGAAAATACATGGATTTCCCCTAATAGCTGAGAAAATTTATTTAATGTCCTTTTGACTTTTTTTAGTTCCAAGTCGGCGTATAACATAGCAGTTTGTGCTGTCTTAGGACAAATGGATAAGGATTTACTTACCAAACTTTCAGTTTCTTTCAGCCCTAAAGCAGCAAAGACTTTAATATTTTAAGTTCAGCCTAAGGACAAAAAAATGTTGGAATGAATGTTAAAAAGGTTGTAGTTGCCTTGGCTACTTGGCTCTTGGGATTTGGCTACTCCTTCTTCTATAAATGCAAAATGAAGCTTATAAATATTCTGTCTTTTTAAATACAATACTTAGTGCCGAAAATACTGGGATTTGTAGCTCTACAAGTGGCAGTTGGCAGCAATGTCCAATTCAGACATTGTTAGTTTTTGCTATTAACAGACAGTAATTATTTTAGATCAGTAAGTAAAGCTATTGTCTTTAAGGTGAGATTCATTTAGGAAGTGATGTTTATTTTGGTAGATGTGAAGTAGACTCATTTGCTAGTCTCTTGTAGGCCTCTGGTAGCGTATTCTTGCCATTTTACTACACAGTTATTTTCCTTTATTGCTGGAGGTTCTCTTATTCTGCCCACTCTTTGCATGTGGATTAAAAAAATAGGGAGATAGTTTTTATTGTGGAGGGGGAAAGTCCAGAGAACTAAGGAGCAACATGGAGAGCAAGGACCATAATGTCTACAGTGAAAGGTGGGTGGACCTGGGAACTCCAAGGCAACAGCTAGAGCCAGGGTCACCCTGCCTACTGTGGGAGGTGGGTGGACCTGGGAGTCATGAGTAAGTTGGCGCGACAGCATGAAATGCGTTGACTGGTTTTATTCCCATGGTGTCTTTTTTGACATATCATGTGTTTTGATGTATAATAAACTGGTCTATTTTTGAGTGCAGCTGTCTGGACATTTTGAATTTTTTCTGCATACAGCATTACAAGCTGAGCTTGCACCCAGGTGTATGGGGAGGTGGGTGGGCCTGGGAGTCACGAGTAAGTGCTGAGACAGCTTGAAACACGTTGACTGGTTTTATTCCCATGGTGTCTTTTTTGACATATCACGTGTTTTGATATATAATAAACTGGTCTATTTTTGAGTGCAGCTGTCTGGACATTTTGAGTTTTCTTTTTATACAGCATGACAAACTGAGCTTGCACCCAGGTGTGTGGGGAGGTGGGTGGGCCTGGGAGTCACGAGTAAGTGCTGAGACAGCTTGAAGCACGTTGACTGGTTTTATTCCCATGGTGTCTTTTTTGACATATCACGGGTTTTGATATATAATAAACTGGTCTCTTTTTGAGTGCAGCTGTCTTGACGTTTTGAGTTTTCTCTTCATACAGCATGACAAACTGAGCTTGCACCCAGGTGTGTGGGGTGTGGAGGAGTGTGGTGGCAGACCGACCTGGAGCAGGGCTATCTATCTGGGTGGGCCAGGGAACTCCAAGAGCAGCCGGTAAGGGAGGGTCACCCTATCTGCTGTGGCAGGTGGACAGGCAGGGGAACTTCCAAAGCACCAGGTGAAGGGAGGGCCATCCTATCTGCTCTGGAAGGTGGACAGGCAGGAGAACTTCCAAAGCACCAGGTGAAGGGAGGGCCATCCTATCTGCTCTGGCAGGTGGACAGGCAGGAGAACTTCCAAAGCACCAGGTGAAGGGAGGGCCATCCTATCTGCTCTGGAAGGTGGACAGGCAGGAGAACTTCCAAAGCACCAGGTGAAGGGAGGGTCATCCTATCTGCTCTGGCAGGTGGACAGGCAGGGGAACTTCCAAAGCACCAGGTGAAGGGAGGGCCATCCTATCTGCTCTGGCAGGTGGACAGGCAGGAGAACTTCCAAAGCACCAGGTGAAGGGAGGGCCATCCTATCTGCTCTGGCAGGTGGACAGGCAGGGGAACTTCCAAAGCACCAGGTGAAGGAGGGCCATCCTATCTGCAGTGGCAGGTGGACAGGCAGGGGAACTTCGGAAGCACCAGGTGAAGGGAGGGCCATCCTATCTTGCTATGGCAGGTGGACATGCAGGGGAACTTCCAAAGCACCAGGTGAAGGGAGGGCCATCCTATCTGCTCTGGCAGGTGGACAGGCTTGGAAATGTATCACCTACTGGGTGAAGACCATTGTGCCTGGTAAAGCAGGTGGGCTGGCCTGGTAAATTAGGAGCAAAGATCTGGATATTTCAGTGGGTGATTCAAAATCTCAGTTTTAGGTGGATTAAAAACATCTAAAGCCCAAAAAAATTGAATTTTCTTTCTAGAGTGTGGTGTAGATAAAAACCTTTGTTTTTGGTGCCATGGGGTAGATTTTGTTTTACTTTCTGTCCTGGGCACACAACAGGAAGTCAGAAAAAACTCTTCAAGACAAAGGAAAATTCCCCCTTAGTAGTCAGTGAAACAGATGTCCCTATTGGAAGATTTCCCTTCATCTTCTGTTCCAGTGATGACTACAACATTTTGTATTTCCAAAAGAACTTTTTTTATTTTCCAGGACAAACAGAGATGACGAATTTACACAACAGATACCAATCTGCATAGAGCTCCAACCAGGGTTGCCAACCATCAGTAAATTTACGGACAGTTTGTAAAAATCAGTGAGTGTTACAGCTGTCTGTAAATATCAGGGAGTGATAATTTGTCATGCTGTGCTGAGTATTTAAGTGTAAACCAGGGAAATTACTTGTTATGGGTACTGTCAGTGTTTCCATATTACATTTATACGGTTTAAATATCGATTATCTTAGTTTTTAATAGGAGTTCTGTCATTTTTTAAGGTTATCAGTAAAGCCCGGTACAAACAATGAGATTTTCAGACGAATGATCGTCCTTTTTTTTTTGCATGTTTGTCTCCATATTGAAGTTGAAGAGTTTACTAAAGTTTGAAAATTCTCGTACGGCAGAATTCGGAAGTGATAAAATGTGTTGTATTGTATTTTCGGAGGAAATCTGTACTGATTAAACGAAAATTGTACGATCTGGTATCGTAAGAGAAAACGTTTTGTGTTTGTCCCTTCAGATATTTTTGGATGAAAGCTATGTACTAACGATCAGCTTATCATACGATCGGTATTTTTTGTATGGTGTTCTGATTCTGTACATGGGCCTTTAACCACTTCAGCTGCGGAATGTTTTACACCCCTTCCTGACCAGGCCATTTTTTGCGATGCGGCACTGCGTTAATTTAACAGACAATTGCGCTGTCATGCGACACTGTACCCAAATAAAATGTCTTTTTTCTCCCCACAAACAGAGCTTTCTTTTGGTGGTATTTGATCACCTCTGCGTTTTTTATTTTTTGTGATATAAACAAAAAAGATTGACCATTTTGAAAAAAAAAAAAAAAAAAAACTTTTTTACTTTCTGCTATAAAACAAATCTAATACAAAAAATGTAAAAAATCGAATTTCTTCATCAGTTTAGGCCAATGTGTATTCTGCTACATGTTTTTGGTAAAAAAAAAAAAAAAAAAATCCCAATAAGCATATATTTATTGGTTTATGCAAAATGTATAGCGTCTACAAACTATGGGATAGATTTAGGGACTTTTTTTTTTTTTATATATATTTTTTGCTAGTAATGGCAATCAGTATTTTTAGCGGGACTGCGACATTGCGGTTGACAAATCTGAAGCTAAAGTGGGGTACACGCTAGTAGAAAATCTGCGGAAAATTCCCATTCGAGGTAAAATCGTACAATTTTCGGCTAGTGTGTCCACAATTTTCAGCAGTCGATGCCGACATTTTCAACGAGGGACAAACACCAAAATTTTTATTGTCCGTCCCCAGAAGACCAATTTTCGTTTAATGTGTATGCAGTACGTCTGTGAAAAATCGGATATGAAAGACCGCGCATGACCTGAAGTTGCTGACAACCCGGAAGTCTAGGAACAAATGTCCCAAAAAAAAAAAAAAAATCAGACGAGAAATTTCGTAAACATTTATGCACTGTCAACTAAAAACGGTTATGAACGCTGAGCAAAAGAGAGAAAAATCGGAGGATATTTCGTCCGATTTCCGTCAAGTGTGTACGGGCCTTAAGTGACACTTTTTGGGGAACTAGTGACACCAATTCAGTGATCAGTACTAAAAAAATGCACTGTCGCTGTACTGATGACATTGGCAGGGAAGGGGCTAACCTCAGGGGCAATCAAAGGGTTAAATGTGTTCCCTGGGAGTGCTTTCTTACTGTGCGGGGGATGATTGCACTGTAGGAAGACAGAGATCTGTGTTCCTGATTAGCAGAAACACAAGATCTCTGTTTTCCTTACTAGCGATCTGCCTTGTTTACATAGGCAGACCGCCGTTCTGCCTCTCTGAACGATCGGCAGCGGTGTCCAATTTTGCTCTTAAGGGTCGCCCTACTGCAGTATATGTATGTGCACTGCTGATAGGAATCCTCACTAGGTGCACACATTGCACCCATTGAGGTTGCCCCACTGAGTGGAGTCCAGTGCCAGAGCTTGCTCCTGCCCAGATCCACGGGACATATTTCCTTGAAACCCGGACACATAATTCAAAACCCGGACTGTCCAGATAAATCCTGGAAAGGTGGGATCCCTATTTCGGTGGAAGAAAGATATCCCCTCTAGAGGACAGGAAGTTGTAGGAAATGACAATGAGACACAGATAGCTAAAAGAAACAGGCAGTCCTTTAACCCTCTATCCAAAATGAAAAAAAGCAAAAAGTGTTTTTGCCTCCCTTGGCCTTTGCCCAGCTCTTGGCAAGCAGGAGAAAAGCAGTAAAACAACCTTTTTCAAACGCTTTTAGGGTTTGGGCATTCATTCATTTAACCACTTCAACTCCGAAAGGTTCCCCCCCCTTCATGACCAGGCCATTGTTTGCAATATGGCACTGCGTTAATTTAACTGACAATTGCGTGGTCATGCGATGCTGTACCCAAATACAATTGATGTTCTTTTTTTCCCCACAAATAGAGCTTTCTTTTGGTGGTATTTGATCACCTCTGCGATTTTTATTTGTTGTGCTATAAACAAAAAAATACTGCCAATTTTAAAAAAAAAACTAATTTTTTTTCTGTTATAAAACATCCAATCAAAAAATCGAATTTCTTCATCAAATTAGGCCAACATATATTCTGCTACATGTTTTTGTCAGTATGACCCCGTTCACACTGGGGCGACGCTACTTTCCAGGGCGACCTCACAGGTCGCGGCGCGCAGCTCGCACCGCGACCTCGGAGCGGCCGGCACGGACTTCATAACATTGAAGTCAATGCAGGTCGCTCCGGGTCGCCCCAAAGAAGCTCCGGACCCTTTTTCTAAGTCGGAGCGACTTGTGTCGCTCCTATTAGAACGGGTCCACAGCTCCTCTATGGCAGGCAACCTGTCAGGCGACCAGGTCGCCTGACAGGTCGCCCCAGTGTGAATGGGGGCTAAGAAATGCTGTGGTAGGTTGGCAACACTGACTCTAACCAGCAAATTAAAAGAAACAAAAGTTGTGTTTTTTGTTTTCTAAATAACCCTTAGGCTCCATTCACATATTGGCGTCTCAATCCCGAATAATTGCAAATCACGGGAAGCCCGTGCGATTTCTGTGACTTGCAATGTCACCCCAAACGCAGCGCAAAATCACGCAAACAAAATCACGGGACACCTGTCGCCCAAAATAAATTCTTGAACTTTTTTTGGACGATAGGTGTCCCATGATTCTGTTTGCAGGATTTTACTGTGATTCGTCGGATGACAATTACGGCAAAATCATGCCGTGTTTGGGGTGCTATTTCAAGTCACAGGGGTTGCACAGCATCCCGTGATTTGCAATGTTAACCATAAGTTATATTTTGAGATTTCTTGTATTTCAGATATGGTCAGTTGCTAATGGAGATTACACATAAACTCATAAGGCAACAGCAATGATTCAGAATCGCGATCCGAGACGCCAATATGTAAACGGAGCCTTAGATCGCTGGTCTATGTGTTTGTTCCTCACTGGAGTTAGATAGCCCTGACCTGTTTTTTTTTTTTATTAGTCTAAATAGCAGTAATTAGTAGGTCACTGCATGGGTATGGCAATATCATTACATTTATATAAAAATACCTGAAGATTATGAGCTATGTGTCACTAGAATCGTGAAATTCTGGTCACAGGTAGGGCAGAAATTGTTTTCCATCCATTGTCATGGATACACTTACACACACTTCTGTTTTAAAGGCAAATAAACTATTATACGTCTCTTAATAAGTGGCGGACGGTGTTCTCTGGTGAGCATGCGTGTGTCTGCGCCTGAATAAGTGAAGAAGACTGTTGTGTGTAATTATAACTTAGCCGAGATGTACATCGATTTGTCAGTTTATTGGCTTGCTTTGATTATAAAAGAAAATCCTCAATGGGACAAACAGGGGAATTGGGACTATACAATACCCAAGAGTGTAGACAGGAAATTAAAAATAAAAATAGATAGGGAAAAAAGAGGAAAAATTATATTGATATGTATAAAAATTTTAATTTTTTTTATTCAAATACAGTTAAGGACACCTCAAATGAGGACCCATTGATTGGTAAACATTTAGAAAAATTGGATCACATAAGGTACCAGAAGGGCACAGATAACACAGGGTGAACCCTGGTACATGAGGAATGAAGCTGAAATTGTGGACACAAAGATCCCGACGCGTTTCAACATAACGTCTTCTGGGGGATGGAATGTCCACTCATCGGACAAGTCTAAAACAGATATATAAAAACATAATAACTATACATACAAATAAACAATATACTCAAAGGATTAAAGCAAAGTGCAGAAACCCAAATTATAGGAAAAAAGGGGAATGGCCTGTGGGACTTTAGATGAGGTGAGTGCATATGAATCACCTCCTCTAAAGTCCCACGGGCCTTTCCCCTTTTTTCCTATGTATGTATCGGGATGGAGGTGTGTTACTGATGTTACCAGACCATAAACCCTTCCTTTTAACCCCAAATAATAATACTCACACTTGACAAACCAAGTGAATAAATGCCTGTGCACATGGACTGCTTTGATTATATTGTCATTTTGTAAAGAAAAAAAAATAAAAACGATTTGCAAAGTATAGTAACCCACTGCAACTCCTCACTCGATTATATTTAAAGTGGAGTTCCACCCACATTTTAGACTTGCCACCATTCAGCATGCAAAAAACAAATTGGCACTTTTTTTTTTTTTACAGTTCCTTTACCTCATTTATGTTAAAAATATCTGTTCTCTCCCTCCTTATGGGGCCGCAGCCGCCTTCGTCATTTCTGGCTTTGCATTGGCTCCTGGGAGATGAGGGTCATCAATCCCAGGAGTCAATGGGCATCACCAACTACTGAGCAGAGTATCAGCTGCTTCGTGACGTCCCCGGGAGCACTGCATCCAGCCCCGCCCCCCCATACTGACACGCCCCTAGGCTAATCTGCTCAGCTGTAGGGAAGGAGAGAGGGAGGGGGAGATAGAGCGGTGCTGGCACTGCTAGGGGAGGGGCCTAGGTCTGTGCTTGAAGAGGGAAGCAGAGGGCGGTGTTCTAGAACAGCGGCGGTGCATAGCACTGTATGTGTGTATGGGAGGCCACATCTCCTCCAATCAGGGGCCAAAGAGGCTGAGTCTGAGCACGGAATCCCGGAAGAGGAACACTGCAGCTTCAGATGCCCACACTGCAGATGGCCACGCTGTACAGGACCAGAATAAAGTAAGTTATACGTGCTGCACAAACAAAAAACAGGGGACAGTTTACAGGATATCATAATGTAAATGCACGAGCCCTGACTATACTAGGGATATTTTTAACAAAAAAAAAAAGTTTCCTCCGGAACTCCGCTTTGAGTTCTGCTTGCTTTGCATTGTTGAAAGATAAAATCTGTTTGCTAAACTTTTCACATTATAAATGCACACCCATCCCTTTTCTATATGATGTTGCTACATAGTAGTGCCTAATGTAATTCTGATGGATATTCATGATTTACCTAAATGGAAATAATTGTTTGATTTCTTTTTATTAGCCAGATAAACCAGTACCAGTACACCCATAAAATGTTCCAAAAGAAACCAAACAAACAAATTTGAACAATACCTATACCTTTTATACCTTTTAAAATTATCAATAATTGTTGGTTTGCTCTTTTTGGCAAATTTCAGTACTTTCTTGTAGTGTTGAGGTCTGATCTGTTCCCTTCGGGAATTCCTAATGGTCTGTCACTGGTATAGCCAGCCTTACTGGCCAGTAGGAACCCAGAGGAAGTAGCTGGCCAGCCCCTGAACTGTAGACATTTGTGTAACAGGGCCTCTTGATATAATGGGGTTGATTTACTAAAGGCAAATAGACTACACTTTACAATAGCACTCAGCAAGGGCATTTGCTCCAAAGCATAGTAAATGGGGATAAAGCTTCACATTGCAAATTATATCCAATCACATCCAAGGTAAATCAAAAAAGGCATTTTTACTTCCACATGATTGGATGATGGGAGTCAGCAGAGCTCTCCCTCATTTACTAAACTCCGGAGAAACTGCCCATGCAAATGC
This sequence comes from Pelophylax lessonae, assembly GCF_965119305.1. Taxonomy (NCBI): domain Eukaryota; kingdom Metazoa; phylum Chordata; class Amphibia; order Anura; family Ranidae; genus Pelophylax; species Pelophylax lessonae. The sequence continues at coordinate 504,006,246 of NC_138772.1, read as the reverse complement.
CATCTATTTTCCTTTAGTAAATCCACCCCGTAGAGAGCCTAAGGCTACGTACACTTGTGGGTGTAGCTGATCGCGGGCAGATCCGGAAATCATTGCAAATCGCGGGACGCCTGTGCGATGCCCGTGATTTGCAATGGCACCCCAAACGCTGTGCAATGTTGCAGCGATTTTCGCCTACTTAATCGCCGTAACATCGCGCAAACAGAATCGCGGGACGCATGACGCACAAAAGAAGCTCTTGTACCTTTTTTGGGCGTGGAAGACTGTCCACAAGGTTTAGGAGTGTGTCTATGGGAATGTTTGACCATTCTTCCAGAAGCACATTTGTGAGGTCAGGGACTGATGTTGGACCAAAAGACCTGGTGCGTAGTCTCTGCTCTAATTCATTCCAAAGGTGTTCTATCAGGTTGAGGTCAGGACTCGCTCATATGTCTTTATGGACCTTGATTTGTGCACTGGTCCAAATCATTTGGTGGAGGGGGGATTATGGTGTGAGGTTGTTTTTTAGTGGTTGGGATTGCCCCTTAGTTCCAGTGAAGGGAACTCTTAAGGCTAGGGATGCACCGAAATGAAAATTTTGGGCCGAAACCGAAACCGAAAATGCAGGATGCCCTTGGCCGAAAACCGAAACCGAAAATGACTTTTTCCCCAAAAAAAATTTGAAATGGATAGAACAGGGACATAAACCAAAAACAGGCAGCGACGTACACCTACACCTGTCGCTGCCACCCTGTCACAGTATATGTACTGTGATGGGTTGGCAAGAGGTTAATTTAATTACCAATGGTATTTGTATTATGAGGCATGAGGGGTTAATGTATTGTCACTGCTGGTCACTCATCTATTAGTGACTGACCAGTGGCAGGTAATTAACCCCTTTGTGCTGCATTAGTGCAACCAGTGTTAATTAACACTGACACTGGTTGCACTAATGCAGCACAAAAGGGGTTAATTAACTGCCACTGGTCAGTCACTAATAGATGAGTGACCAGCAGTGACAATACATTAACCCCTCATGCCTCATAATACTAATAGCATTGGTAAGCTGCCTCAGCTCCCCTCCCCCTTCCCCCACTGCCTCAGCGTCCTCCTCCTCGGGTGTCCTCTCCTGCATTCAAAAGTCCCGCCTCTGGCCGGCGGCACCGCCTCTCAATGATGTCCCTACTACTCTGTGCATTATGAATGGACATACTAGGCGGGGGGCGGGGCGAGCGGCCGCTATAGAGAGAACTATTGTGATCCTTCACTGTCAGCTCCTCACGTCTATGTATGAATGAGAACTGAACTGAGCTGACACCGGGCGGGGGGGCGGGCGGAGCGGCCGCTATTAGCTGTGACTATGTGAGAGCTTCTCTTCCTTGTCAGCGGAGATACGTGCCTGTCAGGGAAGTGAAACTCTCACATAGTCACAGCTAATAGCGGCCGCTCCGCCCGCCCCCCCGCCCGGTGTCAGCTCAGTTCAGTTCTCATTCATACATAGACGTGAGGAGCTGACAGTGAAGGATCACAATAGTTCTCTCTATAGCGGCCGCTCTCCCCGCCCCCCGCCTAGTATGTCCATTCATAATGCACAGAGTAGTAGGGACATTATTAAGAGGCGGACGGCCGGCCAGAGGCGGGACTTTTGAAACCTGCCCTGCGCTGCGCTGCGCCCTCCTCCTTCCCCACGGCGGCCATTTTTATTTTCGGCACTGTTAACCCATTATCGGCCGAAATGAGAGAGGCTCATTTTCGGCCGATAATTTCGGTGGCCGAAATTTCGGTGCATCCCTACTTAAGGCGTCAGCATACCAAGACATTTTGGACAATGTAATGCTCCCAAATTTTGGCAACAACTTGAGGATGGCCCCTTCCTGTTCCAACAGTACTGCACACCAGTGCACAAAGCAAGGTCCATAAAGACATGGATGAGTGAGTTTGGGGTGGAGGAACTTGACCGAGTTCTGACCTCAACCCGATAGAACACCTTTGGGATGAATTAGAGCGGAGACTGCGAGCCAGGCCTTCTCGTTTAACATCAGCGCCTGATCTCACAAATACGCTTCTGGAAGAATGGTCAAACCTTCCTATAGACAGATTGCTAAACCTTGTGGACAGACTTCCCGGGAGAGTTGAAGCTGTTTTAGCTGCAAAGGGTGGGCCAACTCAATATTGAACCCTACGGACTAAGACTGGGATGCCATTTAAGTTCATGTGCGTGCAAAGGCAGGCGTCCCAATACTTTTTGTAATGTAGCGTGTGTGTGTGTGTGTGTATGTGTGTGTATGTGTATATATTTTATATATATATATATATATATATATATATAATATATAATATTTTTCAAGGCCACGTTGTCCTGTTGACTTTCCCTTTAATTTTAGGTGTTGGTTGACATGTAATTAACCAAAATCTGTATTTATTATGAATTAAATTAGCTGAAAATTGTAAACCTGTTTGCAGTCGTGGTGCCTGCTTTGCAAAATGTTTAATTGTACCAGAGGAGTACCTGGCTTTATATTATTAGCTTTCTCTTAATCCTTGCACTACAAGATTTGGAAAGGGAGTGATGGCACTGAGAGCCACTGTAGGGGCACAGGAAAGTGTTTTTTTTTGTAAATTGCTGACAGGAGAAAAAAGTTGTGATGGCTTTGTCAGTGTGGTAATGCTTCTTCATTTCCCAATCAGCAGGTGAGGGAGTGGAGTGGTGTCTAAGCTGTATTAATTAAATATGATAGAGAACAGTTTGGTCACTGAGCTGACTATGCTCTCTCTGATTATTTTTTACCTGTGCATTTAGCTGTTTTTTTTTTTTTTTTTTTTAAATATGTTTAGCTGTTTGTTTTAATAGTGAATAGACAGAGTGTTGGGAGTCTTTATGAAGGGAATGTAATATTTAAAGTGGTTGAAAACCCAGTGAAGTGACTGGCCTCAGGTGATGCACAGAGATAAAACAAATCCTCCTATGTAAGGTATACCTGTTTATCTGCAGTCTTCTTATCTCTACAGTCTTTCAAAGTGCACAATTCATACAGCTTCTCTGAGCTTTTAGAAGGCAGAGGGCAAAGAAATTACACTCAGCGAGGAGAGTTCTGAGAGCTGATTGGAGAGTAGGGACACACTCCCCATCAAGCAGCACACAAGAACAGAGGCTGTCAATTACAGGCTGTCACCATTTTTCTCTTGGTGTCTGGAAAATTTGTCAGAAGTGACTCATGCTGATGGCAGAGGTAGTAAACAAGCATCGAGTATTCCTCAGTAAAAGAAAAATAGGAAAATCTTCCAGTCAGTATTTTGCACCGGTGCGTGCAAATACAAGCATACGCACACAACTATGCACATATGAGCATAAATAAAGGCCCGAAATTTTCGTCCGACGACCGATCTGCCGATTTTCGGTTTGTTAGTATGGTGCTCTCGACAACCGACTCCGACTTTTCAGCCGACAAAAATCTGGTGTGCAGGCTATAAAATTTTTGTCCACCGTCAAAACACGTCTGATTTCCGTGCAGTCAGTACAGATTTCGACAGGGAAAAATCTTATGAGAAAGACTGGGCATGCTCAGAGATGAAAGAACACAAAGAAAGCAAACCAACACATGACATCACTTCTGAAGTAGAATTCTGTCGGACGACAAAATTCGTGTGCAGTCTAGAGCACATTCCAACCAACAAAACACCACTCTGGACAAAAGACGAACGACCGGTCGGTGGAAATTCGTTGCGTGTGTACTAGGCTTAAGAATGCATTTTCCCTAGGAAGGTATTGTGCACGCAAATGAGCACATATGTGCAAATTTGCGAATAAATACGCACAAATTAGCGCAAAACAAACACCTGAAATTACGTCCAAAAAGCAGAAGCTCAAACATCAGTACTGTATGCAAGAGGCCTTATCCTGCATTTGCTTTGGTTGGCTGCTGTGTAATCTGTTAAAAAAAAAAAAAAACTCTCCTAACAAACACCATACGTACGGTAGACTGCCTCGTAAGTCATTGTTATTGGAATATATCGTTTAGGCTGAATTTCCACGTTGCGATTCCTAAATTACAAGCAGAAAATTATGACTTGAATTGTAAGAGGCTAATTCATATATTGCTGCTGTTTGCATTTATTGAATTTTATCCAAATGCAATTATAAAGAATTAATCTGCCAAATAAAAGCTATAAGTCCAAGAATAATATTTTAGCTAAATACCTAAATCCCGCACAGATTGCATTTTATTTAGGAAAATAAATGGGAATGGGATGAATATTAAAGGTTTTAGAATATGACATCCAGATCACCTGTGGGGCACTTTGCTGTCAGGACAGGTGTGTCTGTATTTATTGTGTAGAATCCGCTCACAGGACACTACACCTGCCTCGTATTATCTTTCTACTGCAAACAGTTATATTATAATACAGTTACATTGTGTACCATTGTATAACACAATTCTGTTTCATGCTATACAGGCATAGAACACTAGACATCCATCATGACCCGATGACTGGACATGGTGTAAATACAATCATGGTATGCCCTGTTTAGACGTAGAACACCACACCTTCCACACAACCTCATCTTTGGATACAATTTTAAAACTTTATACAAAGCCCAGCATTTATTCTACTAAGATTTATTGTACTAAAATCAAGAGCTGTAGGTACAATTGTGGTGTAGGCTGCTGATACCATCTGCAAATTTTCCATTATAATTTTATTATCCTTTATAATTAATTTTTTTGACAAAGGCCCTGAGGCAGGGAGTAGTTATTGGCCCCTGAAGCACATTGGCAGCACCTATCGATGAATCCATGTTATTGGAATGTCATTTTGGACTCTAACCTGTTGGTGTGGTTTTACTGTTTTTGGTTTTATCTCTGAAAGCCAATGGACATAGCCATAATATAATTTTATCACATTCTATACAGACCTAGGACACCTCCAACAAGACCTGACCTTTGATCAATACTACCATTTACCTCTATTACACAATGGGGTTGATTTACTAAAATTGGAGAGTGAAAAACCTGTTACAGCTCTTCATAGAAACCAAGTACCTTCTAAGTTTTATTGTCAAAGCTTCATTAAACAAGTTAAAGTTAGAAGTGGATTGGCTACCATGCACAGCTGCACCAGATTTAGCACCCTCCAGTTTTAGTAAATCAATCTCAATTAGGGATGCACCGATCCGACTTTTTTGGTCCCGATCCCGATCTTTTGCTTTGTGAAATTGCCGACCCCGATTCCGATCCGGAAGTACTGTTTTGTAAGCTTATAACAAAATAATACTTCTGAATCGGGATCGGCAGATACCTAGGAAATGTCCACATCACACAGCCAGTGATGTGGATACCTAAAGAAAGACGACCCCCCCCCCCCCCCCATGAACAGAAGAAGAATGCCTGCAACTGTAGAATTAGATGAGTAAAAGCTTTTTTTTTCTCCTATTGAAGTGATTGAGGGAGGGTCAGAAGCCTGGAGAGTAGCGACGCCCCGGATCTGCCCGTGGGTCTGCTAAATTTTACCGATCCCCGATCCAGCTATTTTGCCAGTATCGGGGCCGATATCCGATCCGAATATCAGATCGGGGCATCCCTAATCTCAATAGGTAGATCTAGAACACTGTTCCTCCAATATGGTGTGAACACTCTGAAAGCCATAATATAATTTTATTACATTCTATACGGAATTAGAACACCTCCAACAAAACCTGGCCTGTGGACAATACCACCATTTACCTTTATTACATAATGGGGTTGATTTACTAAAATTGGAGACTGCAAAATCTGGTGCTGCTCTTCTTAGAAACCAAGTAGCTTCTAGGTTTTATTGTCAAAGTTAATTAAACAAGCTGAAGTTGGAAGCGGATTGGCTACCATGTACAGCTGTACCAGATTTAGCACCCTCCAGTTTTAGTAAATCAATTGTAATAGTTAGATCTACAACACTGCCCCTCCAATATGGAGTGAACACTCTGATAGCCATAATATACTGTATTTTCTGGCGTATAAGACTACTTTTGAACCTCAAAAAAATCCCCCAAATACGGGGGGTCGTCTTATACGCCGAGTATAATATCTCCAAGGTAACCTAAGTATAAGTATTACTGTTAGATGTAATCTCTCAAGACGCTGACTGTGTGGGAATCCTGTACCGGTATACCGTATGTACCGTAGCTTTGGCTACATACAGTGTACCGCGCTGAGCCAATCAGGGAGAGCGATGTATTCTATTATTGAATGCAAAGCCTGCTCGGATTGGCGGAGTAACATCAGCCCGCCTCTCTGACTCTGCCAATCCGAGCAGGCTTTGCATTCAATAATAGAATACATCGCTCACTGCGATTGGCTCAGCGCGGTATACTGTATGTAGCCGAAGCTATGGTACATACGGTATACCGGTACAGGATTCCCACACAGCCAGCGTCTTGAGATTACATCTACTGGTAATACTTAGGGTACCTTGGAGATATTATGAGAGATTACATGTATTACAGTACTTGGGGAACCTTGGATATCTATGAGAAATCTGATGTTTTTCAATGGTGTTGCCTTGCTTCGGAAGGGGGGTAGTCTTATACGGCGAGTATAGCCCAAAACCTATGTTTTAACTTGAAAATTAGGGGGGTCGTCTTATACGCCGGAAAATACGGTAATTTAATTATGTTCTATACAGCATTACAACACCTCCAACAAAACCCGACCTGTGGACAATCCAACAAATTATTACACAAATTGGTTGATTTACTAAAATTGGAGACTGCAGAATCTGGTGCTGCTCTGCATAGAAGCCAATCAGCTTCCAGGTTTTATTATCAAAGCTTAATTGAACAAGCTGAAGTTAGAAGCGGATTGGCTACCATGTACAGCTGTACCAGATTTTGCACTCTTCAGTTTTAGTGAACCAACCCTTATAGGTACAAATAGAACACTGATCCTCCAATATGGTCTGACCACTTGACAAATATAATATAATAATATTAATTATATTACACTCTATGCAGACATAGAAAATTACAACTCCAACATGGCCTGACCACTGGATGTAACCATAATATAATTCTATTACATTCTATACAGACATAAAGCACTGCACTTCCAACATGATCTGCCCACTAGAAAAAAACAATAAAACGATTCTAATATACTCTAGCAGACCTAAAACGTTGCACCTTCAACATGAACTGTCTAATAGAACTACCCATATTAAAATTCTATTAAACTCTAGAAGACACAAGACTCTGCACCTCCAACATGACCTGCCCACTGGATGTAATCCTCATATCATTCTTTTACAGTTTATGTTAGGGGTGGGCAATTATTTTTCCCAAGGAGTCACATGAGTAACTGGGACTGCTGTGGAGGGCCAAACTTCTAAATTCTGATCAGTAATAAGCAGAGTTGTATAAAGTACTCAAAACCCATACTTGAGTAGAAGTGCTTGATCAAAAAGTGACTTGAGTAGAAGTGGAAGTGCTCGATCAAAAAGTAACTTGAGTAGAAGTACTTAAGTATTCAACATTTTTTGTACTTAAGTATTACAAGTCGTTTTTTTAAAAAATTTTGCTTCTCAAGTACTGAAAGTAGAAGTACAAGTACTGTGTTATGTAGTTATTAAAGAAAGAAGTCAAAAGTTTGAACATCATATTGTTTTTTATTATTTCAAATGCAGCTTTTATTTATGCATACAGTACCTTTTATTTTCGTATGCACTGATAATACACATGTTTTGAGCTTCATGAACCTGCCATCTACTGTTCTGGCAGTGGTAATTTTTATAATTGTAACGAGTAACTATGCAGCACAAAAACAAAATATCGGAGTAGAAGTATTGGAATCATCGAAAAAATGTAGTGAAGTAAAAGTGGAAGTAGGAGAAAAAAATTCTACTCTAGGAAAGTACAGATACCGCCTTTCGGTACTTAAGTACAGTAGTGAAGTAGTTCTACTTAGTTACTATACATCTCTGGTAATAAGTTTGGACCCGGGAAGGTTCGTAAGTTTGACAATATATAGAAAACAAACTCCTGGCGCTAACAGGTACAAAGTAGGTAATGAAATACTGTAGGTCTTTTCCAGTCAGGTGGTCAGGGTCGTAAAACTAGTGGCTGAGCCATGATTTTAGCTCCCCCAGCCACCCACCCAATCTGTAAAAATGACAGCCTTATAAAGTTGTCGACATGCTTCGGCTGTGGCATTTTTAACTCGGGTGCAATGTTTGACACGTGGCACCGCCACAACAGTGTGCAATGCACATGATTGCAGTGCAGTAGTATGGCATTATTGGGTTAAATCGGACGGGGAGGAGGCGATATAACACCTCCTCATTGCTTATCAAATGTCCTCTGAAAAACACTGTGACTGGAAGGAGAGAGCCTGAGATTTGTACAGCAGGGATTTCTCTAGATCCTGACCTGGGATGAAGAACAGGTGCATGGCTCCTGGGCTTTGCGGACACTAACAGAAGAACTTCACTGGGTAGGAGAGTGGCAGAAGAACGTACAGATGTCTCCTAGGCAACATTCTCCCACCAGAACCAAGTTTTCCCACTGTACCGTTCAGTTCCTTAGGCTCTCTCCTTCCAGTTCTTGCAGCTCTCTCCCCATGGACATCTGTCAGCGTACCTATCTTAGTCTGTCAGTGTCCTCAGTGGAAGAAAGCTGACAAACTCAGAGAGGCATGCTTGACAGTTAAGGCATTGGGGCCACAGTTTTCTCATGTCTACTTTGTTCAGACATAAAACATTGCAACATGACCTAAATACTGAACAGAACCATAATATCTTTCTATTAAACCCTATACAGGCATAAAACATTGCACCTGGCTCCAACATGACCTGTCCACTGGACATAACCATAATATTCTATTATACCCTATACAGACATAGAACATATCCAACAAGACTTGCCCACTGGACATAACCATAATTTTATTCTATTACACACTATGCAGACATTAAAAACTCCCCCCTCCAACAAGTCCTGACCTCTGGGCCTTACCACAATTAAATTCTATTACCTTCTTTGAAGACATAGAACAATGCACCTCCAACACGATCTAACCATTGGATAAAAACATAATGTAATTCTATTACACTCTGTGCAGACCTAAAACACTGTACCTCTGGATGTAGCCATAATTAATTCTATTACACTTATGCAGACTTACAATCCCATACTGCCAATGTTCATGCAATGCTCTATACCAGTGGTTCTTAACCTTGTTGGAGGAACTGAACCCCACCAGTTTCATATGCGCATTCACCGAACCCTTCTTAATTGGAAAAATAAAATATGATTTTTTCAAATTCAAAACATGGGTATATATTATTTTAGGTATATATGACCAGCGTGCCTCCTTTCAATGCACAGTGCCCAGCGTGCCCACTTTCAATGCAGAATGACAAGCGTGCCCCCTTTCAATGTACATTGACCAGCGTTGCCCCCCTTTCAGTGCACAGTGACCAGCGTGCCCCCTTTCAATGCAGAGAGACCAGCGTGACCCCTTTCAATGCAGAGACCAGTGTGCCCCTTTCAATGCAGAGACCAGTGTTCCCCCTTTCAATGAAGATACCAGCGTGTGGTGTGCCCCCTTTAATGCAGAGATCATCATTCGTGCCCCCTTCAATGCAGAAATCATCATTTGTGCCCCCTTCAATGCAGAGATCATCATTCGTGCCCCCTTTCAATGCAGAGAACAGCATGCTGCGTGCCCCCTTCAATGCAGAGAACATCATTCATGCCCCCTTTCAATGCAGAGACCAGCGTGCTGCGTGCCCCCTTCAATGCAGAGATCATCATTCGTGCCCCCTTTCAATGCAGAGATAAGAGTGCTGCGTGCCCCCTTCAATGCAGAGTGAACAGCGTGCCAACTTGCCAAGCCCCCCCGAGACCAGTGCACTTGACTTACCTGTTGTAGCGGCGGCTTCTTCTCTTCAGTCCCTGCGTCTCCTCGAGTCCTCCCGCCTCCTCCACAGCCAATGCCATTGGCCGAGGAGATGTGTCAATAGCGAATTTTCATTCGCTATTGCCACACAATGGTTGGGCTCATGGCGCACTGCTCTGCGCCCCGGGTCCTCCCTTTCCTACTAGAGTCAAATTGTAATAGGCGGGGAGTCGGGGACTGTCTGGGAGGCGGAGGCCTGGAGGAGAAAGGGGTGACGTCACTGGTTGCTAGATGCCAAGCGGCTCTAGCCTAGCAACCAGTGCAGTGTGTGAGCTCCGGCCGCCTCCCTGCAGAGAGAGAGTACCGACAGAGGACAGAGAGAGCAGCAGAGTGGTCAGCGGATCAGGAGGATGATATACTGAATCACACCACTGTGCGTGTCATCACGAATCATATGAGTCGGGTGTGCCTCCGCCGAACCCACGAGACTGACTCACCGAACCCCTGGGGTTCGATCGAACCCAGGTTAAGAACCAGTGCTCTATACAGACATGGAACACCATAGACTAAATTCACTAAGATATAAAGCATGTGTTATATTCTACCATGTGAGTGTTATATTTCTTTATTATAAACATTCATCTTTATAGCTTGATAAAGTGAAACAAAAGCCCTTATTTTGGCATGAGATAGGGCACGATTATAATAAAATGATGTTCCTTGATATAGATCACAGTTAAAGTTCCAATGTGACCACTGAATGCCACCATAATGTAGTTCTCTTACCCTGCTATGTGTTTGTGTCTGCATGTGTATGAACCATCTGATAATGTAATGCATACTACATGCTGTGCTAAGACTTCTTAACAACCCCTACTCTGCACTACTATCAGACAACTAAACGAAAGTGCATAAACCTTAAAATTGTGCTCTACTTCTCTACTGCCACTATAAAGTTTATATAAATATCAAAAATGCAACCAATAACTAGTTGCTGGTAGCGCTGTGACATCAACCTAAAAAAAAGTGATTACACATAAAAAAATAAATAAATAAATATATATATATATATATATATATATATTTTTTTTTATGTGTAATCATATATATATATATATATTTTTTTTTAATGTGTAATTATATATATATATATATATATATATATATATATATATTTTTTTTTTTTTTTAACTATTTTCACACACAAAAAAATAAAATAAAACTGAAACAGTCCTTTTGAATCACCACTATGACTCGGTGTGAACAGGAAGCTCGACTGGCAGAAGTGACAGGACCGGAAGTGATGTCATATCAGTGGCCTAATGCAGTGGTTAGAGCCCGATATCTATCTTTGTGTGGCATTGCCCCTCTTATTGTTGGCAATCAAGCTATGCATGATTTATAGATGTGTCTATGAAAAGAGATTTTCTGGTGAGATATATTCTAATGGAATAAGTGTTTGAGTTTTACTGCACCATGTGGAGCTTTTTGTCTTGCCATATGATACCTGATCATTTATCCTTGCTGTGGTGCTGAGTAGAGTGGGGTTTATGGAGAAGAGTTGAGTGCATGGGGATTTCTGGTCTGAGGGTTTATTGCCTATCTGAAAAGTGACAGGCAAAGTTTTCTGGTGAGTTTTACCTGAACTGGGAAAAGGAGACTGCATGTTGGATATCACAACTGGTGTGGTGGAAGAGGACACTTATGATGGACTTTTAATGTTAACTTATTTTATTGGACCTACTGATAAGATTCACAGTGGTGATTCAAGAGGACTCTTCCAGTTTTTTTTGTAAAAATAATACATTTTTTTAATATATATTTTTTTAAATATTTAATACATTTTTTAGAATGCTATCACAGCTCTACTAGTAACTAGTTATTGGTTGCATTTTTGAATATGCTGTGCTAATACTTTACTGATATTCTATATATTAGCACATTTTCATTTTCAATCCTTTCTTTTTTCGTGTTCTTTCTCTGAGTTTTAGTAATTTAGAAAGTTATGTTCAAAGAGTACTTTGTGAATGTTCTGATTAGGAGAGTGACCATGGCTGGAGCTTTCACATTAGTTGGCCAGGTTTGGCTTCAAATGAAAATGGCATTTTATGTTAAAGGCCATTGGAACAACTGTTGATCCAGCTTATGTTTGATATTGCAGAGGCCAGATCTTTTGGGGTATTTAGGGGATTTTGTGAAAAAGAGATTGGATTTACTGTATACTGTGTACAAGCTTTGGTATATTTTATTTCAATAACTGTTGATCTATGTGATGAACCTAGGTGCTGGTACCCAATGTCTTACTATAGGGTTACTTAACTTAACTTACTGCCAGCTTGGGTTCCCTAAGGTGTGTGCTCTTACCAAAGTATTTAAAAATAATAATGTGCAGATTTTGACTTACAACAATGTAAAACTTGCATAGGGCTAAGTAAGCTCCCTACAGTCCCATGTAACTTTACTTGACCCAATTATTTAACTGTAAGACAGCAAGGTGATGGTGGGGCTTCATGTGTGTTTCATACCTGAAAGTGCTACATTATTTATTAGGGATTGTGTGGTAGGGGATATTAGACCTTAGGAGACCTGCTAAACAGTCCAGTTTGTGAAAGTGGCCCTGCAAGTAGCTTTTAAAGACCAAGATGGAAGTTGCCTGCAATAGAAAAGCTTTTACACTCTGCTCTCCAGCATCCTGGGTCTCCCCTTTGTTCTGATCCAGTGCAACAGACTCTTCAGCATTCTAAACTTCCACATTCTAAACATTCAGATGCCTGTGTCCCCCACCACACACTATACTTTCATCCTGTGACCCTTGGTTACTACAGGGATTGATGTAGAAGTAATTGCAAGGGTTGGAGGAAGGAACCATGAATTGTGGTGGGGGACATGTTGCATATGTTGCATATGTTGAAGAGGCTGCAGCACTGGACTGGAGCTTGGTAGGAAGTTAGGAGACACAGGCCACTGGAGTATAATAGTTTTCCAGTTGCAAACTCTCAAACTCTACCCAGTCCAGTGCTGTAAATTACAGCATGCCTTGTATCTTTTGTCAGTAAATACAAAGTATTCTCTGCCTCGCCTCTCCACTGCATTCAATTAGAGAACATCTTGTATTAATTGAAAAGTATTTATACAAATGGTGACAGTGCCAAATGAGTGACTCGGTTTGGGGGCCATGCAGAAGGGCTCCAACTCAGCACAAGGACCTAAACGATCTGTTCACCTACATTGGTCCAGGCTGGACCAGTGTAACTATGCAATAAAATTCATACTCAAACTTGAGCTTTAAAGTGTATGTATAACCATTGAGGAAATTTCCCTTCACTTTCTGTCCCAGAGATGCAACAGGAAGTGAGAGGAAATCTAACAAAGGGAGGAGACTTCCTCTCTTAGACAGTTGACCTCAAAACAGTTGTCCTCATTTAAAAATTTCCCCTTACAAAATGTTCTGGGGGCAACTCTAAAATTTTGCATTTCCCTTCACTTTCAGCCTTGGTGACAAGGGTCACAAGCACAAATAAAGTGGTGAACACAAGACAACAATAAAAACTCAACAGTGGGTCTTATCCTTCCCTACTCTCTCCAAAAATAAAAAATAAAAAGTTTTGCCTATAGATACACTTTAAGAAAACCTGTACTTTTGTGTCAAAATAAGTATATAAAATCCTAGGTTTTTTAGTTGCATTCTTTAAGACCGTTCTGTAATTAGGAGTAGGCTTTCAGCAGTTTTTATAAGGCTGATAAAAAATTAATAATTCATGATAAATAACTAACACATAAAAAAATGTGATCTAGTGGGTATGCATGGTGGGCATCTCTTTTTCACTAGTCATTTAGTAGGCAATAATGCCCAGTGACAACCTTGTGGCCTTCTCATATAACTATAAGAGTCCATTCACACTGGCACGACTTGTCAGGCGACTTGGTCAGCCTGACAAGTCATGCACCGTCGCTCCCACTGTGTAGTACAGGAGCCGTTCTAATAGGAGCGACACAAGTCGCTCGGACTTAGAAAAAGGGTCCTGTACTACTTCGGGGCGACCTGGAGGTGACTTGCATTGACTTCCATTATGTGAAGTCCGTGCAAGTCGCGCTGCACGCGACTTCACAGGTCGCCCCCGAAGTCGGAGCAACCTAATGTGAACGGGGGCTAACACCAAGCAACACCAAGAGTATCCCTTAGGTCTGCACTCACCATAGAGATCAACTGCCTCTTCGATGAGATATACCCACTTTATGTTTGGGATATTGTAAACACATCTTCTCTTTAAATTTAGGTGGCCACAAGTCTTTGGAATGATAAAACTCTGTGGTGAACAACTTCTTTCTAAACTTATCAGGTGGGGATCATTTGAAGGGGACAGAGGAATGTGCACCATGTAAATTACACTTATCTCCATGTCCTTGTATGTTTGCTTAAAGTGTAAGGCCAACCAAAATGTTTTGTTTTCGAGAGAACCGGTGCTGGTATTGGAGATTTTCCCTCACTTCCTTTTTTGGTGAAACCATTGTCAGCATGACTGTAAGTAAGGGTAAATGTCCTTGAAAGATCCCTAGACAGATGTAAAAACCTGACAATGGTTTTAACCCTGCCTAGTTCTATACAAAGCTAAAATACATCATTTTGGTGGGACATACACTTCAAGAGTCATGGTCAGAACACTTATGGGACTTGCAGGCTTAGCCTTGGCTCCTTTCTATCAGATGTTAGCTCTCTTTCTGTCTATGGGAAAATCTACACTAGAGAAGATTTCAAGGGGTGCATGCACACTGACTTAAAAATGCTGCTTCTAGAGGAGTTTAGCTTTTTACCTGTAAAAACAACAAATGTTATCCTATGTGTCCATGCACATTAGGATGTTTAGAGACATATTTTAAACAGAGGCTGTTTTCTGGCAGAAAAAAAACTTTAAGTCTCCATTCACACTAGTCCGACTTGTCAGGCGACTTGGTCAGCCTGACAAGTCACGCACCGTCGCGTCCCATAGTGTAGTACAGGACCGGTTCTAATAGGAGCGACACAAGTCGCTCCGACTTAGAAAAAGGTTCCTGTACTACTTCGGGCGACCTGGAGCGACTTGCATAGACATTCATTTTCTGAAGTCCGTGCAAGTCGTGCCGAAGTCGCGGTGCACGCGACTTCACAGGTCGCCCCCTAAGTCGGAGCGACGTAGTGTGAACCGAGTCTTAATGCTCTTAAACACTAGTAGAAAAATGTTAAAAAAATAAATGCTCAAAAATAGCGGGTTTTTTTCCTGCCAAGAGCACTGGCATGTTTAAAAGCCAGTGTGCCTGGACCCCAAAGGAAAAGTTGCTTATCTTAGAAGGTGCTCTGAGGATCCGTACTGAGAGGACCTTATTATTCCACCAATTACCCCCAAAAAAGTACGATATCATTCTTTTAAAAATTGTTGTTTTTTTGTTTTTTTTAATGAAAAGTACCTTTATTGAGTTGTAATATGTCATTCTTTCTTACGTAGCACTGACACAGTACTCAGCTCCTTACAAAATGAGATACAGCGTCGGTTAAGCAAAGGGAAGAGTCGTCACAAGGGTAAGTGCTACAGACTTGCCCCGGATGGGGGATTTTACACACCCTAAGATCAAAACAACTTTTCTTGGCTGATGACACCTTACAACAGTTTTAGTTTTGGATCCTTTTTGGCAGTAAACTTTAGTATACTGTCATGGGCAGAACTGAATTTACCATTGCATCCAGTAGGCATGTGACTACAGACGGTAGCAGGAAAGGGGCAGGTTTCTCTTGTACAGTTATTTCTTTTTTTGACATCATCAGTTGAAAGAATCATCTGGCATAAGGATATTTACATTTTATCACAATATTCTAAGATTATTACCAGGAAACAAGGACATTTTTTGGTGGTCCTAGCAGAAGAATGTTGCTATGCGCACCAAAATTTGCAAACCTGCAGGATACAGGTATTGAGGGTGTATTTAGGAACTTTGGCCTAACGTTTTCACTAACTTTTTTTCAGGAATTATACATAATTTTGCTGGTTATTACAAAATAGCAGGTGAACTCAGAATGCACAGGTTGCA
Source organism: Pelophylax lessonae (assembly GCF_965119305.1). Classification (NCBI taxonomy): domain Eukaryota; kingdom Metazoa; phylum Chordata; class Amphibia; order Anura; family Ranidae; genus Pelophylax; species Pelophylax lessonae. The sequence goes on along the minus strand of NC_138772.1, from coordinate 503,990,338 downwards.
TGTAACCCAGTCCTAGATCTACAGTGCTGCATGATGTGATTTGCTTTTCTTCTTAGTCATCAATGGTTTTTGAGCCCCATACCCCTTTCATTCTCCGGTGATTGTGTTACAATGTATGCAAAACATTTTTTTTTCTTTTTTACATTTTGAATACAACCCCTGTCAGATTTTTTCTTTTTTTTGCCATCCGTGCCCCAGGCATCACCCCGGTACCGGCGTCCATAGCCGACGGTCGGCTGTCTTGTAATGACAACTGATGCGGCTGAGAAGCTGCTAGGCTGTCATTACAAGGAGCGGGAGGGGACGTCCCCGTCCCCCTCCCGCCGCCTTCCACAGCTCGCCCGGGTCTCCTGTCCCACCGGGAGACCCAGGCAACCAGCCTGCAGGGCTGCCGAAGACCCGATCAAAGCCGCATTTGGCTCTGATCAAGTCTCCATGCAAAAACCTGGAAGTGATGTCATGAGTGACATCACTTCCGGGTACTGTCTGGCGCCAAATTAAAAAACAAATTACAGCATTCAAAACAGCCAAACTTGGCGTTTTGAATGCTTTTAAGTGCAGAGGAGGGGTTTGGGGTCTTTTAGACCCCCAGATCCCTCCACAAGAGTACCTGTAAAGTAAAAAAAAGTTTAAATGTACAAAAATATCGGCCAATACTGATATGCATTGACCAAAATATCGGTATCTGCATTGAAAAACCTATATCGGTCGATCACTAGTACAATAGTTTAGCTAAACTGACAGGCCACATCCGCACATGCTGTAGACCCCTAGTTCCAGGCCTAGGCACTAATACATGTAAGTGCAGTATATCTTTTTATGCCTTCTTTTAAACATCAATAAACATACTACACTATAAAGTCCTTCTTTGTGTCCCTGGTGGAGTACATCCACACTTTCTAGCTACACCTCATGGGACCATTGGAGTTGGATTGTGTGAGCTTAGGAACCAATCTGGTTTTCCAAAAAAGCGAACCTTGATCTTCTGTAAAAAGGGGTCAAACACCTCTGGTGAGTTACCATCTACCCTCTAAGTGCCCCTGGTGAAGCAATTAGAAGATATATGCATGGAGAAGCACTTTTTGTTGTTGGGCACAGTCACATTGGATTTCATTTTTGCATTTTTTGTTTCAATATATTTTTTATATACATATATTTTTTTATGTAATTTTTTTCCATTTATATTGTATATGCTCAGTATATATAGTCTCTGATGGTCATTTGGCGATATGTATGTTCACTTATGAGCATGGTAAAGCACCATTACCTTCAAGCTGGATACACACTATCCAACTTTTGTTGGTAGATTTCCTTCAGATTTACCTTTTCTATCTAGTGCAAGGGCCTGCCAGATTGCATACAAATTGAAAGTGTTTAGGTTTGACCTCATATTATATGGTTTTGGTAAGTCTAAAGGAAAAGGTCTTCAGAAAATCTTATAGTGTGTATGGCCCATTACTCACTTTTTTGGATAAAAAAAAAAAAAAATATATATATACCGTATTTACCGTATATATACCGTATAACACGCGCCAGCGTATAACACGCACCCCAATATTTGGAGAGAAATTTCAGGAAAAAAAGCTTAAATTTAACATAAACAGCTTTGAACTCAGAACATTTTTTTTTTTTTTTAAATCAAATGATATCTCACCAGTGCCCATGAATGCATCCTCATCAGCAGTGTCCAACAATGCAGCCCACCAGCAGTGTCCAAGCAGTGTCCATAAATGCAGCCTACCAGCAGTGTCCATAAATGCAGCCCACCAGCAGTGTCCATATATCCAGCCTCAATATATGCAGCCCACCAGCAGTGTCCATACATGCAGCCCACCAGCAGTGTCAATGAATGCAGCCCACCAGCAGTGTCAATGAATGCAGCTCACCAGCAGTGTCCATACATGCAGCCCACCAAGTGTCCATATAAGCAGCCTCGCAAGCGCAATGTCCAAATATGCAGCATCGCAAGCGCCATTGGAACTGACCTCATTTGTTTTAAAAAAGACCGGGAAGCAGCGCCGAGAGCAGAAGGGGCGGGCCGGGAAGGAAGGACGAGCTGTCATAAGAGCAAAAGGCAAAAGGGGGCGGGCCGAGCGGAGGAGAAGGAAGAACGAGCGAGCGCAGTCATCGGAAGTCCCGCCTCCTCCGCCGAGACGTGTGACGTCTGTCATAGGCGGGACTTTCCGATGACTGCGTTCGCTCGTTCTCTCTTCTTCTCTGCTCGGCCCGCCCCCTTCTGCTCTTATGACAGCTCATCCTTCCTTCTCCTCGGCCCGGCCCGCCCCTTCTGCTCTCGGCAATGCTTCCTGGCCGTTTTTTTTTTAATATCGGCGTATAACACGCACTGCTGCTTTTTCCTCCATTTTTAGGAGGAAAAAGTGCGTGTTATACGCCGATAAATACGGTATATGTGTGTGTGTGTATATGTGTGTATATATATATATATATATATATATATATATATATATATATATATATATATATATATATATAAAAAAGTTTTGGCTTTAGTAACACGTTTGGTAAATCAAATGGCCAGTCAACATTTTGTTCAGTTTTGGATAAAGTGGGGAATTTTTAGAACCCCAGTTGAGTCTGATTTTTAGCCCATTCCCATGTGCTGGCAGTCCGTACAAGTTCAATGGTCTGTCTTAATGCAATGCATATTAATGTACAAATTATGGTACGTCAGAGTTTAACACCACAGGGGACTGCAAAGGTCTGAATAGGCCCCTAAAAAATGCCTATATTAGAGTGTACAGAACATGGCCCTTTGTGGAAACACATGTTAATATATGGCCTGCACTCCCGAAAAAAACAAATATTCGTATACATGGTTATTAAAATTCCATTTGTCAAACTTGCTAAAATATGAAGCAGAGCCATTTATCCAGAACTCACACTGGATTATTTAAGACAGATTCCTATTACATTTTTCCTGTGTATTCCCTGGCTAAATAGGTAATCCTTCTGTGTCTGAAAAGTCAGGAGAGCCTAATGTAGGGATTTCCTTTTCTCAGACAGACGAAAAAAAAAAACATTTTGTACTAAAAAATGTAAAAGGCTGGTCATGGGAAACCAAATAATACAGGAGACTTAATGGTCCTTCAAATGCCCACCGGATACTTATTTGAGTTTTCTTCCTAAACAGCAGGCTGATTGATAGGCAATGAAAGTGCAATGACCCATGGCAACCCATGGTCAGAATTTAATTAAAGAGCCCCAATCAGGGCAAAGTGGCAAGTTCTCTTGAAAGAACAGCCCCTCACTTGCTGTTAGTCGCCTTCTTTAAGCACCATGCCAATTTGGTGAAGCCCTATAAAGCGATAAAGAGGAGATGCACCAACCTACCGCATTACCACTATACAAATATGTTAAATAGATAAAACAAGTGATATGCTCACAAACACGTAATCATGACAAGCTTATCAACAAAAAACAGATGAGACTGCTTACAGGTCCACACTGCTAGACTGGTGACTTGGGAAGACCTTTTAGTGTCCAATACGGCTTACATGTTTTGAGGGACAAGCCTTCTTCATCATAGCCAAGAGGGCTTGTCCTTCGAAACGTGTAAGCCGTATTGGACACTTAAAGGTCTTACCATGCCACCAGACTAGCGGTGTTGATCTGGAAGCATTTTCATTTGTATCTTATGATACCATTGTCATGATTATGCATTTGTGACTATATCACTTGTTTTATCTATTTAAAAAATTTGGATGGTGGTAATGCGCTAGGTTGGTGCGCCCTCTCTTTTTTTAATTTTTTTTTTTTATATTGCTACTTGAAAGGATACCCATAGTTCTAAGTGGGTGGCAAGACATGTTTACGCTATTTCTGTAAACCAGAGAAGCGACCATTACACCAAGCTCTGAAACGCCGAGCACAGGAGGTTGACTTTGGAACCTTGGTGAAGCCCTCCTAGGAATTCCCAATGCTTTCAATTGTGGAGGAGTATTCGGTATACAGTGCTCAGGACAAAGCAGCCAGTCTCTAGGCCAGAACAGTGTCACATGAGAGGGGGAATTCTAATGGGACACATCTAAGAAACACTGGGATTATAACACTTGCGTATCTATATAAAATGATGGAAAGAACATCATCATTCGAAGAGCTTGTAGGCTCTGTTAGGGCAACTTGCAGAACTACCCTCCGATGGACTCCTAGGAGGTTACTTTAAGCATAAACAATTGAAAGGAGCACCAAACTAAAGGGTAAGAGAACTGAAAATATAAACTCACAAATAGGCGCCAAACCACAATGTGAAAAAATTTAAATTTAAATTGTTCATAATAATGTCACTTAAAAACCGCCAACTCGCTTCGGAGGCAACAAAACTTCATCATGGCTTCAAAGAATGGAATAAGGATTTGAATGGACTTAAAGCGGAGTTCCAGCCATTTCACTCACCTGTATAACGGTCCAGCGATGCGGCCGCCCGAAGCCTCGATCCTCTCCCTCGGCGCCGGCATCACTGCTGTGGGCACCCGGCTGTGACAGTTTGTGGCTTCACAGCCGGGTACCCACTGCGCATGCGCGAGTCGCGCTGCGCGTCTTGATTGGCCGGCAATCTTCTGGGACCTCTGACATGTCCCAGAAGATTGCAGGGAGGGAGGGGGAGAGGAGAACTTCCGCTCAGGGCGCCGCGGTGCTCCGAGCGGAAGTGGGAGCAGGTACCTGTCAAAACTAGGTACCCGCTCCCCCCCCCCCAAAAAATGACATGCCAAATGTGGCATGTCAGGGGGTTAGAATACCTAAAGCGGAAGTTCCACTTTTGGGTGGAACTCCGCTTTAAAGTAAACTATAACCAAATCAATCTGTATTTAATATTGTGCAAAACCCAGACTGGAAGTAGAATAATCTAACTTGCAGAATTCTCCTAAGAGCAGATAAAGGGGGAGTATTATTGTCCCTGAAATTCATTGTTTTTTTTTTTTTTTTTTTTTATGGGACAGTATTTCAAACAGATAAAAGCACTTTGAACCTCTTTGTTATGTGGTTTGCTGCTGATTTGTATGCTGATACTTTGAGTTGCTTCCATGCACCCATTGAGGGAGGACTTTGTGTGTAAGAGCTGCCTCATCAGATCCAATGCATCAAATCCAATAATCCATTTTCATAATTAATGTTCCAGAACCTATTAATTGTATTTTTTTGTTTTTTTTTAATGATAAGCGAATGCATATCTCTTTAATGGTTCACAAAAATGACAAACAACACATTTCAGGGGCCAAAACCACTTTCCCCTTAATCAGATTTATATAGATTAAATATTGAAAAAAAAAATCACAAGGGTCATTTGCAAGATGTGCTAGCGTTAGTGGCAGTAGCCCTCACATGAGGGAATGGAGGAAGTCATCACCTGGTGTAAGCTCTGACCCCATCCAGCTAAGATGCTCCCAGCTGTTACGAGTGCCCCCGCCATCGCAGGATCGAGTTATCGAACCCCTGAACTAGTGATGGACCGATATTGTTTTTTTTAGTGCCGGTACCGATATTTTGGTCATCGTATATCGGTATCGGCTGATATTGGCCGATTATTTTCGGACATTTAAACAATTTTTTTTTTTTTTACAGGTACTCTGGTGGAGGGATCTGGGGACCCCAAACCCCTCCTCTGCACTTAAAAGCATTCAAAACGCCAAGTTTGGCTGTTTTGAATGCTCACATTTTTTTAATTTGCAGCTGAGTACCCGGAAGTAATGTCCTGACATCACTTCTGGGTTTTTTACATGGAGACCCAATCTTTGATCGGGTCTGCTGTTCGGCGAACGTGCAGGCTGGTTCCCCAGGTCTCCCGGTGGGACGGGAGACCCGGGAGAGCCACGGAAGGTGGCGGGAGGCATCCCCTTCCACTCCTAATGACAGCTGAGCAGCTTCTCAGCCGCATCGGTTGTCATTACAAGACCGCCGATACCGGAGTGATGCCTCTAGCTGCAGGCATCACTCCGGTACAGCACTTTCCCAAAATATCAGCAATATTGGTAAACTCAGGGGCCGATTCCGATATATCGGGGAAAGTGCATATCGGCCCCCGATATATCGGCATTGCCGATAACCGGTCGACCCCTACCCTGAACATGTGTGGTCCACAATCTCCTCAGTTGCAGCATCGTCGAGCTCAGAGCTACTGCGACAGCAGAGAGAAAATGAATGAGAGAAGTTGAATCGGCAGGGGTGTGGGGGGGGGGGGGGCTTAGCAATATCCTAGGAACAAAGTAGGATGAAATGATGCCATCTTTGGGAGTTTTTCAAGCAGGCTTCAGGAGGTCTATATTTTGCCTTCACCTATATTAAAGGCATTATATAACTTTGGTCAAAGCTGTACAGTTTGTTTTCATCTACCTGCATAGGCAGTTTTATGGTCCTTCAACACCTTCTACCATGCCTAAAAATGATTATCATGCACAGCGGACCTTTAAAAGTTTAGTTAAAAAAAATGAAATAAGGGAAGAAATGGAAGCATGCCCCAGTGGGATTGTATTAGTAGGTCTGCTCCACAGTTTAATCAGCCCCTGCCAGCGAGGACCAGACTTTATTCTTCTTCATTGCCTGTGTTTGAAATTTGCATTTCTTGGAATGAAATTATCATATGCCTAAAGTTTGTGTGTGTACGCCTGCATGTGAAATTCATATCAGCTTGTTTGTTTGAACGTCAAGGCAACGGGTCTAATTGCTCTTCCGTGTGCAGGGACGTCACGCTGTATGTTGCATAAATGTAATTATCCTTTGATGCTCTCCTGGCCATGCGTATGTGCGGTGCCAGCCATGATGGAGATTTGTCAATGCAGATTCCCCGTATCGCAGCTCTGCCTGTGACTAATGACTTTAGAATCTTTTGTGACGAACTGGGCTAGGACAGAAGACTTGGTGACTTCAGCTACAACTGTTTTTATATTTTCCCTAATCTTTCGTTGCTGTAGAGACAGATTTGGAAAGGAAGCTTTCCCTCGGGATTACACGTAGAACCTGTTTATAGTTAGATTTTACTTGTTAAATGTTAAGCAATCTCTAGGATGTTCCCCATTCAAAGAAAGGTTTTATTTTAACTGCAGGGTAGGGGGATCCTGGGTGCCTGATTGGTTATTTATTTATTTCAGGTACTTATATAGTGCTAACAATGTACGCAGTGCTTTACATATATATTGTATGTTCACATCATTTCATATTTGGGGAACATTGTTACAGGGAAAGTGCAGGGTATGTTCAAGTGATTGTAAAGTCTCGTTTGAATTAAAAAACAAACAAACATTTTATACTTACCTCCTCTGTGCAGTGGATTTGCACAGAGTGGCCCAGATCCTCCTCTTCTTCTCGGGGCCCCTCTTCTGTGCTCCTGGCCCCTCTCTCCTGGTGAGTGCCCCCACAGCAAGCATCTTGCTATGGAGGCACCCAAGCCGCAGATCCCTGTGTCCATTCAGACACAGAGCCGTGACTCGGCCCCACCCCCTCTCTTCTGATTGGCTATCTGACTTTGATTGACAGCAGCGGGAGCCAATCGCACTGCACTGTTGTTTCAGGCAATGAGGAGAGGAGTCCCAGGCAGCTATGCCACTCCTGCAACATCACTGGATAAAGATGGGCTCAGGTAAGTATTAGGGGGGCTGTTGTATACAGAAGGTTTTTTTATCTTCATGCATAGAAAGTAATTCGATTTTTTTGTTTTTTGGGTTTTTTTACTAGCTCCCTTGTCTCCTCCTCTACCATGCTCAACTCCAGGACTTCTCCATAGCCTCTCTGATCCTCTGGAACTCTCTATCCCACTATGTATGACCATTCCTTACTCTATCTTCTTTTAGATGATTTCTGAAAACCCTTCTCTTTAGAGAAGTCTATCCATGTGACATCTGTACTCTTATTTTCTCCATCAGCTCACCCCCAACAGTTATTACTTTTTGTATCACTTAACCCTCCCTTTTCGATTGTAAGTTCTAATGAGCAGAGCCCCCGATTCCTCCTGTATTGAATTGTATTGTAACTGTACTGTCAGCCCTCATCTTGTAAAGCGCTGCGCAAACTATATAAATCCTGTATTATAATAATAATCGTTTTTTTAGGATTAGCTGATCTCTAAACAAAAAGCTGAATAGTACCTCAAGGACCAGATAAAGAAAAGCAAAGGGCAACATCTTGCCCCGGGCCGCAGTTTGGAGACCATTGGTCTAAGCCTACTCTAACAACCAATGACAGTGTGCAACCCAGGAGCTGAAATTGCACTAAGGAAGGAGAGTCCATCATGGACAACAGTGCCATTGTCAGAACCTGCCTAAGCTATCCTGCCAGAAAGCTGTCAAAGCTGACAGCCAATCATAGGTGGCAGAGGCATTCGCTTGCCCATGATTAGGCTCCGAGGGGGGGCAGAGTGAAACGCATTGGGTCATGGCCTGGTTGGAGCCAAGGCTGAGGTTGCCATACACCTACTACTATTGGGATTGCTTTGATATGTGGCTACAGGAAGATACATTTCCACACACACAGAGGCATTACCCGCCTTGCAGCTGTGCAAATACATGCATCTTGCATATGTGTGGCTGTGGGATGGGAAATGCCTCCGCTACCTATGATTGGCTGTTGCCTCTGACAGCTTTATGGCATGATAGCTCAGTTTGGTTTAGACTCTTGTCCGAGCATGCCTAAGTCCATCCCTAATGGGCACCCTGGCCTCCGTGCCATCCCCTACCATCCCTCCATGAGACAAATTACATGTTTTTGACTTGTAGTGAAGTAGTGAAATTTTTCATTGGAAATGGGGGTGTTATGCATGTTTGCAACACTCAAAATTCCAGTGAGTACCTACTCTCATGTCTTTCTTTTGTGTTTTAGGCCTGGTTCACACCTATGCAGGTTGCAGTTGATGCGTTTTTTGTTTTCATATGCACTTTTGATGCGTTTTGTGTTTTTTGAAGGTATCTGTTAACAGGAGTTTCCCCCAGACCTAAAAGTTGATTTCAAGGGTTCCTCTGGGGTAAAAAGGTTATGAAAGGATAGTTTAGAACAGGGTTTCCCAACCAGGATTCCATGGAACCCTAGGGTTTCTAAAGAGGTTGCTAGGGGTTCATTGAGCAATTTTTGCCTCTCAGATAAGTTCCCACTGACACCATTCATCTTTTTAGCTATCTTTAAGGGGGTAATTCTTCCCAATGACCACGAGTGTAAGGAGCATTCTTCCCACTGACCATCACATTAATATATCATAAGGTGTATATATAGGAATTTTTAGTAGGGGTTCCCTGAGACCAGAAAGTTTCAGGGTTCCTCTCTGTTGAAAAAGTTGAGAAGGCTGCTTTAGAAGAGCAGCTCATGTGAAGCCCTGCCCACTTCTGAAAAGGAGAAAAAAAATAATAGGTTACATAAATGCAAAGTAGAACCAGGTACTTCTTTAAAGGGTAACACCACTTTCATAGGGCAAAAAATCCGCAAATAAAGAAAAAACAATATAGCGTATACAGTTGCGACACAAATCATATTGTGATTGAATGTTATTAAAAATGACCTTTCCTTTTCAATCTGCAGCTGTTATAATGTTATGAAAATGCAATACAATATGGCTACCTGGAGCTGTTCTGTACACAGAATGTATACTGACCACACCCCCAGAAACATCATTTCCTGCTTGTGTGATTGGCTCACCAATTTTCCCAGAAGTCTGCACTAAGATATAAGTCAGATTTCTGGCGTCAACTGCAACAAAAATGTCATTTTTGGTGAGATACTCCCAATAGGAAAACATCTAAAGGGATGCAGGCACAGCAGCTTTCCTTATTAGAGCCCTGCAGCTGCACAGCTGATAGATAATTATGAAACCACTCCCATTAGACCCACTAAGCACTGAGGAACAAACAGGGATTTCTTCAGAATACCAAAAGGTAGGAATCTGCAACAAAGTTTGTTACAATCCTTGTAATGTACAGAGATCACCCAGAGGGGAATGTTTCTTTCCCAACAAAAGTGGAGTTTTGCTTTCAATAAAATAAAAATGTACAAACTTTTTAAAACACCACAACATTTGTGAATAACTTCTAGCTTACTTCCACCTATTCTCCGTGCACGGGGATACCCAGCTAAGGAATTCAAAGAAGCTGCTGAGGGTTGTGTTCTGTGTATTCCAGGGCCATAAATTATATCCATAAACAGGGAAGACTTTGCCTTGGAGGGAATTTGCGCAGGTGGGCCAGGAAGGGTCTCATTGGTCCTGATTGACACACACTGTCAAGCACAAACAGCCTTGTATCCTGGACAGTTTACGGCCCTGGAGAACTGCAGTTCAAGACCCCTGAACTGAGGAAAACAGACAAAATAGGAAATTGTTTCCAGATGTGAAAATCTCTGCTGCCATCACCAAAACATTAACCCATTTCACCGCAGCATCCATTATCTATCAACAAATTGAACTGCCCCCCACCCTCCGGCACCTAGTTATACGCAGAAAAAAACTATTTTTGATGTATCAATAATTAAAGTAGTATTAATCCCTCTACGTTTTTTAGCTTAAAACATTGGGCGCAAAAGAGTAAACATTTGTTAAAATTCTAACCTCAGTTTACAACTTTAAGTGCTGGTGGCTCCTGCTCTTTAGGTGCTCCTTCCCTTAACTTCTGGTCATTACAGGAAAGAGTTAACAATGGCCAGTGCAGTCTCCAATCAGACTATTAGCTTGGAGAAGGGAGGGAGGAGCAAGTGGGTCTTAAGTTATGGTCTGTGTGTTTCTATTGCTGCATACAGTGTAGTTAGACACAGCTCTAGTCTCTGCATGCAAGGGTGGCTCCATAGGATGCTGGAAGAGAAAGTAGCAAGCTTGAAACAGGAAACCCGAGGCAGCGGTTATCTCATCACCTTAAAATGGAACAAAGGCAAGGAATAAAAAATAAATAAGCTGCACACTAAGGCCCGTTTCGCACGGGCGGTGCGCCCAACAGAGTCCATTCTGCTCAGCGGGGGATCAATCCGCCGATTCCCACTGAGCAGGTGGATGACAGCTCCGTCTCTGCTCTATGTGCAGAGACAGAGCTGTCAGATCCCCACTCTCCTCTATGGGGGAGATCGTATGAGAATGGACTGCCTGTCCGTTCTCATCTGATCCTATCCGATCCTCCAGACGGATGCAAAATAGGGTTTCCATCCATCCGGATTTCACGGACTGGATCGAATCGGATAGCAGCGGGTGTCAGCGGAAATGTCTCCGCTGACACCCACTGCCCCATAGGGATGCATGGAGCATTCGATCAGGTCCGCTTGAAAAACTGACAGGCGGATCGGATCGTATCGGATCGCCCGTGTGAAAGAGGCCTTAAGTAATAAAAATAGCTGATAAAAGTGCTTAATAAAACAGAGGGATTGATGTCACTGAACACCTGAATACAAAGGACTAAAAATTATTATTATTAGGGCACATTTACATTGTTGCGCTTTAACGCCCACTTTGCTATGCTGTATATCGCATTCGCACACCTTTTCCATAGTAAAAATGTATGTTCCCATCTCAGAATGCGTTTTGAAAACATGATATGTCTTTTTTTCTTTGTTTTATTGCATTGTGAGACCCATAGGAGTTAATGGAAGGGATCCAAAATGCATATCACATGCAGTTTGATGCCTTGGAAACAGGTATGAATACTCCCTGCATAATGGCTGTTAACACCATCCACTCCAACTTCTAAAATGCTGGTGCTTGACAACGCCCATGCCAAACAAAACTTACCTCTTCTAGCACCCATAGTTCTACCAGGACCCTAAAGTATACTCCCCAAGTGGCTAAAATGATCCCACGTGGCTTCTGGAGAATGTCATGTCATTCTGATTCCAACTACTACAGTTCCCTCTTTATTAGCCTAACTCTACATAGGCTATACTTTATTCAGTCCATCATGAATGCTGCTGCCAGATTCATCCACCTTACCAACTGCTCAGTGTCTGTTACCCCTCTCTGCCAAACCCTTCATTGGCTGCCACTCACCCAACAAATTAAATTCAAAATACTTACAACCAGGGCTTTTTTTCACAGAGAATAGGTGCAGGAACTCCCCCTTTTCAAGTCACCCCTTTTCTCCGCCCCCTACCCACCTCCGAGCACCGTTTCTTTGTTCCACCCATTACCCACCTCCGAAGACCACCCGTTTTAGATAATACAGTAACATTTGTGGTACTAACTAATTTGTATTGAGCTTGTTAATGATAACAAGAAAAGCAGTAGAATAGATCCCCTGCAGCCAGCAACAATGGACCACTCACAACAAAACACCCCCCTCCCTAGCAGCAATAACAGATCTCCTCGCAGCCAGCATCAGCAGACCCTCTGGAAGAATAGATTCCCCCCCCCAGCAACAATGGACCACCTACAAGAAAATACCACCCCCATCCTCAACAACAGATCTTCCAGCAGCCAGCAACAATAGACCTCTTCCGCAACAGTAGATCCCTCCCAGAAACGACTGACCCCCCCTTAGCAACAATAGATCCCCTGCCAGCAACAACAGATCTCCCCAGCAACAGACCTCCCTGCAATAATAGATTCCCTCCAGTGACATTAGATCCCCAGCAACCAGCATCAACAGACCCTGCAGCACACCTCCAGCACCCCTTTCCGTTACATACATTCAGTCCTGGAGGTGCCGGAACTGCGTTCCCCCACGTTCCCGCTGAAAAAAAGCCCTGCTTACAACTTATGAAGCCATCCACAACTTAGCCTCCAGCTTCATCACTACCTGGTCTCAAAATGATTTAGCACACAGTCAGTGTGTGAAACGCGTCTACCTTGTCATGATTGTCATTATTTGGACGTCCAGTCAATAAATCTGGATTTTGACTCAACCCGGAGTGCTGCCAATTCCTTTTCCTTTATCAAGTTTTCACGGAGGCGAGCCGGGGGAATTCACCGGTGTGAGTCATCAGGCAATTACACCACCTCGAGCAGTGAGTCCTTGTCTCTTCAACTGGTCTCAAAATACCAACCAATTGTTCTCTTCATTCCTTCCAAGACCTTCTGCTCTCTAGGTCCCTTGTCACCTTCTCCCATGCTTGCCTCTAGGACTTCTTCTGAGCCTCTCCCATCCTCTGGAACTTCTTACTCCAATCTGTCTATCTCCTACTCTGTCTACTTTTAGGCGATCCCTGAAAACCCTCCTCTTCAGGATAGATAGAAGCCTATCTTGCCCCCACCTAACAACTGTACTTTTAGGCCTCATGCACACTGGACAGACATTATAAAAACGGCAGTAGGGTTAGCTGTAGAATAAGTTTTTTCAGAATTTTTGCACTAGCGTTTGCATTTTTAAGCTTTTTTTTAACAAAACTATACTCCCACAAAAGCTTATACCTCAAAACACTAATAAATGCCGAAAAGCCATGTTTTTCAGCATTTTTTTAGAGTTTTTCAGAGTTTGAGCTCTAGTACTGGGTTTTTTTTTTCTCAGCTAGAAAACTCCCCTGCCAAAAAATGCTGATAGCAGCCTATGTGTGCATGAACACATAGAATAACATGCTGGAGAGTTTACTGGCTGCAGAAAAAAATGCCTGAAGCCAAAGCCAGCAGCTGTAAAAATGTAAAGTGTGAATGAGGTCTTATTATTTTTTTTTTCCTCCATCAGCTCACCCCCCCAGTTATTTTCTTTTGTATCACTTGACCCTCCCTTTTAGATTGTAAGCTCTAATGAGCAGGGCCCTCTGATTCTTCCTGTATTGAATTGTATTGTAACTGTACTGTCTGCCCTCATGTAAAGCGCTGCACAATCTGTTGACACAATATAAATCCTGTATAATAATAATAATTCTGGTGTTGGGCTTCCTGGAAAAAAAACAGAAATAATTGGTGTTGTGGGATGGGGAAGGGGGCATGGGCCTGGGGTTCTTAGTCAAATTGTAGAGTATGGAAGGTTTAGAAGCTCTGTTGTTCTGTTGGGTTTTTGTTTCTGCCCCGAGCCCATAAACTGAAGTCATCATGTGTACAGTAGAGGGTTTTGGGCTTCTGGCCTCCTTGAGGGGCTCTTCAAAGTATGTGGGAGCACATGTAGATAAATCTCCTGTGTGCCTTCTAAGCAGTTGTCACTCAAGTAGGTTTAAAGTAAGCACGGGGGAGAGAAGATTTAGCTGCTACATTTTGAAGAAAGGTTGAAGTTCTTGTATAGTATCAGTGCTTCTTATTTAGCTTAGACCACACGTTTTGTGGAAAGAATGATGGCATTTGACTTAGTTGAGAGTTCTGATCATGACGGTACCGCTATGTTTACATGCATGAGCAATGGAAAGGCTCACTTTAAAACACAGGATGTTGTGAAATCAAGCAAACTTACACTCTCTCACCTTCTTGCTAACTATCCAAACCTCCCAACTTTAGAACTTCAGAAAGTTGGACACTTTAGGGATATGAGGACACAGCCCAGATCCGTGGGATCCTCAGGACAGTCCTACAGAATCTGGGATGGGTGGTAGGTGAGCCCTTTAAGGTGGACCCCTACATACGTAGCTCAGGAAGTTGGTGTGTGTGTTAGGTGCACATAGAAACCCATCCATTGAATGGTAGGGTTCTGTTGAAACCTTGGGACAGTCCCTCAGAATCTGGGATGGTTGGTAGGAAATCCTTAAAGGTGGACCCCTACATTTGAAGCTCAGGAATTTGGTGTGTGAGTTGTGTGCACATAGAAACCCTTCCATGGGTCGGTGGGGTTCTGTTGAAACCTTGGGACAGTCCCTCAGAATCTGGGATGGTTGGTAGTAAGCCCTTAAAGGTGGGCCCCTACATTTGAAGTTCAGGAATTTGGTGTGTGAGTTGTGTGCACATAGAAACCCTTCCGTGGGTCGGTGGGGTTCTTTTAAAACCTTGGGACAGTCCCTTAGAATCTGGGATGGTTGGTAGGTAAGCCTTTTAAGGTGGACCCCCTACATAGGAAGTTTAGGAAGTTGGTGTGTGTGTTAGGTGCATTAAGAAACCCATCCATGGAATGGTAGGGCTCTGTTGAAACCTTGACACAGTCTCTCAGAATCTGGGATGGGTGGTAGGTGAGTCCTTTAAGGTGGACCCCTACATAGGATGGTCAGGAAGTTTGTGTGTGTGTTATGTGCGTATAGAAACTGATCCATGAGACGGTGAGGTTCTGTTGAAACCTCGGAACAGCCCCTCAGAATCCGGGATTGATTAGTAGGTAAGCCCTTTAAAGTGGAGCCCTAAATGCGAAGCTCAGGAAGTTGGTGTGTGTGTTATATGCACATGGAAATCCATCCATGGGACAAACATAATGAAACATTTTTTTTCTTAGGGTCACTTAGCATTTACATAGTTTTTGTGAGAGCCTCTCCTAAATGTGTCTCGTGCCGTTTCAATATTCAACAGTTTAATTGTGTAAATGACTGCAGATAACCATTTCATAAAGACGGAAACCCATACGATTGTGTACTAATGCCCATTAAAGTCAATCTGTAAATAATGCATCTGCTTTGTATTTAATTCTTGGGGATCTCAGTATCTTGGCTGATTGCAGTTAAACGTAATGAGCATTAGGCTTCTTTTAAACTTCTCCTTAATTATGTAAGACAGGAGAAAGCTTTTTAGTGACACATACACGTTTTTATTCTGTGATTTATTTAATTAGCACCAGAGATGGAAATAGAACTGGTGCCTTTGCCAGGTACAGAGTGAAGTGGTGTACCGAAGGGCGGGTGCCACCTACGCCCATATGAGTACGAATAATGCACAGTCATGGCTTTATTTGGAAGGTGTAGGGTCCAGTGTACTGCTGAAGTCTGTATAGGTTTGCCAGTGAAACACCCATCTCTGCACATGCAGTGATGTTGAGATATTGTAATACTGAGGCTAAACTTCATTCTAAACTTTTTTTTTTTTACATAATAGTTACATAGCAGTTGAGGTTGAATAAAGACAATAGTCCATCCAGTTCAACCTGTGTAGGTGTGTGTGGACGTATTCATTCCCCATATCCCTAAATGTTTTGATCTTGGAGATGTATGTCCAAGAGTCTTTTAAAAGTAGCCATACTCCCTGCAGTTACTACCATTTGTGGAAGCGAGTTCCACAATCTTATTGCCCTTACTGTAAAAAACCCTTTTCATAGTCTGAGGTTAAATCGCTTCTCCTCTAATCGCATTGAATGATCCCGTGTCCTCTTGCACTCCGCGACTTATCGTGGATCATGAAGGGAAAGATTAGTGGTCTGGTCGGTTTTTTTTATTTGCAGGCTGTGACCCCAATTTGAGATTTTTCCTCGCTTCCTCTCCATTTAACACCAGGTTGAGATAAAAGGTGAGCAGGGTGTCACTGGGAGACAGAAATCACCTTTCCCTACTCTTTTTTAATTTAACAAAAAAACGTTGTGTTCCCTATTAAAGAGACTTTCTATCCATTGCTGTCTCTCTACCCTTTTGCCACAAAAAGAGGACTGAAGGGGAAATTAGAAAGTATAAAAACCTGATAGTAGTCTTCAAAGTGCAGCTCTTTGCTAGCCTTTGTTCGGTCCTTGGGTCATTGTTCCTCCCACTGATTTGAGGCACTATTCCAAAAAACTGACACCAATAGTGGGGCATAATTCCCCCAAATTATACCATTGATGGTGTACCATTCCATCCAGTGACCCCAATGATGGGGTGCTATTCTCCCACTAATAACATTGATGGGGCACTATTTCTCCTCCTACTGACCACAGCCACAATGCAACTGAAAAACACACCTGGTGCATTATTTACTCTCACTGAAGCCGGCCTTGGACATTTTCTACCCCCCCACTGGCCACAATCTGCCCCCCACTAGAAGTCTGAAGGACAATAAACTGTCCTTTTATTAGGAAAGTTTGGAGACCCCTGTGATAGAGCTTGTAAAGCTGGCTATGCATGAGTCAAACATTGGTTGATTTTCAAGTGCCAGGCACCTCCTGGCCCAAAGAAAATATGATTTCTTAAAAATCAAATTGTGTCAAAGGTGTCAGGAATAGAAGTCCTATCATCCAATCAGATGCAGATACTGTTGTGGTATTCTGACAACCATGTGTGGCAGCTGTCAGAATACAACAGTCAACCAAGTGATTTCACTCGTTCAGTCTAGGGGGGGGGGCTGAATGATAGAAATATTAAAGCGGAGTTCCACCCTGGGAAAGTTTTTTTTTTTAATAAAAATACCCCTGGGACAGTCAGGGCTAGTACATTCCACAATGGCTAGCCTCTGAAGTGTCCCAGGTTGCACTTACCTTTTAGAATAAATACTTACCTTGAAAATGTATTGTCCAGTGCTGCCATCTCAGGTGTGGGCAGCTTGAAGCCAGCGCGATCCTCTTCTGTGTCCTCTTCCGTCTTCTTCGGTCCCATGATGCACTGCACCGGCCCCGCCGTCACTTCTGGTGCCCCAGCGTCATCCCTGCACAGCTTCTGGGCATGCCCAGAAGCTGTTTAGCAAGGTATGACTGCGCCTGCACCGGAACTGACGTCGGGGCCGGTGCAGGCGCATTGATTCCTGGGAGCGATGACGTTCAGCTCTCAGGAATCATTGCAAAGCCAGGAAGTGACGAATCGCCGTGGCCGCCGAGGGGAGGAAGAGGAAGTAAGGTAAGTATATTTTCTTCTAAACCAGGTAAGTAAAAAAAAAAAAAAAATTGTGATTATCCATTTGTTTTTCAGGTGACCCGGAGCAAGAAGATGGAGGTAAGTATAATTTTAGGGTGGAACTCCGCTTTAAGTTGTATGGCCAACTTAACTCTTCGCCACTCAATCCAAAACAAAAAAAGAAGTTTGGGCTAAAGCTGGGCTTCAGAGAAAGTGAACACATCCTAATGGCAAAAAATTTGGTAATTCAGTTGTACTGCTGCTGCAAGGGAAGTATTGTGCTCTACAAAATCCAATGTCTACTTCAGTTTTATATCATCTCTTTAAAGAGGAAGTAAACCCGTTTAAAAAATGTGAGAAAAAAAAAAACCTGTAAAGACAAAGGCATAATGAGCTAGTATGCATCGCATTCTAGCTCATTATGAAGTACTTACCTAAAAACCAAGCCCCCTCAGTGCCGACAGGACGGCCGACATGTCCGGCCGTCCTGCTTCCTGGATCTCGTCCTCCGGCCATCTGATTGGCCGGGGGCGCGATTACATCTTCATGCGCGCAGGAGCCGCCGTTCACGGCACTGGGATCTGAAGGAACGGCACGGGTGGCCGTTCCTTCAGAGCGCATGCACCGATGATGTCATCGGCTGCATGCACTGTAAATATCTCCTAAACAGTGCAAGTTTAGGAGATATTTATAGCACCTATAGGTAAGCCTTAATGTAGGCTTATCTATAGGTAAATGTAAACAAAAGGGG
This sequence comes from Pelophylax lessonae, assembly GCF_965119305.1. Lineage (NCBI taxonomy): Eukaryota > Metazoa > Chordata > Amphibia > Anura > Ranidae > Pelophylax > Pelophylax lessonae. The sequence goes on along the minus strand of NC_138772.1, from coordinate 503,972,046 downwards.
TTTACAACCTCTTTAAGTCAGATATAGCAGAGTTTTCATTATGCTAATAGTTTGAACATTTGCTTATTGCCACCTACCAAGGAAATCTCCACCAACCAGGGTAGTGCATGCAAAATTCAGATACTGTTATGCTACAATGCTACTCTTGCCCCGAAAAGCCAACATGGTAAAATATTTAGGAGCAAAACATCCCAGACTTTTTTGACCTTTTATTCATAGCTAATTTTTGCATAAGTTTAACATAAGTCTACAAAATCTATACCTGGCCGATCCCTGTGGAAGTGACACTGTGGTAGCTGCCAAAAAGTGTTCTATGATAGAACTAGGTGGAGAGGTGGGTGATGGCACAATCTCCAGATTGTCCAATTAAAGATCTTGTTAGATAGATGAAAAGATGCAGATGAAGACTAGCCTTTGTGCTATCAAAACTCTCTTATGGTTCATATAAAGCAACTGGAATCCATATAGCTAGAACCCTTCACTTCCAGTCCAAATGGTGTAGCTTCTAACTGTCCCTTCAAACTGTCTCTCTTTCGCAGCCAAATCCCTCTGTCCCTGTTGTCCCTCTTCTTGGACTGATGTGTGAACTTCTATAAAATGTACTATTTAGAGCAGAACTTAACTGTGAGTTTGTTTTGTTTTAGTACTACCCCCCAACACACACACGCACATATGGCAACATTTTTTTTTTTAATATTTAGCACTACCCTCACTACCATTCCAACCTAGGCCAGAATGAGGTGTACTGAGTCCTGCAGCCTCCTGGGATACTTACCGTATTTTCCGGTGTATAAGACGACCCCCCTAATTTTCAAGTTAAAACATAGGTTTTGGGCTATACTCGCCGTATAAGACTACCCCCCTTCCGAAGCAAGGCAACACCATTGAAAAACATCAGATTTCTCATAGATCTCCAAGGTACCCCAAGTACTGTAATACATGTAATCTCTCATAATATCTCCTAGGTACCCTAAGTATTACCAGTAGATGTAATCTCAAGACGCTGGCTGTGCGGGAATCCTGTACCGGTATACCGTATTTACCGTAGCTTCGGCTACATACAGTATACCACGCTGAGCCAATCACAGCGAGGGATGTATTCTATTATTGAATGCAAAGCCTGCTCGGATTGGCAGAGTCAGAGAGGCGGGCTGATGTTACTCCGCCAATCCGAGCAGGCTTTGCATTCAATAATAGAATACATCGCTCTCCCTGATTGGCTCAGCGCGGTACACTCTATGTAGCCGAAGCTACGGTACATACAGTATACCGGTACAGGATTCCCACACAGTCAGCGTCTTGAGAGATTACATCTACCGGTAATACTTATACTTAGGTTACCTTGATATTATACTCGGCGTGTAAGACGACCCCCCATTTTTGGGGGATTTTTTTGAGGTTCAAAAGTAGTCTTATACGCCAGAAAATACAGTACATAACATCTTTCAGGAGGCTGCAGGATTGATAGACAGAATGTCTTCAGGGCAGTCTGCCTACACCTGGGAGAGGCAGCCAGCTTAGGAGGACCAAAATGGAGGTGCGGGACCCACTGTGTAGCACAGCATGATAACACTGCATTCGCTGTGTGGGTGAGTATGTACTTTGGAGAGCACTACAGGAAAAAACATAGGTGGGTGGGGGATTTTAGTACCGCTTTAACTACCTGAAGGGCTTTACTACACTAACCCATTCATATTCAATAATATTGCATATGTATTTTGAAAAGCCAATGTAATGGAAAGGTAGTGGTGAAAAAATACACTTGTGGATTTACCAAACATTTTTTGCATATTTATTTATTACAGTTACTTATATAGCTCTGTGAATTTACACAGCGCTTTACATTTATGTTTTACATTCACATCAGTCCTACATTCTAAGGTCCCTTACTTACATTCACACATATCTTTGGGGTGTTGGAGGAAACCCATGTAGGCACAAGGAGAACATGCAAACTCCAGGCAGGTAGTGTCGTGGTTGGGATTTGAACCGATGACCCTAGGGTTACTAGGTGGAAGTGCTAACCACTTAGCCACTGTGCTGCCTATTATTAGTTCTTCATGGGCTGTGTAACCTGGGTCATGGCAGGATGTGTCCCTTTCCTACAAACTATTTGCTATCCCTCATTATCATCTTAGAAAGTTGGGAAGTATGGAAATGTGTGAGGAGAAAATGGGAAAATCATTTTGCATATCTTAGTGGTGGCCAGACCACACATATGGCACTTTTCCACTGCAAGTACCAGCTCGGCTCTACTTGGCCCTGCTTGGTTTTCCACTGCATGGTATGGTGTTGAAACGGTTCAGTACGGTTTGGTATGGTTTGCTTTTCCACTAAAGTAGTACTAAAGTAAGTGGGTGGGATAGTGGGTGGGATAACAACGAGTCTCTGACCAATCAGTGGCTAGTAGTGGCAAACAGTCAGCTGCATGCAAAGGATTGTGGGATAGGGTACCGGGTATGGTACCTCTTGGAACCACAATCGAGGTGGTACTGTTTTAGAGAGCCGTACCGTTCGGTTCCATATAGTGGAAAAGTGCCGGCGTACCGCACCGTACCGAACCGTTCCTACACCGTACCATGCGGTACCAGCAATGGAAAAGCACAAAAGCGAGCCGAACCGTTCGGTTCCATGCAGTGGAAAAGCACCATTAAAGAAGAAGGTGATCTCTGCCTGACACCACTTACTATCAGCCAGGACATTGGTTAGAGCAACGTTCAGGCCTATTTGTCGGCCAAGGTAGCCCCAACCATGTCCAACCCACATCTAGTTTAAATAATTTAGGCTTCTATTGCCCAGCTGTACAAATGGTACGTCCACCCACCCCTGCTTCCAATATCATCGATATACCTCCTGTGTAACTGATAGCCACGTATCTCCAATCACTAGCACAACAAGTACAGCTTGAGGTCTGAGATGTTTGCCCAGGCTCAGTGGGTGGCCTGGCATTGGAAATTTTAAAATTGCTGTCGTTTTTATTAAAATCTTTTCTGCCAGACTGATATAGATTAGTCTGAATAGTTTCCGTGGTTGCCAGCCTCGTGGGAATTGTTCACTTTTTCCATTGGTGTCTCGTCATCAGAAAGCACAGTAACTCTTTTTTATTTTAACTATTTTTTTATCTGCTTTAGGAGCAAATGTGTCATTGTCAATAACATGGGCAATCTGACCCAAGCAAAGGGTGAAAGATGCATATGTAAGAACCATGTGAAAAAATAAATCTAGAGGTGTTGGGTTTTTATCTGCAAATACGGACTTTTCATGTGAACGTCAAGGTTTTCCTCCAAATTAGCTATTTAATGTAAATAGGGGACATGTAGACGGGGGTGTGAAGGTGTGTGGCCAACCTAATTTACAATTCATATAAAACTTCAGATTCCTCATGTAGCCAGGTGCTTGGCTAAGAATGGAGGATGAGAAAATTATTGGCTGCAGCTGCTCTCGGTAGCTGATGCTCTTCAGTCCTGAACTGGTTAGCAGCTATATCAGCAAAAGGAAGGAGCTGCTGAGCAGAAAGAGTTCAATAGTCACTACAGGCAGCACCGCACTGTGGGAACTGTAGTCCAGAGGAGAGAGACTCTACTGTAATCAAGAGCTGTTGAACTGTATTTCCCAGAAGGACATTGCCAAAAGGAGGAGAAAGCTGCATTTTCTCCAACAGGAAAATAAGGTGCCTGAATACTCAAACAGCGACTGCATCTGTTCCCATCCACTGTTTGGCCAAGAATTTTCCACCAAGCTCCTTCAATTTGGAAATCAACTTTTGTCAATCCAGATGGAGGCAATTTTGGCCAACTCCTACTCAATCCTGGTAATGACATTATTAGCATGGAGTTTGCATGTTCTCTCTGTGCTTCTCTTTGCAATGCAGGCAGATCATGGCTGGTAGGAGTATGGGGTACATAGCTTCCTGAAAACATTACAGCATCCTGCCTTAGTACTTCTCTCAGGAGCCTTCATTCCTGATGCAAGCAGTAGGCTGTCTCTTGGGAGGAGCTATGCAAATATCAAAATGCCTACATGGGTGGACATCAGTCAGGAGGGGTGGGTACTTTTGCACAGGCTGTAAATGCATGCAAAAAAAAACAGTATCTCTCCTGCGCTCAAGTGGTATGCGGGAAGGTGAATGGTCTGAATGGTCTTTTTAGCACAGATAAGGTGGTCTCGCTGCCCCCTCAGGACCAAGGGTATCCAAAAACACTGTAAGACAACAAGAAGAGAAGGGTGCATCAACCTTGTGCATTACCACTAAAATGTTTATTAAAACCAAAATGGGTAGCGTACATATACTCACAAACATAGGATGTGCACATGCATGTAGGAAACGGGAACCACTCGCCTCCAGAATACCTATCTACTGGTGGATGGCGTGATGGCGTCCACAAAGACCTGGTTTGGCTTATGCATTTCAAGGGAGAACCCTCTTCCTCAGAGCCAAAATCGCCACTCTTGGCTCAGAGGAAGAGGGTTCTCCCTCGAAACGCGTAAGAAACCAGGTCTTTTTGTACGCCATCATGCCATCCAGCAGTAGAGAAGTGTTCTGGAGGTGAGTGGTTCCCATTTCCTACATGCATGTGCACATCCTATGTTTGTGAGTATATGTACACTACCCATTTCGATTTTAATAGACTTTTTAGTGTATATGCATGCAGACTGCCCTAAGGAGCGCACACATCTGATGTTGAACCAGAAAAGACTGAAGTCCAATGACTGAAAGGGGAGGCTGGAAACAGAGGACTAGTAATGCTGGATATCCTCCAGCCAAGATATGAGGACTAGTAATGCTGGATATCCTCCAGCCAAGATATGAGGACTAGTAATGCTGGATATCCTCCAGCCAAGATATGAGGGGGGCTCTCTCTGACTTGCTTCAGCTTCTAATGTACACTGTGAGAAGCTCACAGTGTGTAGTAGAATCAGAGAAAGTAATTTTAGTACAGAAGAGGAGCCTCTACAACTGGAGTTCAGTATGTAATTGGGCCATCATGTAATCCTAGTTTGGTCTCTCCATCCTGAGAAAAAGTTGGATGTTTTCAAGGAGCTTTATGTGGCCTATAGAACCCTCCCTGCACACATCTTAGACATCACCTAAAGACGAGACATGAAGACAGCTTTATGGCTTCCATACCTCGGCAGGCTTCTTTGTAATGGGGACGGTTCCCCTAGTCCTTGTCTCAGTCTACGTGTCTCACAGCTCTTCTGTCTGGAGCTCCCCCCTTGAAACACTACAAACCGGCAGAAATTGTTGCCTAAACTAATGAGCAATGTCCTTACACAGCAGTTATGCAGAATATGAGCGCTGGGTTGTTTTGAAGCAGTGACACCTCTAACGAGGACTTGACATGATACAGATTGGCAAAAAAAAAAAAAAAAAAACTCGCAGCTTGCTTACTTTATGTGAGAAAAGTCCAAGATCATAGCAATGTGTTTATACATCCAGCAAGAACTCGCAGACTACATATGCTCATCGCTCTTACTACTTATACAGGATATATGATCGATGGTCCCACCACCACTGAGATTTCTTCAGTATCTTCACATTCTTTTCATGTATCTTGTTTCCTGTGTCTAAATCAATCAACATTGCTCATAATGTATTTTTATCTAATGTTTCCTCCTCCTTTGTGATTATTTGAAGTTGTTCTCGTTTTGTATAGTTTCGCAAAGCTTTAAGGATATCTAAAGGCAAAACTTTGTTTTCTGTTCTGGACAGAGTGTAGATGGATTTTATTAACTGACGCGGCGCCCCTTCCGGCAGGCTGGTTGATCAACCAACTTGGTTACATTCAGCCTGTCCATAAATGTTTCGAATCTCGGCCGGTTTTTGCTGAACTGGCTGAGATTCAAACTTTCTATGGCTGGCTTAAACGGGATGTATGGCTTTTGTTTCCCCCCAAATATACTTACCTAGGTGGATGCTGCCTCTGTCCCCCGGTGCCTCTACACTGAGAACCAAGCGATGGATCACTGCCGATCGCTTGGTCCTGACAGCTCCCAGAGCAGAGAGCTGCTGACTGTCAGTCACCGCTCTCTGCTCTGCCTACTCCTCGCTCACTGGAACGCTGGGCTGTGGAGGGGGGGGAGTGGCTGGCTCAGGCTCTCAGCGGCTTGCTGAAAGAAAATTCTGCTTCATTGTTCCTCCAGTGCTGCTGACCCAATACATGCTTGAATCTGATTGACAGTTGTGGTAAATTTCTTTGAACTGACATATTTTACTTCAGACTTTCTGTATGTGAGGGGCAGCAAGGAGACTGTTCCAGCATCACCAACAGGTGTGTTCCAGAATCACCAGAAGATGTTATCCAGAATCACCAGAAGATGTGCTCTATGTTCATCAGAAGGTGTTCTCCACATTCACCAGCAGGTGTGCTCCAGAATCACCAGTGTATGTATTCCAAGATCACCAACAGGTGTGCCCCAGAATCACAAGCAGCTGTCTTCCAGGATCATCAGCAGGTGTGTTGCAGTGTCACCAACAGGTGTGTTGTAGTGTCACCAGAAGGTTTGTTGCAGTGTTACCAGCAGGTGTGTTTGGGGATCACCAGCAGCTGCATTTCATGATCACCAGCAAATGTGTGTTCCATACTTACAAGCTTTCACCCTCAGTGGTCAAGCTTGGAGATCAGTAGTTATAGCAGTTGAGAGGCTCCCACTGACCAGCAGGATAGATATACAAGCAGGTCATACAGTGTGTATTGCTTGGAGTCCGCGGACACTGAGAGGAGGCGGGGCGGAGGCGGAGTGGAGCATTACATCCCGTAGAGCTCACTGAGAGGGGGCGAAGACGGGGCGGAGGCGGGGCAGGACGCGGACTCCAAGCAATCCATCCCTGAGTACAGCTGGTGCCGGTGTAATAAAGCGAGATTTCGTCACTAGACGATTCGCAAGGGCAGCTGGGATACATCCCAGCAGCCCTTGCATATCGCCTAGTGACGTAATCGCCTATAGGCGGCTGGATAGTTTACATTGGTAAAAGCATTTTTAAAGGGGATTATGTACATCTAAACTTGTGGAACTCCAAAGTAAAGTAACCCAAAGCAAGAAGAAAAAGTTCACCGTCCTGAAATCAGATCAGTCGATGGAATATTTGCTTAGAAAAACCACAGGATTCTTTTTACTTCTGTGCAGGAGGTCTTATCAGCCAGACCAGATCCACCAACCATGTAGTGATGACGTCCAATAGACACAAACATTCACAGATGAGTGGGGGATCTTGAGTAATCCAAGGTCAAAAGAGTGGGATTCCAATATAAAATGACATTTGCTCAGAAGTAATTCCTCTTTTTCGGGTGGCAATATTGCATAGTTTTTTTGTGGAAAAAAAAAAATCATAAACTACAGGGTTATATCAAAGTATTTCCAGTCACTCCGAACAAGGAAAATCTCTGCACTAACTTAGTAAAGTAGAAAGCGGACCGATCGTTTTGGATACAAGCCACAAAAAAAATGGCCAGCGCTAATATTAGCAGTAATGTGTTTGACCCACGCTTCGGGCTTCCTAGAAATCTGTGAAATATCTCGCCTTCCAGTATGCTATTAAGCGGGGCGCCTCTTTAACGCCACAAAAAACGCACTTTATATCCCTTCTCAGCCAGGATTTTAAGGTCAGTTGTTTTCACTTTTCTTGCTCTAACGTATCCCTCTGGCCCTTATCTTGTGGTCGGCTATAATAGCGGTAATTGCCTTTTTTTTTCTTTATCTTCTAAGTCTAGAATAAAGTAAAGCTACAGCCTTCCCTTGGCTCACTTACACCAAAAAAAACCCCTAATCAGCAAGTCCTGATTGTTCTTTGCTATAGAGCAACTTATTGGATGATAAGCGGCTTGCCACAGTTCAGTTTATTGTCTCTTCTTGTGATTCAGTGCTTTCGAACATTGTCGATAAATATAATCTCCCTCTTTCTGCGTCTTATTTTACAATATTGTTAATACTGACATAAATTGAGAGCTCTTTTCATTTAGTTGCGTTTAAGGACAAACTCACTCCATTTGCTGTTTTTATCCCTTGCTATAAACAGGGATAATACAACAAAGCCTGTATTCATTGTCTGTCTATGTGCCAGTTTGATCTGCAGCGGTGTTTTATTTTATGTCCTCTCCATTGTGAGAATTGAAACCAGAAATGCAGAAAGCGCAGGTTCGCTCCAGTTGTGCTTGTAGAAATCTCTAGTCGCTCGGGTTGATGAGTATGTTGCAATGCAGATGTCTTATCACAGGAAGTCTTGCGGAAAGCTGCTGTATGACTCCCAGCCTTATAGGTCCCTTGTTCCCTTTCTACTCCTCCTCCTCCCTCCTTTTTAAAGGACCCATAAGCCTAAATTAAAGGTCACCTTATTTATCCACTTCTGGACCGGAAGGATTTGCCCCCTTAAAGAGGAAAAAAAAAAAACCTGTAAAGACAAAGGCATAATGAGCTAGTATGCATCGCATACTAGCTCATTATGAAATACCTTAAAACGAAGCCCCCGCAGTGCCGCCCGCTCAGCGACAGGGCGGCCGACATGTCCGGCCGTCCTGCTTCCTCGTTCGCGTCCTCTGGCCATCTGATTGGCCGGGGGCACGATTACAGCACTCACGCGCATGCATGCGGGAGCCGCCGTTCACGGCATAGGGCTCTAAAGGAACGGCACGAGTGGCCGTTCCTTGAGAGCGCATGCACCGGTGATGTCATCGGCTGCATGCAATGTAAATATCTCCTAAACGGTGCAAGTTTAGGAGATATTTATAGCACCTCCATAAACCCAATCCTATACACACAGTTGATCCAAAAGAAGGTGAAAAACTCCCAATAAAGTATAATTCTATTTGCTCCAGCTGGGGGGAAAATAAATATTTCCTGATCCCCCAAGAGGCAATCAGATATCCCCCTGATCAACGTTGCCTATAAAAATTAGTATCCGTCCGAGATTCGATCCATCTATGGGCAGGTTGGTTGATCCATCTATCAACTTCAGTACAACCAGGCTGTCAGAGTTTTTACATGCAATCACTGCCAGTGGCTATAGCCGTCAGCAGTAATCCCTGTGTTCTGACTTCAGAACACAGCTGGCAGAACACAATAGCACTGCAGGAGGGATTCCTCCATCAACACTGAATGTGTTGATGGGGGAATCAAGCGGTTTTCTTTCTTGTTACTCGTGGTTGCAGGAAAGAAAATTTGCATCATCTATGGCTTGCTTTAGGCAGTCGAAGAAAGCACAGGAAGTCATCAGCCTACTAGATTTTTGGCAGGATTAACAGATATTCTTTGCATCTCTCATTGTAACAAAATAAGTTTAAAGTTATAATTAAAAGATCACAGGGGGAACAAATAAGAGAGGTTTTTTTCTTTGTTTTTGCTGTTTACATGGGGTTAAAGGGTAACTCCACTTCCGTTGGGAAAAAATCAGCAAATAAAGAAAAAACAATATAGCCTACACAATTGTGACACAAATCATATTGTAATTGGATGTTCTTAAAAATGACCTTTCCTTTTCAATCTGCAGCTGTTGTCATTTTCTGAAAATTAAATGCAATATAGCTACCTGGAGGTGTTCTGTACACAGAATGTATACTGACCACACCCCCAGAAACATCATTTCCTGCTTGTGTCATTGGCTCACCAATTTTCCTAGAAGTCTGTCTAAGATACAAGTCAGATTTCTGGCATCCCCTGCAACAAAAATTTCATTTTTTGGTGAGATACTCCCAATAGGAACTGTCTAAAGGGATGCAGGCCCAGCAGATTTCCTCATTAGAGCCATGCAGCTGCCACAGCTGATAGATAATTATGAAACCACTCCCATTAGACCCACTCAGCACAGAGGAACTAACAGGGATTTCTTCAGAGATCACCCAGAGGGGAATGTTTTTTTCTCAACAAAAGTGGAGTTACGCTTTAAGGGCTCTTTCACAAGGGCGGTCCAATCAGATCCGCCTGTCAGTTTTTTAGGCGGATCTGATCAGATGCCCCATTCAGCCCTACGGAGCAGCGGATGTCCGCTGACACCCGCTGCCATCCGCATCCGATCCTGTCCGTGAAATCCGGACGGATGGAAACCCTATTTTCCATCCGTCCTGGGGATCGGATCGGATGAGAGCGGACAGACGGAGAGCAGCGGGGGCTGTGACACCTCCCTCTCCGCACTGCAAGCGGAGACGGAGCTGTCATCCGCCGGCTCAGCGGGGATCAAGGATAGATCCCCGCTGAGCAGCACGGATCCGCCTACGGAGGCGGACTGTGTGAAAGAGCCCTAAGAGTTATTGATGGCTTGCAATATTAAAACTTGTACCAGTTCAAACACAATCCACATGGAATGTATATTTCTTGTGTATTTTATGCACATTTGAAATCCATGCATGTCTACTGTTTGATCTGCTAACACAGACAAATGTATTTCCTGATTTACCAATTCATCTTCCTCGTTTAGCAATTAAGGCTCTTGTGTTAGCTCTCTCCTCCTGCCTATTCACTGGACAGTTATGTTAATTGAAATGGGTTGACCTGCAAAGTAGTAAAGGAAATTAGTAAAATTAGTAAATTACAGCTATATAGGGTTAGTTAGCTGTGTTAAAGCCCATCTTAAGGACAGTATGTTGTGACCCTCCTAGATAGCAAGGGGTTAAATGATCCTTTAGCCTAGGGGTATGAGGGTATAGGCAGAAATACATACTTTGTTCCTAGTTGCCATATGATTTCTTGGTGCTGAACAACCAGTCCTCTTTGCCAGTTGGTTGGTGCCTCTCCAATGTCATCATATACTTTGTAGGACCAATAGTTCTGCATTGTACATGAGGATGCTGAGGACTGTCCATATACTAGGAGTGGATGAGAACACTGGGGTAGGTAGAAACCTATGGCACTTTTCCACTGCAAGTACCGGCTCGGCTCTACTCAGCCCTGCTTGGCCCAGTTTGCTTTTCCACTGCTGGTACCGCATGGTACGGTGTTGGAACGATTCGGTACGGTACGGTATGGTTTGCTTTTCCACTAAAGTAGTACTAAAGTTAAGTGGGTGGGATAACAACGGGGTGGGTGGGATTCTCTGACCAATCAGTGGCTAGTAGTGACTGCATGCAAGGATTGTGGGATATGGTTCCCGGGTATGGTACCTCTTGGAACCACAATCGAGGTGGTACTGTTTTTGAGAGCCGTACCGTTCGGTTCCATGCAGTGGAAAAGCGCCGCCGTACCGTACCGAACCGTTCCTACACCGTACCATGCGGTACCAGCAGTGGAAAAGCACAAAAGCGAGCCAAACAGTTCGGTTCCATGCAGTGGAAAAGCGCCGCCGTACCATACCGAACCGTTCCTACACCGTACCATGCGGTACCAGCAGTGGAAAAGCACAAAAGCGAGCCGAACCGTTCGGTTCCATGCAGTGGAAAAATGCCCTTAGACAAACTATGAGACCTTGCCATCCATGGGGAGAAGCGGGGGGACAAGATACTAATTTTTCATGGCTGATTGGAGTTCTGCTTTAAGCCACAATTTTGGGCAAACTGATTAGCATGGACATGCATTAGAGAATGACTATAGCATGTAATAGGTTCAATTTACGAAGGTTAACACAAGTATGAGGATCTTATTTTTGTTTTTTAGCCATGTTGTTGTATTTTTCAAATTGCATTGCACTCGGCTGAAAATAACTGTCACTTTTTTGGGAAAAAACAATCCTTGGTGTGTTAGGATTGGGAATGGAGCCTTATGATGATTTATCAGTTATCATCTTGTCTAAAGGAATTTTACTGTGGCTGAATATGGCAAAAATCGACATCTGTTAAAAAAAAAAAAAAAAGAGGCAAAATCACTCCTCTTTCCCATATCCAAAAAGTTGAAAAGTATGGCTATCACTGCTTGGATAAATCCTCTTGTTATTGTTCCTGTATGCTGTTGGTCCCCAAGGAAGTCATGTGATCTGCTATGGATATCATTGTGGCCTTGACCCATATGTATTAGGCCTACTCCATCACAAAGCACAGCTCAGTTATTCAGACAATTATAGCAGCTTGACTCCCCAGTTCCTCTTCTACATAACTTTTTTTTTTTCTCAGATCTAGTCATTAAACCACAGGGGAATGCTCTGTGTTTGTAATGTACATTCTTTACTGGAAGCCCACTCCTTGTATTTTTTTGTTGTCTTATTTCATAGGGTACGCCATGCTTGAGATCTGTGTATTTTAGCTTGGTGTGTAGAAGGTTTATTTCTCTTTGATGGTATTTTCATCCAAAACCATATATCCTCTTTTCCGTATCCTGCATACTGCAAGGGAATTTGGATTGCACAAAGGTTTTAGGCCAAAGAAAATTTAACGTGAACTTTTTCCGCAGGACTACATCCCTGATATAACAAAAAACACAGTAATACAATTGTTTTCCAAAAAGCTCTACTCTTTTTCATTAACAATGGGGGTGTACTGGCGCAAAAGGAAATGAGAGGGATACCATCAATTTCTATCATATAACAAAATTGTGGAAAAACGATATTAGCATGGCACATATGGAGTCCAAAAAAGTCCATAAAAAACCAAGTCTTTAAACACTTGAAGGCTGCTCTGTCCCAAGTAAGAAGAAAAACTTGCAGTGGACTGTAAAAGAAAGGCAGGCGCCACTCTAAGTGTAATATGACTCAAATTTTAATGGAAACAAAAGCACACTATATACTCACAAACGAGTAATAAAAACCAGCAATAGGTGAGAGCCATGAAGTTCATCCGGGGGATCGATAAATCTGGATGCCTATGGAGAAAAGATCCGACCGATCCGCTGTGTGGTCCGCTCGAGCCGATGGGAAAGCGGCTTTCTCCGAACCCAGGGGACACTGTCGGGGCTTCTGGCGGCGTACTTCCGGCTTCCGGCTAGGACGTGGAGCGTGATGGCGTGGGCGGAAGCCCCCCGACAGTGTCCCCTGGGTTCGGAGAAAGCCGCTTTCCCATCGGCTCATGCGGACCACACAGCGGATCGGTCGGATCTTTTCTCCATAGGCACCTGAATTTATCGATCCCCCGGATGAACTTCATGGCTCTCACCTATTGCTGGTTTTTATTACTCGTTTGTGAGTATATAGTGTGCTTTTGTTTCCATTAAAATTTGAGTCATATTACACTTAGAGTGGCGCCTGCCTTTCTTTTACAGTTATACTCTTTTTCATTAGCCCAGGCTGAGATGATGCCATTGGGACCCATTATACACATTGCTGTTTTTTTGTATTCGTAGCACGGACCCCAAGCTGGTCTCGTCTGTCCCAGCTTCTTTCCCTATTGGGTGCACAGCAGCCTGGCACACAGCAGTTTTTAATCCTTCCACACAATGACCAGGCAGAAGTTTTTTCTTTTGGTGGGTTTATTGTTTGAAGAACTTGGATTGTGATAGTGCAATACAATTTTAACTGTGGGCATTTTCTTGTAAGGATTAACTTCTTCAAAGCAGGCCTCTAAGAAAATTGGTTGTGGACATACAGCTTATGGGGATCCCACACTGGGAAGAGTCCTGAGCCAGCAAATCCTAAACAGTATCTATACAAAAGAAGTCAAAAACAGCAACAATCTCGTCAGAATCTCTCTCAGGTTTTTACTCACTATGTCCCTGTATATATGGATGCCTCCTTCCATTATCAGCCAGACCATGTACCATAAGCCTCCCGGCCTGATCCTCAGCAGACTTTCCTCCATACTGTTCTCACAGCCTCAGAATTCTGTCCCCCAGCTCTCCTTGAGCTGGGACTTTGAGAGACCTTCAACTGTCTTTAGCTAGATGGCCTAGGAGGGCAGACAGCCCCTTTCAGGCTTGGTCTCTCTGGACCAGGGCAAGGACCCTGCTGCTTGGCTCCTGACTATTTATGCACCCCTCAGCCCCTAAAGGTTGTCCTCTCGACCCGGGAAAGGCTGAGATTACACAAATATGCTGCCCAAGGTCCACCTCTCCTAACCCACTATTTCCCATGAACTTACTGAAATGCAGGGGGAAGCAGTAGAACCTGCAGACAGCAGAACCCCCAAAACAGCTAGAAGTTATCAAATCCTGCTCCACTGGTTAGAGGCGCCAAAAAAAATAAATGTACCTAAACCTATTAGCAACCTAACTAGGAGGGTGCTACACATTATACTTACGCATGTTGTGCCACGTGTCAATGTGAGAGCAGCAAACACATGTGCCTGGGCTGCTCTACTGCAGTGGTCCTCAACTCCGGTCCTCAGGGCCCACTAACAGGCCAGATTTTAAGTATTACCTTGGGGAGATGCAGACTAGAATACTGCAATCACTGAGCAGCAAATGATATCACCTGGGATGGATTTCAGTTATCTTGCAAACCTGGCCTGTTAGTGGGTCCTGAGGACCAGGGTTGAGGACCACTGCTCTAATGCATTTAATGTTCATGAATGTGATTTTTTACACAATGCACCTCAATGGCACTGGGCAGATGGTCTATTAGTCTGCTGCAAGCTAGAGGGAGCATGTCCTCAGTCAAAAGGACTTCATCCTTAGAAGAAGCTGATCTATGTCAGACATTTTAAACATAGCCAAGAACTGTAGAGGCACCAGGATTAACATGCTGGCATCTAAGTCCAGAAAGTAGATGTTGACCTTGGATGATGCCTGAAAAAAGAAAAACAAATGAAGGCATTGTCAGAGGTATCATAATCTTTATGAAAGGTAATACAAAAAACATATACTGTATATATGATGTTAGGTCTGCCCACTTGAAGACCAAGCCTTTTCTTGCACTTTTTGTATTTTTTGCTAGAAAATTACTTATAGCCCCCAAAAATTTTATATATACATATTTTTTAGCAGAGACCCTAGGGGATAAAATGGCGACCATTGCAATTTTTTTTCCCACAGGGTATTTGTGCAGTGGTTTTTCAAACGCAATTTTTTTTGAAAAAATGCACTTAAATTAATAAAAAAAAAAAAAAAACACAATATATATATACCCCATTTTTTTTATAAAAAAATACAAAAGATTATGTTATGCCGAGTAAATAGATACTTAACATGTCACGCATTAAAATTGCGCGCACATGTGGAATGGCGAAAAACGACGGTACTTAAAAATCTTCATAGGCAATGCTTTAAAGATTGTTACAGGTTACCTGTTCAGAGTTACAGAGGAGGTCTAGCGCTATAATTATTGCTCTTGCTCTAATGTTCGCAGCAATACCTCACATTTTTTGTGCAAATTCTGTTTACATATGCGTACGCGACTTTAATTTTTTTATTTTTACACTGTCCCTTTAACTTATTTTTTTTGTTTTTTTATTACTTTAATTCCTATTACAAGAAATGTAAACATCCCTTGTAATAGAAACAAGGATGGCAGGTCCTCTTTATGGAAAGATCTGGGGTAAAAAAAACAAACAAAAAAAAAAACTCTTCTACCTTTAAAAGCAAAAGAATTATCTTTTGCTTTTATTAAAAAAAAAGTGTACTTTCGCCCTAGACCGGAAGTGACGTCATGAGGTTTCTCATGTCCTCTAAGCTCATAGAGACCATCAGATGATCTGGTCAATGAGATGATCTGGTCTCTGTCCGCACCGTCAGATTGTTTCTAGGGCTTATCGGTAAAAACGGTAAGCGAGTGGCAGGAGGAGGGGAGGGAGGGTGGCAGGAGGAGGGGGGGGGGGGCTGTTTCTGTAAGTGATCTGGTGGCTAATGAGCCACACGGACCACTTTCATGAGAAATGTTGCCACCAGCTGAAAAAATAAAAATACTGGAGCTTTGGCCGATAGCTTTAGCCATAACCCGGTAAACCATTTGCAAACCGCAACATATATATACGTATTGCGGTCGGTAAGTGGTTAAAAAGGTATTACAGCTGTTGAGAAAAAAACAAGGGTTTATTCAAATAAGTCGGTCACACTTGAAATATCTAATTCATGTGATAAGATGTTTTAATAGGCTGGATCTGACAAAAAACTGTTATATTGAGTAACACCTCTTTCCGTAAAGGCTTGGCTCTTGGCCTATAAAAATCCATCCAGGATATGCAATGGTTTATGTAACTTCTTTTTTTTTTTTTATTCTTCCATCTGTTCCCCGTATGGTATTAAGAGACATATATAAAAGGCGATGAAGATTCTAATTATTATGCCTGGAGTTCACTTTTCAAAGTGCATTAGCCAATAATAATTGACTTCCAGTTATCCAATTTGCCAGTCTCAGTATACTTCTCTTTTTGTCATACTCTTATCTTAATAGGCAACATTTGAACCAGTCCCAAGTTATTCCAACGTTTTCCAATTATCTTTATATCTGAAATGTGGCCTTAAGTTATATACAAGTGTAGACAAAAGCCTGATTGTACCCTCTTACTCAACCCACTCTTCTTCCATGATTCTGTAGACCTTTCTCCTGTACTTCTTTCTCCGTTAACATTTAGTAGACAATGAAGAAGTATAGAAAGCTGGTGGAAACAATCAATTTATTGTTAGAAACAAAGATTCTGCCATATAGATAATGATCGTTGTGTATATTACGTGTTGCTGAATACCCCTGAGCTATAATGTTGCCAGATATGAATGGACCTTTCTAATAAAAATGTAAATTATGTGCTAGTAAAAGAAAAAAAGCGTTGTTAACAGAGGCTTTTTTTCCCTTTTCCTCTTAAAGGAAGTTGTTTGGGCCAAAAGATATATGATGGGAAGTGGAATGGTGAAATTATAATTGCCTCCGTGAACTCAGAGTCACTTTATCACAGACCTTTGTAGGCTTGGGGCTTCTAAGAGCTTAGTGTGTGATTTTATATGTGTGTATTTGCAAATACAGTGCCTTGCGAAAGTGTTCGGCCCCCTTGAACTTTGCGACCTTTTGCCACATTTCAGGCTTCAAACATAAAGATATAAAACTGTAATTTTTTGTGAAGAATCAACAAGTGGGACACAATCATGAAGTGGAACGAAATTTATTGGATATTTCAAACTTTGTTAACAAAAAAAAAACTGAAAAATTGAGCGTGCAAAATTATTCAGCCCCTTTACTTTCAGTGCAGCAAACTCTCTCCAGAAGTTCAGTGAGGATCTCTGAATGATCCAATGTTGACCTAAATGACTAATGATGATAAATAGAATCCACCTGTGTGTAATCAAGTCTCCGTATAAATGCACCTGCACTGTGATAGTCTCAGAGGTCCGTTTAAAGCGCAGAGAGCATCATGAAGAACAAGGAACACACCAGGCAGGTCCGAGATACTGTTGTGGAGAAGTTTAAAGCCGGATTTGGATACAAAAAGATTTCCTAAGCTTTAAACATCCCAAGGAGCACTGTGCAAGCAATAATATTGAAATGGAAGGAGTATCAGACCACTGCAAATCTACGAAGACCTGGCCGTCCCTCTAAACTTTCAGCTCATACAAGGAGAAGACTGATCAGAGATGCAGCCAAGAGGCCCATGATCACTCTGGATGAACTGCAGAGATCTACAGCTGAGGTGGGAGACTCTGTCCATAGGACAACAATCAGTCGTATACTGCACAAATCTGGCCTTTATGGAAGAGTGGCAAGAAGAAAGCCATTTCTTAAAGATATCCATAAAAAGTGTTGTATAAAGTTTGCCACAAGCCACCTGGGAGACACACCAAACATGTGGAAGAAGGTGCTCTGGTCAGATGAAACCAAAATCAAACTTTTTGGCAACAATGCCAAACGTTATGTTTGGCGTAAAAGCAACACAGCTCATCACCCTGAACACACCATCCCCACTGTCAAACATGGTGGTGGCAGCATCATGGTTTGGGCCTGCTTTTCTTCAGCAGGGACAGGGAAGATGGTTAAAATTGATGGGAAGAAGGATGGAGCCAAATACAGGACCATTCTGGAAGAAAACCTGATGGAGTCTGCAAAAGACCGGAGACTGGGATGGAGATTTGTCTTCCAACAAGACAATGATCCAAAACATAAAGCAAAATCTACAATGGAATGGTTCAAAAATAAACATATCCAGGTGTTAGAATGGCCAAGTCAAAGTCCAGACCTGAATCAAATCGAGAATCTGTGGAAAGAACTGAAAACTGCTGTTCACAAACGCTCTCCATCCAACCTCACTGAGCTCGAGCTGTTTTGCAAGGAGAAATGGGCAAAAATTTCAGTCTCTCGATGTGCAAAACTGATAGAGACATACCCCAAGCGACTTACAGCTGTAATCGCAGCAAAAGGTGGCGCTACAAAGTATTAACTTAAGGGGGCTGAATAATTTTGCACGCCCAATTTTTCAGTTTTTTATTGTTAAAAAAGTTTGAAATATCCAATAAACTTCATTCCACTTCATGATTGTGTCCCACTTGTTGTTGATTCTTCACAAAAAATACAGTTTTATATCTTTATGTTTGAAGCCTGAAATGTGGCAAAAGGTCGAAAAGTTCAAGGGGGCCGAATACTTTCGCAAGGCACTGTATATAGATTTTTTTTTTAAAGACAAATTAATATTTCAAAAGTTCTTTTAAAGTAGACCTGTACCTAAAATTGGATAATTATTACAAGGCAAATCCAGTCTTGTAAAATCAACTTCTGGTGAACGGAAACTTTGTAAACTTTTGTCAATCAGCTGTCAGTTCCGCCGTCAGAATACAATTCCCCGGTAGGGGGGGATTCCTTCATCTACATCTAACCTGTTCCTTTTTTCCTTTGGCCCACTGGCTGGAAAGATAAAAAACAAACTATGGTCAGTTTGAGTGTATAATTCCTAATTGGGATCATCTAAACATTTCCGCACCTAGGACAGTGCCTAGGCACACTCTGTCCTTTTAGCCTCCCAGGAATGATTTTCCACCTGCTCTTGTTTCTGATCACTAGATTAGGCTGATCAGGGTTGGGGTCTAACAGGAAAAAGATGACCTTTTCCCCTGGGGGCACTGTACTTTGAATGACAAATTAGTCCCGAACAAAGCAGCAGCTGTATAATGCCTACTGTCAGTGTGACATCATTCACAACCGACGTGTCTTACAGTATTTGAAGGACATGTTCAGATCTATGTCTGCTTTAGGAGGGTTCAACTTAAAGTGAGCCTGTCATCCATTTTAAACTATTTCAAGTCCTAGCAAAGATTTATTTCCACAATGTGTCTGCCATGATCTTTGTTAACCTGACCTAAACCGTCCCACTTTCACCCTGTACAGATCTTTGCTGACTGAGTTCTGTCACATTCGGGAATTGTTTACACCCAGAGCCAGCTCCTTTCCCCTGGTGGCGCTCTTCCAAGCCTATCTTGTGTCCAGGTTGACAACCCCATAGATTTCTGAGAGTATAATGCAGGGGTGTTGCCAGCAGAGGGAGTCATGCAGGTAGCACAAATTGTAAACTATCCCCACAGGCTGTGGGGGATGGGCCTCAGTAATTATGGATCTGTGAGGGGCGAGGGGAAAACAGAATAAGTAAATTTGTCTGAACCCGCACCTATCATTAAAGAGTAACTCCGATTTTGATGAGAAAAAAACTGTGGCGGCTGGTGCTCCATCAGTCGGGGGGGGGGGGGCGCCGGTGGCAGATGACCCCCCCTCCAATCACTCCAGCAGCAGACGGACCCAGACCCCCCACGCCAGTTTACTTACCTTGCTCCGTGGGACTGACAGGCGGCGGCGGCTTCCCCCTCAGTCCCCATGTTCCTTCTCTGCGGCTGTCTCCTCTCTCCTTGGCCAATAGGATGCCTTCTCCTTTCGGCCAATCGGGAAACAGGTCTCAGAACCCGGTTCCTGATTGGTCGAGAGGAGAATCAGTGTGGCAATAGTGAATATTCATTCGCTATTGACACAACTGGGTGGGCTCAGGGCGCAGTGCTCTGCGCCCCGAGCCCACCCTATTTTGCAGCCTATTAGAGCCTCTGACTCTAATCACGTGCTTAAAAAAAAAAAAAAAAACATTTGAATCCATGCGCCCTGCATGTAGATTAGGGGGCCGGACGTATGGATGGGGGGCAGTGCCCTTTTGCTCCCCTAATGGACGGGCCACCACTGGAAAAAAAACGCTCCCCTCTGGGTGATCTATGTACATTGCAGAGTTTTTAAGAAACTTTATGCATTCGTCTGAACCCGCACCTATTCGTTTGGTGAGGAAAAAACGTTCCCCTCTGGGTGATCTATGTACATTGCAGAGTTTTTAACAAACTTTGTTGCAGATTCCTACCTTTTAGTTATTCTTAAAGCGGAGTTCCACCCTGGATTTTTTTTTTTTTTTTTAATACCCCCGGGACAGTCAGGGCTAGTGCATTCCACAATGGCTAGCCTCTGATCTGTCCCGGGTTGCACTTACCTGTTAGGACAAATACTTACCTTGCAAATGTCTTGTCCAGCGCTGCCATCTCAGATGTGGGCAGCTTGAAGCCAGCGAGATGCCCTTCGGCGTCTTCTTCCGCCTTCTTTGGTCCCACGATGCTCTGCGCCGGCCCCGACGTCACTTCCGGGTCGCGCGCGTCATCCCTCTACAGCTTCTGGGCATGCCCAGAAGCTGTTTAGAAGGGGATGACGCGCGCGACCCGGAACTGACGTCGGGGCCGGTGCAGGCGCAATGATTCCTGGGAGCTATGACGTTCAGCTGCCAGGAATCATTGCAGAGCCAGGAAGTGACGACGGGCCGCGGCCGAGGAAGGATGAAGAAGGAAGTAAGGTAAGTATTTTTTCTTCGCTACGAGGTAAGTAAAAAAAAAAAAAATATGCGATTATCCATTTCTTTTTCAGGTGACCCGGAGAGAGAAGATGGAGGTAAGTATAAAAATAGGGTGGAACTCCACTTTAAGAAATAGCTGTTTGTTACTCTGCGTCCATGTGTAGAGTTATTCTGTATGGGAGTGGTTTTATAATTATCATCAGCTGCTGCACCTGATGAGGAAGGTGCCAGGGTCTGCATCCCTCTAGACATGATTTCCCTTTGGGAGTATCTCACCAAAAATTAATTTTTTGCTGCAGGGGATGCCCAAAATTTGACTTGTATCTTAGTGCAGACTTCTGGAAAAATCAGTGAGCCAATCACACAAGCAGGAAATGACATATCTGTGGGGTGTTCTGTACACCACCTGTGGAGGAAAGCCTCTAGGTAGCCATATTGCCTTGCATTTTCCTAGAAAATTACAGCATTGCAGATTGAAAAGGAAAGATCATTTTCAATACCATTCAGTTACAAAATGACTTGTGTAGCAATGGTACATGCTATTTTTTTTAACCATTTTTTTCCCATGAAAGTGGAGTTACCCTTAAAGTATATACCTTATTTACAGGCTTTTTTTTTTTTTTTTTTTAAATCTGGTGACAGGATCACTTTAAACACAAAGCATAATATAGATTTTGTGTGCATTATGTTTTCCCTGCCTATTTTAGTGAACCCTTCACTTAGTAATAAACTCATTCTCTCTTGAAAGAATAGCCAATAAACACTGTTCAGACACACCAAGTGCCCGTCCGCACAAGCCTACTCAAGCCTTGCGTGTTCCCCCCTAGGAAGACAATAGAGAGTTTTATATGCTGCAGTCATTTTAAAATCCTTTCTTACAATTTATTTTTACAGTATTGTTTTATTTCGAGTTTTAAAAATGATACTCAAAGAAATTACATTTGCCGTGTGTGTAATTATAGGTAAAATTATTACACCGGGAGGAAATATGTGCATTCTCATTCTCGCTACTAAAGTAACTGCTTATAGGAATAATATTTATCGACCCATAAATGTAATTTTTTTTTTTCTAACATATGTTTTATGATTCTGGCCAATGGCCAAGATTTAAATTAAATTTCCTTTTGTATGGCAAAGATCATTGTGAGGGCTTTTGGCATCACCCCATCTTATTATAAACAATCAAAGCCAAAAGAGTTAGAAATCTTTTATCAAAGCTACAAGGAGAATTCATTAAAAATAGCAGTAACACATGCATTATAGGATTTTCTCAGAGATTGCATATGGGGGAGTCAGGCCGCACAAAGTACAAAATAAAAGCCACAGGATTTTAATCATATATTTATCCTTTGATAGATCCCATGTGTTCTAGTGATCTTTTTTTTGTGTGTTCCTAATTACACTGGATCTGGGCTAGCCAAATTTAACACTCAGCCTGTTTTGTGGGTTGTTTCTCGGGCTGTTCCAAGCTGGTAATTCTTTGGAGTTTTTTTTATAAAAAACATATTGATATCAATAAATTAATTAATGGGAAACTGCATTCCTTTATAGAAACATACATAGATCAATAGCTCCACTCAAGACTGGCCTCTTCTGCATACATAGATCAATAGCTCCACTCAAGACTGGCCTCTCCTGCACATGGACATCCTGGGTGCCGTCTATCACAGTCCATCTCCACTCTTCGTTGAATATAGTAAGAAATATCAGCAGCACTCTTTCAGTACTTATAATTATCAGTGAATTGACTGCAAAAAGTGATGTCTCCAATCCAAAACTAACCTTGCTTTACGCGTTTCACCATTCCTTGCTTGCTCACAAGGAAAGCTTAACCACTTAAGGACCGGAAGGTTTTACCCCCTTAATGGTCAGGCTATTTTTTGTGACACGGCACTGCGTTAGTTAACTGACAATTGCGTGGACATGCGATGCTGTACCCAAATAAAATTGACGTCCTTTTTTCCCACATTCAGAGCTTTCTTTTGGTGGTATTTGATCACCTCTGCATTTTTTTTTTTTTTTTAGCTGTAAACAAAAAAGTGTGACAATTCTGGAAAAAAAAAAATATATATATTTATATATATATATATATATATATATATATATATAATATATTTTTTTTCTTTCTGCTATTAATCACAGCCAATAAAAAAAAAAAAAAAAAAAAACAACATTTTTCATCAATTTAGGCCAATATGTATTATGCCACATATTTTTGGTAAAAACAAAATCCCAATAAGTGTAAATTAATTGGTTTACGCAAAATTTATAGCGTCTACAAACTAGGGGATAGATTAAGAGCCGGTTCACACCAAATAGCGCTCCATGCTGTGCAATGGAACCATTCTAATCAGAGCGACTCAAGTCACTCCGACTTAGAAAAAGGTTCCTGCACTATTTTTTTGGCAAAGTCGGAGCGACTTGCATTGACTTCTATTATGAGAAGTCGTTTGCGAGCCGTGATGAAGTCGCGCCGCACGGGCGACTTCAAAGTCGCCCGAAGTTGGGCCAACTTTGAGTCGGATTAGTGTGAACTGGCTCTTATGGCATTTTTATTTACTAATTTATTTGTTTTTACTAGTAATGGTGGTGATCAGCAATTTTTAGTGTGACTGCAACTTTGTAGCAGACAGATCGGACACCTAACTGACACTTTTGAGGAAACCAGTGACATTACTACAGTAATCAGTGCTAAAAATATGCAATGGTACTGTACCAATGACACTGGCACGGAAGGGGTTACCACCAGGGGCGATTTAAAGGGTTAAGTGTTTTCCTCAGAGGGCGCTTCTAGCTGTGTGGGGGATGGACTCACTAGATGAACATAGAGACCTGTGTTCCTGAATAGCAGGAACAGAGCATCCCTGTGTTCATCTGTGACAGAACGGCAGTCTGCCTTGTTTACGTAGGCAGACTGCCGTTCTGTCTCAGTGGGGAGCGATCGTGGGTGGCCACCGAACCTGCTGATTGGCTCCCCCTGGCGCCAATCGGCACGCGCATGCCCACACTGTCTATTACATGAAACGATGTACACGCACGTAGTTTTGTGTAATAGAGCTGTCTTGCCGCAGTAAAAGTGCGGCGACTTTTACGGCGACTGGTCGGCAAGAGGCTAATGTGATTATCTTATTACTAACTGATTAAGCCTAGCCCTCTGTCATTCAACTGCCAAATGCTAAATTCTAATGGCTCAACCGATCTCCTGACTTTGGACAGTTCTATTCCAGGGGCAGGGCTTAGATATGGAAGGAGGCAGGACTTAAAAGAGAAGATTTGGGCTCTGTAAAAAAAAATATATATATATAGATATATATGCTCAGGTGGATGCAGCATTGATCTTAATGTACTTTTTATATATCTATCATATATATATATATATATAGCATATATATATAGCATATATATATATATGCAGCATTGATCTTACTGTACTTTTTATCTATCTATCTATCTATATATATATATATATAGATATATATAGATATACACCTATATATACATGTGTGTGTGTGTGTGTGTGTATATATATATATATATATACACACACACACATATATATATATATATATATATATATATATATATAGTATATGCATGGGGTGTATGTGTGTATATATATATATATATATACACTTTAACTTATTTATAGTTTTTTATTATATTATAATTTATGATTTTGTGTTTCAAACTTTATCATACCCGAGATGTTATAAAGAAGAACACACAGTAAAAAAAAAAATCATATGTAAATAGTTGGTTTGGACTGCTCATTCTTAAGAATTACATGCAAAATAATTGTACCGCTTTCAGCACCTAAAATCCGAAAGAATCATACCGCCAGGGAGGTTAAAAAAAAACCCCCAAAAAAACAATAACAATCCAAGAACTGACCAGAACAATCAAAGTTGGTCTTATGAGATGTGAAAAGACTACTTTTCAGATTTTACATCCGGTCCATTTAATTTTGGATTTTCCTCTTCCTTCGAGTTGTCCTAAGTGTTTCTGCCCAGGGAGTTATAGCGTAGCATGTAAACACTTTTAATATATGATTGTTCCATGATTGAAATGATATTAAAAGCCAACTAGTTTCTTACTGTTCTAGTGAATGAAAAATGTTAATTTATAGTGACTAATCCGCCATAGGAAGCCTTCTGAGAGCCATTACGATGCTGTAAGCATCTATGAAATGAATAATCGTATTTTAGGAGGGAAGGTCTATGCTTTTGATTAAAGCCTGAGTTAACCTATGTCATTTTTATTTGTGCCAAATATGCTGGACTCCGTCATTTACAGATATTCCACACTTTACTCATGCTTCAGTATTCTACAGTGCTTCGGCTTTGACAATTATTTGGTTATTAAACTTATAATAAAGCTGAGTCATTGAAAACCACTTATATTGCAAATACAGACTTGTGTATGATTTAAGCATCCTGCTAGACTGACTAACCTCTTGTCAGTAGCTTGTACAACTTCCTCTCAAAGAGTCAGCCCACCCTAAACTAATATTTTATATATATATATATATGTATAGGTAAAGCCCATCTTCTGCAAGTATCTTGTGGACACCATGACATTTCCTCACCCCACGCAATGAGCAATTTTTTTTCTTATTTAAAAAACAAAAAAAAATATACACTTTGGCTCCTTTCACACGGCCGCTCCGTGTGAAAGGTCCGCTGCGGGACTTTTTTTTTTTTTCTTCCACGGAGCGGATGACATTTCTGTCATCCGCTCCGTGTGCCCGCATATCATCCCGTCCGTTTGCGGATGATATGCGGACATAATGTATGTCTATGGCACTGCGGATGTCAGCGGATAACACCGCTGACATCCGATTTTCCTTCCTTTCCGTGTTTTACACGGAAGAAAAAATGGGTTCTGTTCCATTTGTAAAAACGGAACAGAACTGAATGGAGGAAAATCGGGTGTCAGCGGGTGGTATTCCGCTGACACCCGCAGTGCCATTCACTTACATTATGTCCGCAAATCATCCGCAAACGGATTGGATGATTTGCGGACACACGGAGCGGCCGTGTGAAAGGACCCTTTTAGTTCATGTGACATCTTTGAATGCTTTTTCTGCCCCCTAAGATTTAACTGGCGAGTGGAGACGAAAGGAACTTTTTCTCACTATTCTGCCAATCTAAAGTAGTGTGTGTAAAGCACATGGTTCAAACACAAGGCCCGCAGGCCCAATCCGGCCCACCAGACCTTGTCATGTGACCCTAGCACCCAGTTTTGCAGCCAGAACGTGGAGGAACTCCATTCTGCCACCTCCAGCTCCCACCCTCTGCTCCCACCCGCCGCTGTCACTTGTAAACACAAAAGCCTTCTGTGCTTACAAGGGACAGCTTTGCTCTCCCGGAACTAACAGATCCCTGCATGCATTCACATCAGAGACAGATCTCCAGCATTATTCGAGAGAGAGAGAAAGACTTCCCTGCAAGGTGAGGCAAAGCCGCCTACACAGGGAGGTACTAGAGCCGGGCCAGGTAGGAGAGAGAGATGCAAGGAAGCTTTGGGGTGGGGGTTGGGGGGGATTGTACACTGTACATAGTGCACCCTTAATTCTTGCACTCTGTGCATAGCACACCCTAGACCCTGCACTCTGTACATAACACACTCTTGAATCCTGCACTCTGTACGCAGCACGCCCCTAAACCCTGCACTATGTACATAGTGGACAACTGAACAGTGTACTCTGTGCATAGGGCACCCTTAATTCTTGCACTCTGTGCATAGCACACCCTAGACCCTGCACTCTGTACATAACACACTCCTGAATCCTGCACTCTGTACTCAGCACATCCCTAAACCCTGCACTCTGTACATAGCGCACAACTTAACTGTGTATTCTGTGCATAGGGCACCCTTGGAACTGCACTCTGTACATAGCGTACCCCTGAACCCTGCACTGTTTATGTAGCACACTCCTGAACTCTGTACGTAGCATAATCCTGAACTCTGCACTCCCTATTTGGTGTAATCCCTGAACCCTGCACTCTATATGTAATGCACTCCTGAATACACATTCTTTACGTAGCACACCCCAGGTACAGCCGGCCCCTTGAGGGCAACCATACTGCTGATGTGGCCTGCAATGAAATTGAGTCTGAAACCCTGGTGTAGAGGATGCTGATGCATCAACAGTATTAAGACAATGACCGGGACACACAAGAAGGGGCTCGTGACATAGGGCATCATACACTTTGGAAGGTGGCAGCTTTAGAACTGAATACTTGTTTGGAGCTTCATTCCACATCCAGTGCAAACATGGATGTAGATGGCATTCCACATCCAATTCAAAAGGATCTGCTGAGGCTGTAGGTGGGCATTAAACTACTTGATAGTTTCTTATATCTCTCAGGGACACTATTATAGAGATTTCTGTGCTTGAATTCCTTGGTCTCCACCCCTGCTGTGACCATAATGAGAGGGTTGCACTCTGCCCATTAGATTTTTAAACTTAATTTAACATGATGGAGAATGCAGCAAGGGGAGCTAGAAAACGCAGTGGTGGGGGGGAAGCATCTAAGACTAGCAGTTGACAGGAACAAAGTTGGGAACTATGGCATGAATATTGTGCTGCCGTTGTATCCTAAATATATAAAACGTTGGGGGCTGTATTCATTTTCAGTGGACTGACAGTTTCTCAAAAATATAAAAATATCAACGTAGGTCCTGGATATAAATGACCAAATGGTGAATTAATGCGAACTATAAAAATAATTAGATAAGTCAAAATAAAATGCATTCGGCGTTTATTAAATGTTTTTGATAGTCCGTGTTGCTAAGATGTTTATGACCTTTCTAAACCTGTCACTAGGCAATTGAAACTGTTTGAATAATGAAAAAATGCATAAACAGAAGTATATTTATTGAAAACTGCATGTCCGCCCTAAATAAATCCAGTAGAAGTTATGAGCAAATCGTGACTTTTAATGTAAAGGCAAGTTTGATCCCTCTCCCTTTTGTATCTTGACCATTCCCAGTGGTTCTTTAACCACTTAAGCCCCGGAAGATTTTACCCCCTTCCTGACCAGGGGGTATTTTGCGATTCGGCACTGCGGAACTTTAACGGAAAATTGCGCGGTTGTGCGATGCTGTACCTAAACGAATTTGACGTCCTTTTTTTCCCCACAAACAGAGCTTTCTTTTAGTGGTATTTGATCACCTGTGCGATTTTTTGATCATGCACTATAAACAAAAAAAGAGCATCAATTTTGCAAAAATAACAATATTTTTCACATTTTTTTTATATGAAAAAAATGTAAAAATCAAAATTTTTTAACATTTTCGGCCAATTTGTTTTATGCTACATATGTTTGGTAAAAAAAATCGCAAAAAGCGTATTTTGATTGGTTTGCGCAAAAGTTATTGCGTTTAATAACAAAGGGAAAGATTTTTGTCATTTTTGTTGTTTTTTTTTTTAACGCGTAATGGCGGCGATCTGCGATTTTTTTTTTTTTTTTGCGGTACTGCGACATTGGGGCGGACAGATCGGACCCTTGACTGACATTTTTGACACTTTTGACAAAATAAATCAACACACAGCCATTAATGTCTAAACCTATGGCAACAAAAGTGAGTATACCCCTAGGTGAAAATGTCCAAATTGGGCCCAATTAGCCATTTTCCCTCCCCGTTGTCATGAGACTCATTAGTGTTACAAGGTCTCAGGTGTGAATGGGGAGCAGGTTTGTTAAATTTGGTGTTATCGCTCTCACTCTTTCATACTGGTCACTGGTAGTTAAACATGGCACCTTATGGTAAAGAACTCTCTGAGGAGCTGAAAAAAAGAATTGTTGCTCTATATGAAGATGGCCAAGGCTATAAAAGATTGCCAAGACCCTGAAACTGAGCTGCAGCATGGTGGGCAAGACCATACAGTGGTTTAACAGGACAGGTTTGACTCAGAACAGGCCTCCCTGGCCCCCCCTTTGCAGCTATAATAGCTTAAACTCTTCTGGGAAGGCTGTCCACAAGGTCTAGGAGTGTGTCTATGGGAATGTTGAACCATTCTTCCAGAAGCACATTTGTGAGGTCAGGCGTTGAAGAAAAGGCCTGTTGGAGAGAAGGCCTGGCTTGAAGTCTCCACTCTAATTCATCCCAAAGGTGTTCTATCGGGTTGAAGTCAGGACTCTGTGCAGACCAGTCAAGTTCCTCCACCCTAAACCCGCTCATCCATGTTTTTATGGACCTTGCTGGGAGAATACAATGAATATCGTTAGCAACCACAGCAGCTGCTTGCGATAATCTCAAGTAAATCTGTCAGGCTGGTTGTCAAGTTGATCGATCGATCAACTTTGAAAATTCAGCCTGCCCATTAATGGTTTGAATCTCAGCCAGCTCCTGCTGAACTGGCCTGCCTAAGAGTGATCTATTAGAGTAGTTAGAACGTTTGTTTGTCCCTCGTCAAATCGAGATTTTATGGAGAGGTAAACTGACAGCTACTGACTGGCCTTTGATGTGTACTCTGGTGGTGTAGATGATGAGAGATTTCCTACTGGGGAAGGGGTTAGTTTTCTACGCCCACATTGTTGAACTAATTCAGTTATCCATTTTGAAAAAAAAAATTTAACGTGGTTGAAAAACCCTTACATATACCCAGTGAAGTGACTGGCCCCCTACATGAGTTGTACCTGTTTATCTGCAGTCTTCTCTACATTCATTCAAAGTGCAAAATTTACAAAGCTTGTCTGAGCTGTCAGAAAAATGGGGCAGAGGGCTGAAATTACGCTCTGCAGGACTCTATGAAGAGAGCCCTGAGAGCTGATTGGAGGGGAGGGACACACCCCTTCACACACCACACAGGAACAGAGCTGAGGCTGTCAATCAGCTGGAGCTCCCTCCCCTGTCACCTTTTTCCTCTTGGTGTCAGAAAAACTTGTCAGAAGTGACTCATGCTGATAGCAGAAGAACAAAACAGTAGATAGAAATGATACTTAGGGCCCTTTCACACAGGTGGACCCATCGGGCCTGCCTGTCAGTTTTTAGACAGACTCGATTGGATCATACATTACCCTCTACGAAGAGGCTGATCTAAACAGACATGTCCAGGTTGTGTTATTTTTCTGCATAAGAGGAGCGGACATGGACCTGTAATTTGCCTTCTCAGCAGGTATCAGAGGGCAGATCCCCCGCTGAGCAGACGGACTCCATGTGAAAGAGCCCTTAGTGCTCTGGATTGAGAGACATACACACTATAGAGGGATATGCTTTGTTCATATTTAATGTCTGAAATGTGCAAACAATATAAGTCTGAACTCCATTTTAACCACAGAACAAACACATTGTTTGAATACAAGATCCGTGTTTTCTTACTTGCATCTTTGTGTTTTTTTGTGTATTTCCTTGAGATCTAATGTGCAGTGATTTTCTATGAAACAAATCCTACACTTTGTGTTTGCAGAGGTTTCCTGTAGTTCAGACCACTCTGTGCTTTGCTCAGGCCTTGTGCAGAGTTACTGGTCTTGTATCCGCCCCTTCCTGTAGTTTTCTGCAGGCAGCCTGTGGTAGGACTTGGTGGGGCCTCCTCATATCTCTACTCTATGCAGAGGCAATGTGTAGCACAGTAAGCCCATTCACTTTATTGCACTGCCCTATGCACATTTGTTGCCCGAAAGAAGCCCCTGCTCCTTTTACACTGAAGGCAATTCATCAATCGAATTCGGTACAATCAGCCTGTTGGGTTTTTTTTTTCATCAGAGGCTAAAGGAAAGAAAATTGCTTGTTTCCCAGGACAATCCCTCCCGAAGAGCTATTGTGTTCTGCCGACAGGGAGCATAAGGAGCCTTCTTTACAGGCAGAATATCAGCCAGTAGAAGGCTCCCTGTCGGCAGAACACAATAGTGCTTCAGGAGGGATTACCCTGGGAATCTAGTGATTTTCTTTCCGTCAGCCTTTGGTTGAATAAAAGAAAATTACATTATGTAAGGTGTGCCTTAGGCCAGCCATGGGTTGCAGGAAAGAAATTTGTGCGATTCCCCCATCAACACCGGCAGTGGTGATGTGGGAATCCCTCCTGCCCGGCTATTGTCTTCTCCCGGTGGGGGGGCGGGGGAAGCCGTCCCCTTCAGGAGAAGACAGTGATTATTGCTAGAGACTATAGCAGCCGTTAGTAATAATCACATGCAAAACCCAGCATGCGGGTTGTACACAAGTTGATCGTTTGATCAACTTGGTACATTCAGCCTGCCCATACACGGCTTGAATCTCAGTCAGGTCCTGCTGAACCAGCCAAGATTCGAACCGTGTGTGGCCTGCCTAAGAATGGTAAGCTAATAAGGGTTTACCACATTGCAAAATGCTGTGAATTTATCTATGAAGCCTGCTGATTGGAGGAGATAGTAGAGAGGCCATATTAGCAGTGAGTTTTTGTTCCTTTACTGACCGGTCATGGTTTTGGTCAAGCTATAATTTGACTAAAAGGCCCTCTTATACTAATGCATTTTTGATGCACTGTTACCCTGCCTAAAGATGCAAGAAAAACACAAAAAAAATATTTCCTTTTACATCCTATGGAACCAGTGGGCTACAGGTGCAGTTACATAGTTACAAAGTTAGTCCGGTTGAAAAAGACACCTAGTCCACCTAGTTCAGGGGTCTTCAAACTATGCCCCTCCAGTTGTTCAGGAACTGCAATTCCCATCATGCCGAGTCATGTCTGTGAATGTCAGAGTTTTACAATGCCTCATGGGACAGGTAGTTCTGCAACAGCTGAAGGGCTGCAGTTTGAGGATCCCTGACCTAGTTCAAACAATAAAACAAAACAAAAAAATCATACAATCCCATATACAGAACCCTTTACCCACAGTTGAACCAGAGGAAGACGAAAAACCCCAGGGTGATCTAATTTGCTACAGCAGGGGAAAAAATTCCTAACTGAACCCCCGAGAGGCAATCGGATATTCCCTGGATCATCTTTACCATAGATGTTAGTATTCTGTTATATTATGTACATTTAGCAAAGAATCCAGGCCTTTTTTAAAACAATCTACTGAGCTGTTCAGAACCACCTCTAGGGGAGTCTATTCCACATTTTCACAGCTCTTACTGTGAAGAAACCTTTCCGTATTTGGAGACAAAATCTCTTTTCCTCTAGACGTAAAGAGTGACCCCTTGTCCTCTGTGATGATCTTAAAGTGAATAACTCAACACCACATTCACTATATGGACCCCTGTATTTATACATGTAGATCATATCCCCCCTTAATCAGTTGTGTATTTTGGTTTTGTGCTGCCCTACGCAAGACTAAAATTGGGCGCCCCCCCCCCTAAAATTTGCCCAACTCCTTTTTTAACGGATGTGACTCTCTCCAAAATTGAAGGACTGCAAGTCCCAGCATGAACCCCTGAGATCTCACGAGAGGGGGTTGAAAGGGGATGAGAGAGAGAGAGAGGGGGGTGAGGGAGGGGGGATGAGAGAGAGAGAGGGGGGATGAGAGAGAGAGGGGGGGATGTGTGTGTGTGTGTGAGAGAGAGCGAGGATGAGAGAGAGCGAGGGGGGATGAGAGAGAGAGAGGATGAGAGAGAGCAGGGGGGTGAGAGAGAGGGGGGATGAGAGAGAGGGGGGTGGGGGAGAGAGGGGGGAATGAGAGCGAGAGAGAGAGAGGAGGGGGAAGAGAGAGAGGGGGGGGTGGGGGAGAGAGAGAGGGGGGAATGAGAGAGAGAGGGGGGAATGAGAGAGAGGAAAGGTAAGAGAGAATCGGCTCTAGCAACCAGTGGCCAAAAGAGTCTCAGGTGGAGGGGGGGCGGCTTTTTTATGCCCCCCTGCAAAAGTGCCGCCCTAGGCCTGGGCCTTGTTGGCCTAGGCCAAAATACAGCACTACTCTTAATCTCCTCTTCTCAAGAGAGAATAAATTCAGTTCCTCTAATCTTTTTCTCATAGCTGTGCTCCTCCATGCCTCTTATCAGTTTGGTTGCCCTTCTCTGCACTTTTTCCAGATCCCCGATATCCTTTTTTTGAGAACTGGTGCCCAAAACTGCCAGATGACGCAGTGCATTTTGAAAAGTCCTGCATGCCGTATCTTTGGTGCCCTGTTTTAAAAGTGCACCAAAAACATACCTCCTATTAAAATCAATTGAAAATACATTAAAAGTGCATAAAAAATTCACCACGGTTGCATTTTTGATGCACTCTTTAAAGCGGAGTTCCGGCCACATACACATTTTTTACCTAAAAATAACCCCTAATCCTAAGCTATCCCCAATTACCCTAACACTAACCCCACATTACAGGTCATTACAGTTATAGAATAAAGATAAATACTTTCCTTCTTTCCTTTAAAATTGATTGCAGAGCGCGTCCATCTCCGGTGTGGGCATCTGAAGCCGTGGTGTCCCCCGCTGTGTCCTTCGTCCGGGTTCCTGGCTACCCAGAATGCCAATCACAATCTCGCATGCGCTGTAGATTGTGATCGGCAATCAGAGTAGCGGCCGGGGCCGTTTCCATTGATGACTCTCATCTCCCAGGACGCAATGCAAAGGAGGAAGTGACATCGGGGGCCGTGTCCGCAAAAGGAGGAAGTGACGTCGGGGACCGTGTCTGCACAAGGAGGAAGAGGAGGGAAGGTAAGTTTATTTTCATAAAAAAAAAAAAAAAAATGTTAACTATCAAATTCTTCAGGTTTTTTTATGCTAACTGTGATGCTGCAAAGTTTATTTTTAGGGTGGAACTCTGCTTTAAGTCACGTGTCCATGTTTCACAGGTGCATGTTGGGATTCGGGCAACCAGAAAATGCACCAAAAACACATTAAAAACACGATATGCGCATTTGAAAAAAACATACAATGTTTTTAAGCACACCACTGTGAAAGGGCCTTAAAGTGAAGAAAAGTAATTGGTCTGGCACCAGTTTCTGGGTTAGAAAAGCAGCTGAACCAAATTACAAGGCAGGAAAAATAGTTCACATGCATATATTTCAGCTGTATATTTAGATGTTTGCCAACACATACATTTGATTAGAAATGTAATGCAAACTTTAATTTACCTTCATTAAGACTCCAGCTACACAGGCCATCCACGACCCTTTTACAAAGTCACCAAGGGGCAGATGACTTGCACATAACCTTACACTTACCACACCAGCTTAAATTCCAAGCATGATTCATTTTTCTGTTAAAATTAATATAACAAGTTTAAATTTAGCAGTGCAATGTAGAGATAAAGACTCTTTGTTGGAGAACTCTTTGCAATAGTTGGTGGTTGAGTGGACCAGCATTTGCCTAAAAGAAAAGTTGATTGATGACAGCATCAATAAACTTACTAATGTATTCCAAAGAAAGACCTCATCTTAGAGGGGGAGATCTTTTCCTGGATTAATTTGCTATGAATTAATGAGTGATTTATGTGGCATGGTTCGTTTGAAGACTGCACTTTGCTTCTCAATTGGACTTAAAAGTATCCCTTTAATGTTACAAAATAATCGATGCTTCTGAGGAATGGCGTGGGAGTGAGCAGGGTGCTATAAAATGGGACATGTGTTTCTACCTATGCGTTTGATCAGTTGATGGGTTTCCGCGTATTTCAGCACGGTAAATTTAATTTGCTAATTGCAATATGACCTCTGAGTTAGTTTTTTTCTCTTTGCATATTAATAAAGAGCTATTGATCTTATAAAAGTTTTTAGATAAGTGAATGGTTTCATGTGTAGTATTTCAAGTGTGTTTTGAAGCTTATCCTGATCCGTGTTCATTATATTTTAATCACTTTAGGCACATGCGTCAGTTCTGTAACCTTCATAAACTGGCCTTAAGACTAAAATGCCTAAGCCTGTGCATACCCTTACAACTTTTTTTAGCTCCTCCCAGAAATACAGAATCCTGGGATCCTTTAATATGCACATTTCAACATTGAGACTGCACATTTCCTGGCTGGCCTGCAATTTTTTATTAGCCAGTCTCTTGATACAAAATAATGGCAGCACCAGCAGTTCACCAATCTGCTCCTTTGATTCTCATTCCTAGTTTGATTCATTGTTTAGCCTTCTTACTTAGTATTTGTTTACTTGTGTTTTTGGTAGAAAGGCCACCAATTAAAAGCTGGTTGTAGATGGATAGAATTTCAAATGAAATTTCCCAGCTTCTGACAAAAAGGCATGCTGGAAAACCAGCATCCAATTGGCATCCAATCAGCGCAGGTGGCCAATGACTGCGAGCACTGACCGGTGTGTTCTGGCAAATCGCTCAGCGGGGAGATCACTGTACTAACATTGGATAGTTAGTATGGCGAGCTCCTCCTGAGCTCCTCAGTTTTGTTTTTTGTACAGCCCAGAAAATATTTCAGAATATTTGTTTATCATTCTAAAGATTTAAATTGCTTTCAAAAGAGAAGTATGGGTATTTTTTTTCTTTTCTTGTAGAATCATACTTATCTAGGTGGACGCAGCATCGCTGTGATGCGGCATCTGTCCCCTGCCGGTTCTAAGGCTGATAACTGAGTGATTAAACACCGCAGATCGATTGGTTCTCAGAGCTCCCTGAGCAAAGAGCTGATGACTATCAGTCACCGGCTCTATGCTTTAGCCCCCCCATGCACTCACTGGAGCACATGGCTATGGAGGGGGTGGGAGCAGCTTAGGGATGCACCGATCCAACTTTTTTGGACCCGATACCGATATCTGGCATTGTGAAATCGCCGATACCGGAACCGATCCGGAGCTACACACAAAGCAAGCGGCTGCAGTACAGAGCAAAGCCGCTGCTTCATGTGTACGACTCCTCCATTCACAGGCAGAGTTCATCTGATATCACTCCGCCTGTGAGCCGGGACTATACAGGAAGTAGCGGCTCCCATCCCATACTACTACTGCACCTAGTAAGGGATGGCTGAGCCGTTACCAAGCAAAAACCGGATCGGCCAGTGGATCGGTCAATGTTACCGATCCCCCCGATCCATCTAAAATGGCCATATCGGCGCCGATATCCGATCCGAATATCGGATCGGTGCATCCCTAGAGCAGCTGGCTCAGGTTCTCAGCGGCTCGCTGAGAGGCTGAGCCGGGTGCCAGTCCAGGCACGTGGGTGGATCCCGACCATATGGTTGCAAACCTTCCCCAGCCTGGATCAGCTCTGTGACGTCAGCTGACAGCGGGCTTCAGGTTGCTGTCTGCTGAAAACAGGTCACAGGAGTGCAGAACAAAAGTACAGCTAAATGAGCTTTGCCGGTACTTCTCCTTTTAACATTTGATTTTTGAATGAATGGACTTTACTGAATGAAAAACCACATACAATGGTAGAAACAAATTTGTTTGAAAAAAAAACTTCCATCCTGATCATTCTAATTTTCTCCTCACTGTGGTCGAAAAACAAACATCAATTTAGCCCACTAATGATTACAAATACAAAATTCAGAATTTCTGAACTGAAATTTAAAGGGAATCCAAATCAGTCTCCAAAATAGTGCATACTACAGAGCAGCACATTTTGCATAACTGTAGAGAATGGTTTGAGTTAGCTCCAGGCAGCCATGTCTGTTGGGATTATGGGGCCAAAAAACAGCTTGAGCTACTTCCTGGATAAATCAAACCAGGGATACTAAGATTGAAGATTGGTACCCAGTGGCACTGGTAATCAAGCTAAAGGGGCTCATGTAATAACAGTAGCAGATTTAAGGCACTAACAGCCTTTGGACCCCTTTCCCTAGAAAAATGACATTAAAATTAAGGCTCAGTTTGGGACTTCCAAATTCATTAAATTTGGTTAGCATCTGTTGTCCTCCAAATTTCAGGATTAGCTGTATTCTGTTGCTTACAGGAAAGCCTCTTGCCCCCCCCCCCCCCCCCCCCTCGCTCCACAACAGTAAATTAGTCCCCACCAACCCTGTTTTGCCATCACTTTTTCAGTGCTGTCACTAGACAACTGTTAAAACAGTACAGGAGCTTCTTTTCAAGAAGATTTGGGCATTTTGGCCCTATGGACTTCAATGGGAGTGCGTGAAAATGTGTGAAAAAGCGCGCTACGTACCTTTTGCAGATGTTTCCATAATGATCGTCTTTGGGGCACAAAAAAACATGATCCTGCCCCAACTAACCTCCTGTATTGGACATTGTTTCTAAAACAAACAAAGAAAATGCAAAAAAGCACCACAGATGCTTGTAAAATAGCCTGAATACACTATTGGGATGATTTACTATAACTGGAGAGCGCAAATAGAAACCAATAAGCTTCCAGGTTGCATTGCCAAAGCTTAATTGAACAAGCTGAAGTTAGAAGCTGATTGGCTAACATTCACAGCTGCATCAGATTTTGCACGCTCCAGTTTTAGTAAATCGACCTCTATTTGTGAATGTAGCCTTGGGCCTCTTTCACACGGAGCGGACCGGATTTCGATCCGCTCCGGCACTTTTTTTTTTACGGACACGGATGACACTTGTGTCATCCGGTCCGTATGTCCGCATATCATCCCATCCGTTTGCGGATGATGTACGGACATAATGTATGTCTATGGGATTACGGATGACACCGCTGACATCCGATTTTGCGTCCTTTCCGTTTTTTAAAAGGAAGAAAAATAGGGTTCTGTTCTGTTCCAAAAAACGGAACAGCACTGAAAGGACGCAAATCGGATGTCAGTGGATGGTCATCCGCTGACATCCGCAATCCCATTGACATACATTATGTCCGTATATCTCCCGCAAACGGATGGGGTGATTTACGGACATACAGAACGCCCGTGTGAAAGAGGCCTTACAGAAAGCCTTGTCCAAAAAGCATTATACAATAATACAATAACGATTCTCCTTAGATCGATCCGCAGGTGGATGACAGGTCCGTCTCGGCTCTGTGTGCAGAGACAGAGCTGTCAGATCCCCGCTCTCCTCTATGGGAGATCGGATGATAACGGACCGCCTGTCCGTTCTCATCTGATCTTATCCGATCCTCCAGACAGATAGAAAATAGAGTTTCCATCCGTCCGGATTTCACGGACAGGATCGGATAGCAGCGGGTGTCAGCGAAGACACCCGCCGCTCCATAGGGCTGCATGGAGCATCCGATCAGGTCCGCCTGAAAAACTGACAGGCGGATCGAATCGAAAAGCCGTGTGAAAGGGGCCTTTAAGAGGTGCTTTTTTAAGAATGCAATAATATCTTCAATTTCCCAATATAGTGATTAGTATACAGAAGGGTATATGTGAGCCCAGATATATTGATGACAGAAATTTTTGGGATGGCTGTAGATTAGAGATTGTCTGTTTATGGCCAAATTGGTGATGTAGAATTACAGGATCTATATAGTACAATACAATTTTTTTTTTATCTTGCTATCATAGAATTAAGATTACAATGACGCTCTTTATTTTTATTTAATGTATTAAAAGTACAGCATACATTCAGATTAGAGGTCTTTTAATAGCGGTGTTTGAGTCACGGCACGTTTTGGAGAATTAATTTGCTTTATCATGGGGTTTAATCAGTGCAAATGGCTGTAATGAGGGGGTGTGGAAGAAAACAGTCAGCATCATGAGATGACAAGGAAAACTATTGTAATTTAATATGCGTTGAGGATTCTTCACCCTTTGATTAAAAGGATTCCAGAAGCATAAGGAGATGTATCACTTTGAGGAGGATTACAATCACCTAATTTTATATCTGCTTGAAGAAAAGCCACCATATGATGCGCTCCTTCCCCTTTATTGAATCATAAGCTTTTCCTTTTTTTTTTGGTGAGGCTCGGAAAAGAGCATTGATGATCTGCAGTGTGCATTAACCCTAAGCAGCCCTTCTCAGTTCTGTTTGTTGAGTATTTTTCTATAGCATATTAATAAAAAAAAAGTAGCCTTTAGGCACCATGGACACTGGACGTTTTGCTAACTGTCCTAGGATCCTTTCTACTGGGTAGCTGAGTTTTGGCAGAAAAAAACGCAACTGAAGAAGCCACACTATTGGCGTAGTGCGTAAGGGGCAGAGCCGGTGACGTTATACATCTCGGAAAGGAAGCGACTTGTTGTATGTGGGGAGCCTGGTTGCATGGATATCTTACAGGAGCCAGTATACCTTGGACATATATCTATATGTGCTGATATCTGTAGTGCACCAGGGATAGTGCATTGTACTAAGTGAGTTTACATATGAGAGTGATTACCATATGTGCTATGGGCATTTGTTTTTTTCTCTTTGAGCATATAAAGTAAGTAAAGAGTTAAATAAAGAGGAGCACACCTAGATCCATGCTTGCAAGTTGGGTTAAGGAGCAGTGAGTGAAGGGAGAACCTACGACGGAAGAGGAGAAAAAGGAGATGTTTAACGTGATCCGATGTAGAAAATACCCCTTTCATTGGTATTTAGTGTAAAAAATACCCGTCTCATTGGTAATCAGTGTAGAAAATACAACTCTCAGCGTAGAAAATATCCCTCTCATTGGTAATATAGATTGGAAAATACCCCTCTCATTGGTAATCAGTGTAGAAAATACCCCTTTCATTGGTAATCAGTGTACAAAATACCCCTCTCATTGGTAATCAGTGTACAAAATACCCCTCTCATTGGTATTTAGTGTAAAAAATACTCGTCTCATTGGTAATCAGTGTAGAAAATACAACTCTCATTGGTAATCAGTGTGGAAAATGCCCCTCTCATTGGTAATCTAGATGGGAAAATACCCCTTTCATTGGTAATCAGTGTGGAAAATGCCCCTCTCATTGGTAATCAGTGTAGAAAATACCCCTCTCATTGGTAATCAATGTAGAAAATACCCCTCTCATTGATAATCCGTGTAGAAAATACCCATCTCATTAATAATCAGTGTAGAAAATACCTCTCTCGTTGGTAATCAGTGTACAAAATACCCCTCTCATTGGTAATCAGTGTACAAAATACCCCTCTCATTGGTAATCAGTGTAGAAAATACCCCTCTCATTGGTAATCAGTGTACAAAATACCCCTCTCATTGGTAATCAGTGTACAAAATACCCCTCTCATTGGTAATCAGTGTACAAAATACCCCTCTCAGTGTACAAAATACCCCTCTCATTGGTAATCAGTGTAAAAAATACCCCTCTCATTGGTAATCCGTGTAGAAAATAACCCTCTCATTGGTAATCAATGTAGAAAATACCCCTCTCATTGGTAATCGGTGTACAAAATACCCCTCTCATTGGTAATCAGTGTAGAAAATACCCCTCTCATTGATAATCAGTGTACAAAATACCCCTCTCATTGACAATTACTGTACATAATACCACTCACATTGGTAACATTTTGTTACATTTTTATTTTTTAAATTAAGATACGCTTTAATCTCACTTTCTCCGTTGACAGTAGTGCATTTTGCCAATTCGTAAAAAGAAACCAAGATATTCCCCAAAATCTTCAAAAAAAAGTTCTCCAAAAATTAATTCTCTAAAATGTCAAAGTTAATACAATGTACTACCGGTTTTACTCATCACTAAGGCTGGCCATACACAGAGCAAATTTTTTTTCTCCCGCGGCAGGGTGAAGGCAGACAGTAAATATAGCTAGCGGGTTTAGCAGTCACTAATGATCATCGCAAGTGAATCCAGCAGGCCAGTTGTACCCAAGCTGATCAATCAACTTGGTACATCCGAGATTTGAACCGTGTATGGCCAGCCTAAATGAGAGTTTAGATTCCTCAGTTTTAAAATAAAATGAGCCTGATGAAATGATTATATTAATATTAATGAAATTAAAATAAATAAATGACAAAAAATAAAATGCAAATGTCCAAGTCGTAAAAGGCAAGCAGAAATCGAGTCCTATTCCGTTTGGCACAAGAAGAGAGCTTGAAAAGCAAAGATGTCGGCAGACGGTTAAAATCTTTTCTATCAGACAGCACCACCTGCTCCTTCAGTTTTCATAGTAAATGAGGTCTTATTAAAAAATGTCATGACTCCTCTTCCTTAGAACTTTCCCTGCCTACGGGCAGCGAGTTCATAACGAATATATCTTTTTTTAATAAATGCCAGACAAAGTACAGATTTGTATCGCTAACAACCATCTTCTTGAAACTGGAGATAAAGAAAACCATTCACCTATACAGATCAGGTCCAGCTCCAGGTTAAGCATCGCCTGCCCTCTACCTACCTTGCCCGGCCACATTTAAAGTGGAAGAACACCCTTTCTGTAAACTTGTACCCACAGGTAGGTCTACAATAAGGCTTACCTGTAGGTACTATGAATATCTGCTAAACTTGCACGGTTTAGGAGAAATTCGCACTTCATGCAGCCGGTGATGTGACCGGTGCACGCGCTATGAAGGGACGGTATACTGGGAGTGATGTCATCGTGACGCAGCCAATCAGATGGCTGGAGAACATGAACCTAGAAGAAAGACCAGGTAAAGATGAAAGCCTCTGTCGGAGCTGACAGCGTGGCGCTGCAGGGCTTCATTCTAAGGGAAGTATTTCACAATAAGCTAGTATTTGATGCATACTAGCGCACTATGCCTTTACTTTGCAGGGTTAAAAAAAAAAAAAAGGAGAAAAATTGGTGCAGTATATTACCGCTTTGAAAAAAAAAAGTTTGTCATACCTTTCTTCAGTTGTCTTCTGTCCACTCACATAATGCGCGGGGTCCTTAGTCCTCCAGGTCTGAGCAGTCATACGGGCAAAAGAAAACCTGGGTAAAAAACCCCAAAAATCAGTTAAAGTGGAGTTCCACCCTAAAATGATCCTTACCTCCATCTTCTCGCTCTGGGTCACCTGAAAATTAAATGGATAATTGCATTTTTTTTTTACTTACCTCGTAGAGAAGAAAATATACTTACCTTACTTCCTTCTTCCTCCCCTCGGCGGCCACAGCGATTCGTCACTTCCTGGCTTTGCAATGATTCCTGGGAGCTGAACGTCATCGCTCCCAGGAATCATTGCGCCTGCACCGGCGTCAGTTCCGGGGCGCGCGCGTCATTCCACCGGGGCCGGTGCAGTGCATCGTGGGAGCGAAGAAGACGGAAGAGGACGCCGAAGAGGATCGCGCTGGCTTCAAGCTGCCCACACCTGAGATGGCAGCGCTGGACAATACTTTTTCAAGGTAAGTATTTGTCCTAAAAGGTAAGTGCAACCCGGGACAGATCAGAGGCTATCCATTGTGGAATGTACTAGCCCTGACTGTCCCGGGGGTATTTTTATAAAAAAAAATATTCCAGGGTGGAACTCCGCTTTAAAGTAAAAGCTCAGCCAAAAACAAACTAACTCTCAATCTACTTGCAGCCACATTCAGAAACTACCCTATCCAGCCGTGTAATGCAAAAATCAATATACATACCTTTTCTGCAGCCGCTCCGGCCCTGTCCCATGCTGAGCTGTCAGCGGCAGCTTCTCTGCGTAGGTGTGTGCACAAGAGGCACCCAGCAATGGAAGCCCCATAGTACTGTCTATGGGTGACGTTACTTCCCAGGCATTTCCCAGCCATTGTCGGCTGTCTCTTCTGCAGAGCTTCCACCGTTGGAGACCGTCCCTGATCGGCTTCAGAGAGAGAGGTGCAGCCCTTTGATAACTCATTATACTTCAGCGTAGAAAACGCATATTTAAAAATATTAAATTTGTTAGTGTATATAAATCTGCTAGTACATCTAACACTGCCCTCCCCTAGACCAGTGATGGCAAACCTTGGCACCCCAGATGTTTTGGAACTACATTTCCCATGATGCTCATGCACTCTGCAGTGTAGTTGAGCATCATGGGAAATGTACTTCCAAAACATCTAGGGTGACAATGCTTCTTCATCCAGAGTGGTGTCTGTATAATACAGGTAAGCCTAGAGAAAGAAAACAATTGCAGCTACCCCATCTAATGATCGGCAAGCTGCAATATATTCCATTTTTGGTTTTGGGTTTAATACTGCTTTAAATTGGTGATCAATATAGAAGTGAATCTTCACATTGGTGAGCAGTGTAATAGAGGCCCCTTACATTGGTGATAATTGTAGAAATTATCTTTCACATTGGTGAGCAGTGTAATAGAGGCCCCTTACATTGGTGATCAGTCTAGAAGTGACCCTTCACATTGGTGAGCAGTGTAATAGAGACCCCTTACATTGGTGATCACTCTAGAAGTGACCGTTCACATTGGTGAGCAGTGTAATATAAACCCTTTACATAGGTGATCATTGTAGAAGTAACCCTTCACATTGGTGAGCAGTGTAATAGAGACCCCTTACATTGGTGATCAGTCTAGAAGTGCCCCTTCACATTGGTGAGCAGTGTAATAGAGGCCCCTTACATTGGTGATCATTGTAGAAGTGACCCTTCACATTGGTGAGCAGTGTAATAGAAACCCTTTACATTGGTGATCAGTCTAGAAGTGACGCTTAACATTGGTGAGCAGTGTAATAGAGACCCCTTACATTGGTGATCATTGTAGAGGTGGCCCCTCACATTTCTCATCAGTGTAGAAGTGACCCCTTATATATGGTGATCAGTATAAATGAGACCCCTTACATTAGTGTTCCAGTGTAGAAGTCACCCATAACATTGGGGATCGGTGATGTGTGTAGAAATGACCCCTTACATTGGTGATCATTGTAGAAATGACCCTTCACATTGGTGAGCAGTGTAATAGAGGCCCCTTACATTGGTGATCATTGTAGAAGTGGCCCCTCACATTTGTCATCAGTATAGAAGTGACCCCTTATATTAAGTGATCAGTATAAATGAGACCCCCTTACATTAGTGGTCCAGTGTAGAAGTCGCCCATAACATTGGGGATTGGTGCTGTGTGTAGAAATGACCCCTTACATTGGTGATCATTGTAGATGTGACCCTTCGCATTGGTGAGCAGTGTAATAGAGTACCCTTACATTGATGATCAATGAAGAGTTGGCCCCTCACATTTGTTATCAGTGTAGAAGTGATCCCTTATATTAAGTGGTCAGTATGAATGAGACCCCCTTACATTAGTGGTCCAGTGTAGAAGTCACCCTTAACATTGGGGATCGGTGCTGTGTGTAGAAATGACCCCTTACATTGGTGATCAGTCTAGAAGTGACCCTTCACATTGGTGAGCGGTGTAATAGAGGCCCCTTACATTGGTGATAATTGTAGAAGTGACCCTTCACATTGGTGAGCAGTGTAATAGAGTACCCTTACATTGATGATCAATGAAGAGTTGGCCCCTCACATTTGTCATCAGTGTAGAAGTGACCCCTTATATTTGGTGATCAGTATAAATGAGAGCCCTTACATTAGTGGTCCAGTGTAGAAGTCACCCATAACATTGGGGATCGGTGATGTGTGTATAAGTGACCCCTTACATTGGTGATCATTGTAGACGTGACCCTTCACATTGGTGAGCAGTCTAATAGAGACCCCTTACATTGGTGATCATTGTAGAGCTGGCCCCTCACATTAGTCATGTAATAGAGTACCCTTACATCGATGATCAATGAAGAGTTGGCCCCTCACATTTGTCATCAGTGTAGAAGTGACCCCTTATAGTTGGTGATCAGTATAAATGAGACCCCTTACATTAGTGGTCCAGTGTAGAAGTCACCTATAACATTGGGGATCAGGGATCTGTGTAGAAGTGACCCCTTACATTGGTGGTCAGTGCACATTGCCCCCAACAAGGATTAGAATATTTAGAAATTCAACAAGGGTTTTGATAGAGCTGATCAGTGGTAAAAAAAAAAAAAGAAAATTGGTAATCCAAAGTTTTATAGTTGGCACCGAGATACTGCTTGGATCTTGATGAAGGGGACATACCCCGAAAGCTTGTCCTGAAAAATTGTATGTTAGTGCAAATAAAAAAAGTATCACGGACAGTACTCAATTGTCTCTAGTTGGCACCAAATGTCTTCCTCTTATTCCCTCCAACTTCCAATTGTATTCTGCTGGAACAAACAGCCCAAAAAAATAAATGCATGAATAAAATAAAAATACTATTCTATCCAAATTAAAAAGGAGATCTGTAGGTAAACTTTACATCCCAATATGTGTATCTTCCATTCTTCTACTGGGAAAGGATCATATGCATTGAAATGTTTGTGTCTGCACAACATTGTTTGTTTTATACCTCGTACATTTAAGCTTTTCATTAGATTCTGTGTCAGTCCAGTTGCTGTTGCCAAGTACTGGTTGACAAGTGGTTGAATGACTTCCAGTTAAATGTTCTTTTGAATTGTGCTGTTTTAAATCTGTTTTATGCTGAAACCCGGCTTAGACACATGAGCTGCGCAGTTATACAGACAACATTGTCAC
This sequence comes from Pelophylax lessonae, assembly GCF_965119305.1. Lineage (NCBI taxonomy): Eukaryota > Metazoa > Chordata > Amphibia > Anura > Ranidae > Pelophylax > Pelophylax lessonae. The sequence goes on along the minus strand of NC_138772.1, from coordinate 503,927,317 downwards.
AGAGCATTTTCCCCGAACCTGGCACATTTTCCAGACATCTAGGTAAAGGCACATTTGCATTAGGTCTTGTTTAGACAATTATTTCAGTAGTAGAGTGTTGTGCAATTTTAGGGACTGATTATTGTAGGAATTTTGGAGTTTAAGTGATACCCGTTATTGGCTAACTTAAAGCTCAACTCCGGGCAAAAAAAAAAAAAAAGTTTTCCCAGGCAGTGAGGTTGTGCCCACTCTGCATCAGTTAACTGCTCTTTTTTGTCTAGGGCAGGGGTCTCCAAACTTTCTAACAAAAGGGCCAGTTTACTGTTCTTCAGGATTTTATGGAGGCCAGACTTGGGCCAGTGGGAGTAGAAAATGTCCTGGCATCCAGTGGGGGTGAACAATGCCCCATATTTGGTGTCAGTGGGGGGACTAGTGCCTCATCATTGATGTCAGTGGATGGAAGAGTGCCCCATTGTTTCTGTCTGAGGAATAGTGCCTCATCTTTGCTATTAATGGAAAGAATTATGCACCGCACCAATGTTGTTGTCAGTGGGAGGAATTATGCCCTTTCGTTTGTATCAGTGGGAGGAATAGTGGCCTAGCGTTGGTATCAGTATAAGAGATTGTGCCTTATCGTTGGTGCCAATAGAAGGAATTGTGCCCCATCATTGGTGTCAATGGAAGGAATTGTGCCCCAGTGTTGGTGTTAGTGGGAGGAACAGTGGCCTATCATTGGCATCCCTAGAAGAAACTGTGCCCCATCGTCGGTGTCAATGGAAGGAATTGTGCCCCATCATTGGTGTCAATGGAAGGAATTGTGCCCCATCATTGGTGTCAATGGAAGGAATTGTGCCCCAGTGTTGGTGTTAGTAGGAGAAACAGTGGCCTATCATTGGTATCACTAGAAGAAACTGTGCCCCATCGTTGGTGTCAATGGAAGGAATTGTGCCCCATCATTGGTGTCAGTGGAAAGAACTATGCCACATCGTTGGTGTCAGTGGGAGGAATTGTGTCCTTTTAAAGGTGTTAGTGGGAGGAATAGTGCTTAATTTATGGTGTTGGCGACAGGAATTCTGCCCCATGGTTGGTGTCAGTGGATGGAATAGTGCCCAAAGGGCTGAAATTTGGAGACTTCTGGTCTAGGGGATTGGAGAACAGTTATAATTACCTAATCCTCCGTTACTCCCCGCATAAGACCGGTCACTGTGGCTCCTGCCTACTCTTCCCCTGAGGTCTAACGGTCTTGTATGGTGGACTGTTCCTGACATCATAATGCCCATAGACCTGCTCTGGATGTGAGGACATCAGGAACACCGCTAGATCGTGAGGGAGCAACTTTTGCCGGTAGAGCGGAAGATTGGATGAGTAAATAAGTATATGATTTAACATAGGTATGCTTTAACACCCCATACACAGTTGGTGTTTAGACCCCGTGCATGGGACTCAAGGGTTGAAGACACATACTTTCTATCAGTAGTCTGTTAATCTTTATGAGAGTCTGTCAGCTGCTGCACCTGGACGAGACTGGGTGATGGACCCAGCAATACTTCAAGCAGATCTTCACGCTCCCTACCCTCCCTTTATTTTTTTTACCCCTACTTACATGGTTGCAGGTCCTGCACATTTAAGGTATTCACCTGCCCAGTGGATCCAGCGTTGGGATCCTCCTTTTCTGGCCCCCCTCAGTCCCGCACTGCCATCTTCAGTGACGTCATCGGTAAGCTTCTCTTCTGAGTTTAGCCAGTGGCTTCCCAATGACGCATCGCCTGGCCACGCCTCCTCCTAATTTCCCAGTGAAGAACTATGCCTACTGGGATAGGTGACATACATGTCCCAGGAGGCAGAGCAGGCCCAGTGCACGTCATTTGCCTAGGCCAGTGCTTTATTAAAAAAAGAATAAACAAAATAAAGGCATTCATCCCTGACCGCATATTGCCTAAAATGCTCAGTGTGCACGAGGCCTAAAATGCAAGCGGTGTCTTGTGGCGGGTGGAGGGGGGACACCTCACTCCACACATTTGTCCTATTAATAAATTGAGCAGCATAGCAATACAAATAAAGTTCAATGATACAAAACATGACAGAATGTGCTTCTAGCTAGGTCACACCATGTGCTCTTAGCAATTTAGGCTGCATCAGCAAAGGAAATTGTTTATGGTCTTTAACCACATACAAAATGATACATCATTCTCGCATGAGTCATTAATGTCAACCAGCAGAGCATTTCCCGTCACATGTGCCTGAGAAAGTGTTGACTGTATGCCACTTTACAATTTCCAGGCCCACCTCACCACTACCCACCACCATGGTTGACACCTCATATTGAAATCTCTCAACACACCACTTGAACGTTCACTCATCTCCTGCCAGCCTGACGGACCTCTCTTCAGGGCTTTCCACTCTCTTCTCCCCCTTTCCGCCAGGCTATAAATCAAATTAAGAGGAGGTTGGATGTTTTGAAATGTTCTGTAATCTTACGTGTCAACCATTTTCGTTTTGGCCTGCTGAAATTTATCATCGCTGGCATGGGAGTTTGACAGACCATGGATGAGATTTATGTGAATGGCAGGGAGAATAGTTTGTGACAGAGATCATGCCATCCAAATTGGCTGATAAATGTTTTTCGCTTATGCCGCTTTTAGTGTTTTAGTAAATAAAGTTGGTCTTGTTTTAGAGAAACTAGTTCAAAGGAAAAGAAGGCCACAAAGATTTCCTATTGGGCTTCATTCACACCTGAGAAGAGCGATTTTTGGCTATTTTTTTTGCGTTTTCGCCCGCATATACAAGCGTTTTAGCCTGTATTCACACCTGAGAAGAGCGATTTTCAGGCATTTCTTTGAGTGTTTTTTCCCCCTTATATACAAATGTTTTAGCCTGTATTCACACCTGAGAAGAGCAATTTTCGGGCATTTTTTGAGCACTTTTGCCTGCATAAATGAGGGTCTTAGCCTGTATTCACACCTGAGAGAGTGTTCATGGGGATTTTTAGTAATTCTTTTTTTTAGGCATTCTACAGGAATTTTTTTTTAACAGGTATCATGCTTAAGACTTGGTTCACACTGGTGTGATGCAGGAACCACAGCGATTTTGCTGTGCAGGTTCCCACATCACATCTGACTCGCAGGCAGTTCACACTGCAGAACCGCTGCGGGGGCCAATCTAAAAGTTAATGACTCCCCCAAATTGGTTTGCAGAATGCAGTGCAAACTATGGAATCGGATCTCATGGGTCTGAACACCCATGCAATCCAATTCCAGTACGACCAATAAGTGGTGTGAATGTGATGTGATTTCAGACATGCAAACCGTATGGCTGAATTTTCATCGCACATGTGATCTGCACAGCAACGCGGTGCAAATCACATGTGATGTCTGGCAGCGCACCAGTGTGAACCCAGTCTCAGGAGTCTATGGGCAGTGCGAGGGAAGGAGAACAGTTCTATCCAAAGAGAGGAATTCTTAAGTCATAAAAAAATGTGTGCATAAATGCGCATATCGCGTATTTACATGTGTTCCAATTGAAGTCGATGGGATCAAAAATGCTAGTGTAGGATGTAGACTGTAGGGGGATGGAGCATTCCAGTGGGAACATGGACAATTAGAAAGAATGGGATCCTGCATAGTCGGGTGTAGAAAGGCATAGGGAGCAGAAAAGCACTCAAGTGTGAGCTCCCATTCAGAGCTTTTTTAGTGCATTCAGACATTTTTGCTCTCATAGACTTCAATGAGAATGCCCTTAAACGTGTAATATGCATGTTTTTGTGCGCATTTTTAAGCCAGAAGACTTGCACTCCTACAGAATTGCTCCACTCCCCTTGCCCAGCCTAGGAAGCAAACTCCTGAAGCTTGATACACATGCAGCAATGCCTGCAAAATGCCTGAAATACAGTACAACAGCAAAATGATCATAAAACGCTTAAAAAAAAAAAACACTTCAAAATCACCAGGAATACCTTCTGTTGAAGGCCATGTTCACAAGCGATTGTTTTTTTTTTTTGGGATTTGCACAAGATTTTGCGTGTCACATAGGGCCTGCTCTTTCAATTGAATTGACTGCCTTATCCAGGTTTGTCTCCAGAAAAGAAGCTCCTGTTCCTTTTCGGGTGACAAGCTTCACGTGATTTTGAAAGGTGCAAATTGGGAGCAGTCGCTGTGTCTGTGGAGCCGCTGCGTCCCAATTGACATGAATAGGACAGCCTACATGGGGATGTATGTAGCACCATGTGCATAAAGATCGACCTGACAGAGGTGTACACTGAAGTACGCCCGTGCGAACGAGGCCTTAATCCCCTATATCTCCAAACTACGGCCCTCCAGCTGTTGCAGAACTACACGTCCCATGAGGCATTGTAAAACTCTGACATTCACAGACATGGACTAGGCATTATGGGAATTGTAGTACTTAAACAACTGGAGGGCCATAGTTTTGAGACCCCTGTATTATATGGTAGCACTGGAGTAATATGAGGCAGCACTAGGATCCAATAAGGTGTCCTGCATGCACATGTGTTGACAGGAGGAGACAGATGACCGAGCAGAGTGATGAGTTCATCAATCTGCTGCTGCACCTTACCTGTCCAATCACAGGCTAGAGGCTGGGAGCTGACCATGCTTTATTGCTTAATTGCGGTAGAAAACACTGAGGTGTCCAACCTAGCTGTGCTGTGTGACAGGGCTGTTTAATTCCCAGGACTGGATGGGCTGAAATCGGAATCCAGAAAAAACATTTCCAGTATATGTATTTACCCACTTCAGGTCAGCCCTATAGCAGTTTTACTGGGCAGCACCTATGCGCCGGATCACTTGTATATACACGATCCGAGACTTCCAGGTAGGGGGCTGTGATTGCACACAGTGGAAGCCAATTGTCCGGTGGACGGTACCTGATATCTTCTGCCACCCGCCGATCATCAGGCAGAGAGACAAAACTGCGATCTGCCTATGTAAACAAGACAGATCGCCATTCTGACAGATGGGAAGGGATGGAATTTGTATCTCTGCAAAGCAGGGAATTAATTCCATCTCTTCCCCTAGTAAAAGCACTGTACAAAAACATTGGCTAGGCACACAGTTAACCCTTTGACTGCCCTATGTTTAACTCCTTCCCAGCCAGTGTCCTTAGTACAGTGACAGTGCATATTTTTAGCACTAATCACTGTATTAGTGTCACTGGTTCCCAAAAGTGTCAGTTAGGAGTTTATTTACTAAAGCTAGAGAGTGCAAAATCAGTCACACGTCTGCAGAGACACCAATCAGCTTCTAACCTCAGCTTGTTTAATTGGGTTTCTATGCAGAAGTGTGACTGAATATGCACTCTCGAGCTCTAGTAAATAAACCCCTTAATGTTCCGCTATAAGTCACTGATCGCCGCCATTACTAGTATAAAAATAAATACAAATATCTATTAGTTTAAAGATGCTAAAACTTTTGCACAAACTAATCAATATATGCTTATTGTTTTTTTTTTTCTTTATACCAAAAACATGTAGCAAAATAAATTTTGGACAAATTTTTTTATTGGATAGGTTTTATAGCAGAAAGTAAAAAAAATATTGTTTTTTTTTTTTTTTTTGGTTTTATTTTGTTTATAGCGCAAAAAAAAAAAAAAAAAAAATGCGGAGGTGATCAAATACCACCAAAACAAAGCTCTATTTGTGAGAAAAAAAGGACATCAATTTTATTTGGTTACAGTGTCGCACAGCCAGCCGCGCAATTGTCAGTTTAAGTAACGCAGTGCCGTATTGCAAAAATGTCCTAGTCTCGAAGGGGGGGGGGGGGGGTAATCTCCCGGAGGTCAAGTGGTTATGCTACGTATTTAGCTATTTTTCTAAAATTCAATCAATGGACATGTCAGAAACCAATGTATTAAAAAAAATTGAACTCCCAATGGATACAGTATAGATGTGCATCTGCAGGTCCGATTATAGCGGGATCCCTGGAATATGAATGTAGATTTTGACTTTCACTGAAAATTGACAGCTGGCCACTCTACATGTTTCCCTGCCTATGACATGCATCTGCAATCACTCGCCCACCATGCTGTGCTTTCTCAGTTGCACGTCTGGAGCAGTGATCAGTTTGCAGCTATAAAGCAATGGCTCTAATTCTGGAGCGTGGCTGCCGTAATACACCTGACTTAAAAGGTAGCTCCACCTTCGTGGGAAAAAATATTGTAAATTAAAATAAAAAATAAGATAAATAAGTTATTTATATATAATATATATATATATATATATATATATATATATATATATATATATATATATATATATATATATATATATATATATATATATATATATAATTTATCTTATTTTATTTTTTATTTTAATTTACAATATTTTTTTCCCATGAAAGTGGGGCTACCTTTTAAGTTAGGTGTATATAGCAAATACAATATAGCATATACATTTGCTACGCAAGTAATATTGTAATTTAATGTTCATAAAAATGTAACGTTATTAAAAATTTCCTTTTCAATCTTCAGCACTGTAATTTTCTTTAAAATTCAATGCATATGACAAAGGTAATTTCCTGCTTGTGTGACTAGCTCACTGATTTTCCCATATGTCTGCGTGAAGGGCCAGTTCGCAGCCCTGCACCAAAAGTACCATGCAATCGGGTTGCTGTTTGTTTTTTAAAGTTGTGCATGCACTACTTTTGCTGCGGTCCCTCGCAATTTCAGCCCATTTAAATGAATGAGCTGAAATTGCACTGCACCCAGATCACATTTGAATTGAACAGGATTGCATATATATATATGTTCATGGTGTTAACTAGTCCTGAGGCATCCTCTGCAAATTTATTTGGCTAGATACTCCTAAAGGGTTAGTTACTTGTAAAGGGGTGCCAACTCTGCCACTTTCCTCATTGGAACCTTTTTAAGTGCATAAGCTGATTATTAATGATAAAGTTACTCCCATTTAGATGCACTCTGCACACAAAAGCTTTTTCTTCAGAACAGAATCAAGTAAGACTCTGCAACAAAGTTTGTTAAAATCCTTTGTAATGTACATTGATCACCCAGAGGGGTTTTTTTTTTTGCTCAACAAAAATGGAGTTACTTTTTAAACCAACCATACAATGTAAAATTTCTCTCATCAGGAGTTGGCTGAAATTCGCTCCATGTATGGCCAACTTTACGCCAGTGGGAATCCGCAAGATCTCATTGAAAGAAATGGGCCAGGCTGGGATTGACAGCCTGCTTCATGCTTTGGTGGAGGGAAGGAACTCATTATATCTGCATATTTGCGTTGGCTGTACTTCTCCTTTAAAAGAGAAGTATTTGTTTTAAAAAAACAATCAAAATCACCAAGATGAATAGAGCATCGGTCTGATGCTTCATCTGTTCCCCGCTGCCTCTTAAGACTGAGAACCGAACAATCAAAGACCGCTGATCACTTGGTTCTCGGTCTTCAGTGAGCAGAGATCTGGTGATTATCAGATCACCAGCTCTTTGCTCTGCCCCTGCAGTGCTCACTGGAGCGCTGTTCTGTTGAGGAAGGAGGAGTGGCTGCTTCAGGCTCTCTGTGGTGTTTTGAGAGACTGAGCCAGCTGCCAGTCAGGCATCTGGGTGGAAACCCACATTACAGTCAGGATCCCCCAGGAGTCTGGACTGGAAGACTGAGCCAGCTGTCGGTCAGGCATCTGGGTGGATCCCAACATTACAGTCAGGATCCCCCAGGAGTCTGGACTGGAAGGCTGAGCCAGCTGTCGGTCAGGCATCTGGGTGGATCCCAACATTACAGTCCGGATCCCCCTGGAGTCTGGAATAGAAGACTGAGCCAGCTGCCGGTCAGGCATCTGGGTGAATCCCAACATTACAGTCAGGATCCCCCAGGAGTTTGGACTGGAAGACTGAGCCAGCAGCCGCTTAGGCATCTGGGTGGATCCCAACATTACAGTCCGGATCCCCCTGGAGTCTGGACTAGAAGACTGAGCCAGCTGCCAGTCAGGCATCTGGGTGGATCCCAACATTACAGTCAGGATACCCAGGAGTCTGGACTGGAAGACAGAGCCAGCTGCCGGTCAGGCATCTGGGTGGATCCCAACATTAAAGTGGGATTCCCCAGGAGTCTGGACTGGCTGAGTAATGCTTTAGCCTGCTATCGGCTGAGTCTGGGTGAGTGCAGAATGAAGTACACTCCTGTGACCCACAGGAGAAGTAGGGTACAATGAGCCTTCAACGCAGCTTCCAGTAATGGTGTAGTAATGATGCTGCACCGGTCTTGAATTCAAAGCAAAGGTGCCGCGCTCTCGTTTTAGCCTCCATCCTGGTGCATTTTCCCACACAGCCTGCTTTTTCGATCCGCACACGCCAATTGTCTTTCAATACTAAAGGGACGAAGGTCCTGAGAGTTTTGAGCGCCGGACTATTTTTGTGCTTTCAGTTACTCTTAGGCTGGGCCGGCTTATACTACAAGGAGTTGGAATGATGGTACAGAGAGTGTGTCTATCAGTATTGTCACTGCTGATTTATAAGACGGTAGCTTGTCAATCAGCGCCTGGCCACACCTAGCCCCGCCCCTGCTTTCTGGAATGACAGCACTGCCTCTGCTGCTAAAGCCCTCCCACTGTGAGCTGCAGTGTCTGGAAGGGGGAGCATGTGAGACACAAATGGAGGAGGTCAGGGAAGGTAAAGAAAGTTTTATGTTTACTTTATAAGGCTTGTGTATCGCATAATAACTAGAGTTGATACTTGTTTAGATGATCACACAGGCAGTATTAGTTATGCTTTAAAAATATGATATATATTGTTCTTTATAAGAGTTGCTGGGTGCGTACGACTCCCTAAAACGTTGCGTTGACCACTAATGATTTATGTTCTGTAAAACTTTCTTGTTTCCTGTATGTACTGAAGCATTTAAACAGGCACCTAAGAAAATAAAGCCTTTCCCCGGTGTCAGCCTGTCCTCTTAATTAGCAGCACCATGCATAATCATGCATTTTAAAGCACTGTTTACAAGATGCCGCCTGGTTGACATTTACTGGGGAATTTTTCATATTTAACAACAAAACTGACATTCTCCAAGCTTGATAAATAGGTGTAATTAATTTTGGTAAATAACGAAGGAAACTTTTAGAGAGTGCGTTGTGAACTTCAAAAGCAGCCCTGCACAGAATATAAATGCTAATGGAGCACTAATAATTATTAATAGCGCCGGCAGCCCCGCTCGTATAAAGTGCGGGTACCGGCTAATGTTAAAAAATGAGAATGGCTTCACATGAAATTGTTAACTGAAAAATTGTTTAGGCTCCCATTATAATCTCCTTTGTGTGATTTGTGATTTGTCCTGCCGTTGATGTGTTGTGTTGTTCGTCTATCTAAGTTATGGCCTGATTGCGGATGGCTTCTTTAATGTAAAAGTCCCACAAATGTGCTTGTATTTACACAATATGTCTGCTTGAAAAATGTTCATGATAATCTTTCCTGGAAAAAAAGACTCTATTTTAGAAAGCACGTCTAAAGTTCTATCTGTGCGATAAACGCGGAGGGGACATCGATGACAGCTGTGGCCATATGGTCAGTCATCAGACAGCCATGTAAAGCAGGCTAATCATGGGGAATTAGCAAAAAACATGGACCATTAAAAGAGCACTCCATTTGGGATAAAAATAAAGAAAAATAATAAACGTACATGACGTTGGGTTATGTGAGCTTGATGTTTCATGCTGCCTGTGCTAAAATAGGAATGAGTCAAACTCTTGATACTTAAAGGGTAACTACACTTTCGTGGGGGAAAAAAAATAGCAAATAAAGAAAATCCAATATAGCGTATACAATTGCGACACAAATCATATTGTAATTGAATGTTATCAGGACTTTTTTTATGTTCGAACATGGTGGAACTCCGTTCCACCACCTCTGGCTCGGGTCCTCTTCTCCATGCTCACCAATATCACTTGTAAACACAGAAGTCCAGGTTCTGTACAGTATTTACAAGTGATGGCTTGTCTCCCAACAGCTCCCACAGGTCTGATCTCCTGAGTGGCTCCCAATGAGTTCAGGATGGGGCAAGGGAGATGCAGGAGTCTAGGGTCGAGTGTGGATGCCAACACCCCCATTGGATGGTCTACCTGCAAGTTAGAGAGAGGCAGAGCCACCTACAGTGTGCAGGGAGGTACTAGAGCCGACTGGGTGCTTCAGCTTAATACAGCAAAAAAAGTGGAAATTGATGAAGCTTTATAAGGGGGGTGGGGAGATGGGAGGCAGTGGAGAGGGGGTTGCATGCAGAGGTCAGAACGTAAGAGGGGTGAAAGTGAGATGTGGATGGGGGATGCAGAGATAGGCAGCTGTGGAAAAAGACTGAAGGTGCGCAGGGCATTCCTAAGCTCTGCACTCTGTGTGCGGGCCATCCCTAAACTCTGCACTCTGTCTGCGGGGCATCCCTAAACTCTGCACTCTGTGTGCGTCACATTCCTAAACTCTGCACGCTGTCTGCGGGGCATCTCTAAACTCTGCACTCTGTGTGCGTCACATTCCTAAACTCTGCACGCTGTCTGCGGGGCAACTCTAAACTCTGCACTCTGTGTGCGTTGCATTCCTAAACTCTGCACGCTGTCTGCGGGGCATCTCTAAACTCTGCACTCTGTGTGCGTTGCATTCCTAAACTCTGCACGCTGTCTGCGGGGCATCTCTAAACTCTGCACTCTGTGTGCGTCGCATTCCTAAACTCTGCATGCTGTCTGCGGGGCATCTCTAAACTCTGCACTCTGTCTGCGGGGCATCCCTAAACTCTGCACTCTGTGTGCGTCACATTCCTAAACTCTGCACGCTGTCTGCGGGGCATCTCTAAACTCTGCACTCTGTGTGCGTCACATTCCTAAACTCTGCACGCTGTCTGCGGGGCATCTCTAAACTCTGCACTCTGTGTGCGTTGCATTCCTAAACTCTGCACGCTGTCTGCGGGGCATCTCTAAACTCTGCACTCTGTGTGCGTTGCATTCCTAAACTCTGCACGCTGTCTGCGGGGCATCTCTAAACTCTGCACTCTGTGTGCGTCACATTCCTAAACTCTGCACGCTGTCTGCGGGGCATCTCTAAACTCTGCACTCTGTGTGCGTCGCATTCCTAAACTCTGCACGCTGTCTGCGGGGCATCTCTAAACTCTGCACTCTGTGTGCGTCGCATTCCTAAGCTCTGCACTTTGAAAGGAAAGAATATCCTTTTATAGTGTGTATTTGGCCCTAACCAAAGCACCTAATGTCATTTCTGTCGCCTCTCTCCTTCCTCTGCAATCTGCATGATTCACATTTGACAGTCTATGCCATGGACGCTCAACCTGTGACCCTCCAGCTGTTGCGGAAGTACAAGTCCCATCATGCTTCTGCCTTTGGGAGTCATGCATGTAACTGTCAGCTTTGCAATGCCTCATGGGATCTGTAGTCCCGCAACAGCTGGAGGGCCACAGGTTGAGCACCCGTGGTCTATGCCGACACCAGACAGTCCCGGGAGGCGGCCCTGCCCCCCTCCAGCACACTGCAGGTGACTGACAGCCTCAGTTGTGCATGTTTTCCTATGAGAATGAGAGTGTGGAGAGTGTGTAGCCTTTCCCTCCACTCAGCTCTCAGATTACACTCAGCTCTATAATCTGTAGTATAGGACATCAGGTTCTTGACTTTGAACGAATCCGGAGGAGAGTGCTGCAGATAAACAGGAACTTATGTAGAAGGATTGGCTTCATCTTTGTGAATCACCTGAGGCTACTGGCGGCCAGCTAGACTCTTTGATACATCTACACTTAAGTGCTGTAGCACATTTTTTTGCATGGGAGGCCATAGTTCTGCATTAGGCACCATGCACACTGGGTTACCATTGTTACAAGAACTGCTTGGACAAGGAGATACTAAGGGATCCCACATTGCAGGTATCACCTGTGCATGGAGCTCCAAAGCCTAGTGTGTTTTGTTGTGATAAGCTGTGACAAACACTACCTTGTTGTGACCCCAGTGATCGGATCAAAGGTCTTGTGGAGCCATTATATATAATAACAAACGCCTCTTTGACCTCTCTTTAATGAGGGTCACTGAAATCTGATAAGCCCCCACCTTGTATCCACTGGGGTGATTATCAAAGCGGCATTAACTACTAAACTATTAACTATTAAAAGTCCGCAGCTACAAATAATGTAGCTGCTGACCTTTGATATAGGGACGCTTACCTGTCCAGGGATCCCACGATGTGCCCCCCCCAAAGCCAATTTGCCCCATCGGCTCAGGTACAGGCGCCTCCATTGCAACTAAGGGAAACCGGCAGTGAAGCATGTGTGAGTCACACTGCGCTTTCTGAATGGCCTCGTTGTTTTCTGAGGCACAGGTCCCAGAAGGCAGCGTGGGGAATGAGGAGGGGCTGATCCAGATGCGGAAATGACACACCTCGCCGCGGCAGTGTTAGGACATAAGTACACATTTGTACACTTCAAAAAGTACAAAACAAATAGAAAAAAATAAAATAAATATCCAAAAATGAGAGGGGGGTGGGGGTGGCGTGGTTTTTTGTTTAAGATCTAGTTGTATTTTTGGCTGGAAGTTTGCTTTAAGTGGAAATGCATCTCTACTACAAAGTCTCACAAATGCCTGCTTATCCTGCTAGTAAAGCCCACCTTAAGAAGCTTCCTGTGATGAGGGGACAACTCTGCTGCACTGCTCCTGAATTCAGAGCAGGGTTGTCCCTCCTGTAAATGTGAGAGAAAATAATATCGGCACAGAAGGACAATAATAAATCGAAAAGCAGCTGCACTCCTCAGGTCAAAATACAATTCCTGTGTAAATAATATGTGGTACAATAGGCAGCGCTAAAAAACACTAATAACAACATAAAATCATTAGGGAGAAAATCAGAGTCCATGCACAAAGCCCGTGATGAGAAGTGAACACACTTTCTGGCAGGATCAACAGGTGCTCTAAGTGTTAGAATCCACCACCGAGTGAAATGGCCTCTCACCTTAGGCTTATTGGATATAAGCATATGACTCAAAAACTCTTATAGCGATCTCCCCTTGGTGGATGGGATGTACTCCTTCTTGTACTTCACCTCCAAGAGACCTCACACTGAACAGAAGCAACACCACAGAGTTCCCAAAGCGGACTATGTTCTGCTCACAGATAGGCTTCAACCAGCAACTCCCCTTGAAACCATGAAATAGGGAAAAACACCGGGCAAGCCCATAGCGTGATACTGATAAACTTTATTCAAATGAAGTTAAAAGACAGCCTCTTACTTGTATTAAAAGGTGAAATCGCATCAAACAATCATGCCGACGGGCATTTTGATGCGATTTCACCTTTTAATACAAGTAAGAGGCTGTCTTTTAACTTCATTTGAATAAAGTTTATCAGTATCACGCTATGGGCTTGCCCGGTGTTTTTCCCTATTTCATGGTTTCAAGGGGAGTTGCTGGTTGAAGCCTATCTGTGAGCAGAACATAGTCCGCTTTGGGAACTCTGTGGTGTTGCTTCTGTTCAGTGTGAGGTCTCTTGGAGGTGAAGTACAAGAAGGAGTACATCCCATCCACCAAGGGGAGATCGCTATAAGAGTTTTTGAGTCATATGCTTATATCCAATAAGCCTAAGGTGAGAGGCCATTTCACTCGGTGGTGGATTCTAACACTTAGAGCACCTGTTGATCCTGCCAGAAAGTGTGTTCACTTCTCATCACGGGCTTTGTGCATGGACTCTGATTTTCTCCCTAATGATTTTATGTTGTTATTAGTGTTTTTTAGCGCTGCCTATTGTACCACATATTGTCCCTCCTGTAGTCTGCGGCTGCTTGTGCTACTGTGCGATTGAATGTTGCAGGGGGTGTGGCTGTTAACATTGTCACTGTTGATTCATAAGCCTGTAGCTTGTCAGTCTGAAGTTAGACTCACCTAGTCCTGCCTACGTCTTTCTGGATTGACAGCACTGCTTCTGCAGCTAAATCCCTCCTGCTGTGAGCTGCAGTGTCTGGGAAGGGAAGCCGGTGAGACACAAATGGAGGATTTGGCTCAGTCAGGGAAGGTAAAGGGACATTTTTTAATTTATGATGCTCTTGCATCACATAATTAGTGGATTTGAGACCTGTTTAGACTGCCACACAGGAGTCTTTATTTGTACTTTAAAGCAGTGGTCCTCAACCCTGGTCCTTGGGACCCACTAACAGGCCAGATTTTAAGTATTACCTTGGGGAGATGCAGACTAGAATACTGCAATCACTGAGCAGAAAATGAGATCACCTGTGATGTAATTTAGTTATCTTGCAAACCTGGCCTGTTAGTGGGGCCCGAGGACCAGAGTTGAGGACCACTGCTTTAAAGTATTTGCTCCCTTTAGGTTTGTTAATTAAAAAAAAAAAAAATCTGCGGAAATTCAGAGCTGTTCTGTGTCCTCTGCACACTCCCTGTGTTATCGCAAATACCACTCCTAATTCTTATTTTTGAGAGTGGGAGTGACTTATTGATCAGAAAAAGCTGGGCAGGGCTAAGTCTAAGTTCATAATATGAATTGCGTGTGATTTGAGCCCATTGATTTTGAATGAGTTCATATCACACCACATCGCACCAAAGTCGTGCATGCACCAATTTTGGAAACACACTGCAACCAGATCACATGTTTGTTTTGTAACATTCGATCTGATGCAGGCAAGCGCACTGCATTTGCGACCTGTGTTTAGGGTTTAATTATCACTGCACGGAAACCCGCCACAGATAACAGTGCAGTGCAATTTGAGAAATGTGCACGGATCGCAGATTTTCTGAACCCCTTATAGTGTGAACTGGGGCTAACACAGCTCATTCCTCAAAAATTCTTTGTGTTGTCAGCCCACAAGGACGTAGGAGCTGTGTGCATTTCAGATCAACAAGTATTTTTCTGTTTTTTTTCTTTGACCTCGCCATACCCGTATTTTATCTTTTGAATCTTCATTGGGATTTTAGGGTTATCCAACTACGTGCTTTAGGTTTATCCAACAATCATTTATATGTTTATATATTTTCCTGTTTTTGTAGGGCAAGGGGTCTCCAAACTTGGTAAACAAAGGGCAGTTTTGCTCTTTATGTTAAGAGAAGTATGTCTTTTTTTTTTTCCAAAATCATACTGACCTAGGTGGATGCATTATCGGCCTGATGCATCTGTCCCCTGCCAGCTCTACAAAAGAGAACGGAGCGATCAAAGGCCGCTGATCGCTCAGTACTCAGAGCTTCGTGAGCAGAGAGCTGGTAGCTGTCAGTCACCGCTGTCTGCTCTACATCCCCTTGCTCACTTGAATTCTGGGCTGTGGACGGGGTGGAAGCAGCTGGCTCAGGTTCTCAGTGGCTCGCTAAGTGGCTGAGCCAGGTGCAGATCCAGGGTTGTGGGCAGATCCTGACCATATTGTCGGGATCTTGCCCAAGCCTGGATCGGCTCTGTTAAAATCAGCTGACAGCAGGTTAAAACCCGCTGTCTGCTGAAAACGGGTCACAGGAGTGCGGAACCAACTGGCTGTACTTCTACTTTAGCGCCCATTCACACAGGGGTGACACGACTTGCTGGGGCGACTGAGGTTGCTGTGCACCGCGACCTCGGCGCGACATGCACGGACTTCATATAATTGAAGTCAATGCAGGTCGCCTCAAAGTAGTACAGGACCCTTTTTCTAAGTCGGAGCGACTTGTGTCGCTCCTATTAGAATGGGTCCTGTGCTAATCAATGGCAGGCGACCCACCGCGACTTGTCAGGCGACCTAGTCGCCTGACAAGTCGCGCTAGTGTGAATGGGGTCTTAAGGGGAAAACAAGTAGCATGTTAAATAAAGTATTAAATCAGTATTTGTATCTATTTTTTGTAGAAATATGAGCATTCGATCAAGAAAAACATTGTCAGAACGCCTTTTTTTTTTTCTACAGATAGGTCAACAAAATTCAAATGCTTTCTCTCTATTGTAGATCCATGATTTATAGTTGACATGTACTGGCATGGCAATGCAGTTAGCTGTATTCATTCAGTACAAGCTTTAAACTGATCAGACAATTGTCCTAGTGGCGGTGTAAAGTCTCCCTCTACTTCCTGATGACATTCATTGAATTAGAAGAAAGAGATGGATGTTGGTTGCTGGCCGATCTATATTTCCAACAGTAGCACAGTAATGTTATGAAGCTTTCTTAGTCCTAACTCTATCCCTTTTTTTAATGGAAAATAAAAGGAAAAAAATATTCTGCAGACTGGCACCGAACTTTCCCATTCAACTAATGGATCGTGTACAGGTGGTTCCAAGCTCAGAATGTGGATACAGTACATCTTTAATCTCATTAACTACTACTGTCTATGTTGTCTGCTTTGTAAAAATTATATTAGTTGTTTCCTTGGTGCACTTTATTTATTTTATGTCTAGTGTCACAATGGAAAATAAAAACTTAAACAAAGACAAAATATGTATATATATATATATATATATATATATATATATATATATATATATAAAATCTCACAAAAGTGAGTACATCCCTCACATTTTTGTAAATACTGTATATAATTCTATCTTTTCATGTGACAACACTGAAGAAATTACACTTTGCTACAATGTAAAGTAGTGAATATACATCTTGTATAACAGTGTGAATTTGCTGTCCCCTCAAAATAACGTAACACACAGCCATTAATGTCTAAACTGCTGGCAACAAAAGTGAGTACACCCCTAAGTGGAAATGTTAAAATTGGGCCCAAAGTGTCAATACTTTTGTGGCCACCATTATTTTCCAGCACCGCCTTAACCCTCTTGGGCATGGAGTTCACCAGAGCTTCACAGGTTGCCACTGGAGTCCTCTTCCACTCCTCCATGACGACATCACAGAGCTGGTGGATGTTAGAGACCTTGCGCTCCTCCACCTTCCGTTTGAAGATGCCCCACAGATGCTCAATAGGGTTTAGGTCTGGAGACATGCTTGGCCAGTCCATCACCTTTACCCTCAGCTTCTTTAGTAAGGCAGTGGTCATCTTGGAGGTGTGTTTGGGGTCGTTATCATGTTGAAATACTGTCCTGCGGCCCAGTCTCCGAAGGAAGGGGATCATCCTCTGCTTCAGTATGTCACAGTATGTTGGAATTTATGGTTCTCTCAATGAACTGTAGCACCTTAGTGTCAGCAGCACTCATGCAGCCCCAGACCACAACACTCCCACAACCATGTTTGACTGTAGGAAGACATACTTGACTTTGTACTCCTCACCTGGTTGCTGCCACACACCATCTGAACCAAATATGTTAATCTTGGTCTCATCAGACCACAGGACATGGTTCCAGTATTCCATGTCCTTAGTCTGCTTGTCTTCAGCAAACTGTTTGCAATCTTTCTTGTGCATCATCTTTAGAAGAGACTTCCTTCTGGAACAACAGCCATGCAGACCAATTTGATGCAGTGTGCAGTGTATGGTCTGAGCACTGACAGGCTGAACCCCCCAACCCCTTCAACCTCCGCAGCAATGCTGGCAGCACTCATACGTCTATTTTAGGGATGCACCGATCCAATATTCCGATCGGATATCGGTGCCGATTTGGCCATTTTTGATGGATCGGGGGATCGGTAACATTGACCGATCCACTGGCCGATCCGGTTTTTGCGGAGTAACGGCTCAGCCATCCCTTACTAGGTGCAGTAGTAGTATGGGATGGGAGCCGCTACTTCCTGTATAGTCCCGGCTCACAGGCGGAGTGATATCAGATGCACTCCACCTGTGAATGGAGGAGCCGTACACATGAAGCAGCGGTCTTGCTCTGTACTGCAGCCGCTTGCTTTGTGTGTAGCTCCGGATCGGTATCGATATCAGTGATTTCACAACGCCGGGTATCGGTATCGGTATCGGATCCAAAAAAGTCAGATTGGTGCATCCCTAGTATATTTCCCAAAGATATGACGCTCGCCAGAAGTCTTGAATAAAGGGACGGAACCATACAACATGCAAGAATGTGCTTGTCTCTTATGTACACTTAGGACAACATGCAGGCTGTGTAGGGTATATCACAGAGAGGCGTTGAGGGGTGAAATTTGCCTAATGCAGAAATTTGAGTTAGACAAATTTGTCCTTAGGTGATATTACAAGGGGGTTATACTGCTGGATCCCTTTGTCCCAGTCTGCATTAGTCAGGGTTGGAATGTCTCACTGCCAGGAGTGGAAAAGTTTTTCCTTTAGTTATACTTTAAATGATGCATACAAACCTACACTGGTATTTACATTTTTTTACATTTTATTTACATTTTTCATCTTTTTCCTTTTTATAGATATGGTCCGGAAAAAGAATCCCCCTCTAAGAAACGTTGCAAGCGAAGGTGAAGCACAGATAACTGAGTCTGCTGCACCAGAGCAAGAAGATCTTTTAAGGAACTCAGAAATTTCCACTGACCTGATGCAAGAAAATAGTGAACAGTCTAATTCTGTTGAACATAACAGTGAAGATCAAGGTTTCCATGACCAAGAACCTTCTTCAAGCTTTAAAAAAGACTGTGAGGTTTTGGGAAATAACGAGAGAGGTGTGCTCAACTACAGCCACCTCAAGGGCAGAAACCTTGCCTACGATGAGGTGACGGAGAGGAATATGCTGACTCTGTCCTCTTCAGATCCTAGGGCTGCCTTAGAGCCCTTAAAATCACCCCAAAATACAGAAAGTGATGACACTCCAGATTTAGTCTCTGCTCCACTTGGAGATACCTCAGAGACCAGAGAAGAGAATGACTTGTCACCAAGGGCTGCAGACCTCACGGTGCAAAATGTTAAAGTAGACTGTCAGAACTCTAGTCCAGCCTCGGTGGCCTCTGAAAACCTACAAGTGCCTTTAGATGGGAGTTCAGGGCTGAACAAATCCCAAGCTGTTGTGTTGGTCAGTGACAATTCTGAGTCTGCACCTTTGTCCCCAGAGCTTCAGGATTTCAAATGCAACATTTGTGGCTATGGATACTACGGGAACGATCCCACAGACTTGATCAAACACTTTCGCAAATACCATCTTGGCCTACACAACCGTACCAGGCAAGATGTCGAACTTGACACCAAAATTTTGGCACTTCATAATATGGTACAGTTCAGCCAATCCAAAGATTTCCACAAGGTGAATCGTTCTGTGCTTTCAGGTGTCTTACAGGACATGAACTCTCAAAGGCCCGTTTTGTTTAATGGAACATATGATGTGCAGGTTAGTGGGGTTTTTTTTTTCCACAAGTAAATCCTTTCATTTCATGCATGTGTTGTTTTGAAGGACTGTGAAAGTTAAATGTAGAATTACATTATGTGTAAGAGCCGGTTCACACTACCGCGACCAGAAAGTCCCCCATGAAGAAGCGACTTTTTAGCGTGACTTGTTTAGAGACTTCTTTAGAGACTTGTTTAGAGACTTGGAAGAGACTTGGAAGAGACTTGTTTAGAGACTTGGAAGAGACTTGTTTAGAGACTTGTTTAGAGACTTGGAAGAGACTTGGAAGAGACTTGGAAGAGACTTGGAAGAGACTTGTGCACTACTTTGAAGAGACTAAAGGGCCGTACACACTTGACGAAAATCGGACGAAATATCCTCCGATTTTTCTCTGTCTTCTCAGCGGTCATAACCATTTTAGTCGACAGTGCATAAATGTTCACGAAATTTCTCGTCCGATTTTTCTTTTTTTTGGCACATTTGTTCCTAGACTTCCGGGTTGTCAGCAACTTCAGATCATGCGCGGTCGGCTGCTGAAAGTTGTGTACACACTAGCCGCAAATCAGGCGATTTCACATCGGGCGGGAATTTTCGGCAGATTTTCTACTAGTGTGTACCCCACTTTAAATGATAGGCGACTTTGTCTGTGGGGAATGCCTGGCTAATCATTTCTTCTTCCTGGAAAGTCTTATCACAAGTCGCTTGAAAATAGATAAGGATCCGACTTAGAGGCGACTCCCATTGAAGTCTATGTGCACAAGTCGGATACGGGTCACCTTGAAGTAGTACCGGAACCTTTTCTGAAGTCGGAGCGACTTCAGTAGTGCATATTAAGACGGCTCTCATTCATTTACATTGAATTTGTGATGACAAGAGACTTGGGGCGACTTGAGGGCACACAAGTCGTGTCCCAAGTCAGAGTAGTGTGAACCGGCACTAAGATCTGCGTATAATCTTCTCAACCGCATACATAAAAATGCTGTACAAGTTGCCATTTTTTACAAAATTGGGCAATAAATAGGAAATTGTTATCTCTGTGGAGTACGGACGGGAATTCAGCAGTATGATGACTGGAAGTCAGCTATGTATTGTTCCCCTTCTTTCTATTTTTTTAGTGCCTTCTGTTCTCATTATATAAAACAGGTTAAATGTACAGTATGTCTGGAGTCCCGTTTACACATTAAGATTATTCTAGATGATCATGATTGATCTTCTGATAAACAGCTCATATGCTTTACAATATATTCCTTTAACTTATAGTGGAACTTCACTCTCCCAATCAGCATTGATTATTTTTAATCCTCATGCTGCTAGCATTAGTAAATAGATTGAAAAGTATATTATATTTACTTATTTTATTCCTTTTGTTTTACATTTCTTCAGTTACTTCCTGGTTTCTTGCCTAGGCAAATTATGTCATACATTCAGTCTGTTTTGAAAAAATAACAATATTTTTTACATTTTTTTTATATGAAATTCCCCAAAAAATGTAAAAATCTATTTTTTTTTACTTCTTTTGCCAATTTGTTTTCTGCTACATATTTTTGGTAAAAAAAATCTCAATAAGCGTGCCGCCCACAAGGGGAGGAGTCCAGCAACGTAGGTCTACGTCGCTGGACGGAATCGAGCCAGTTTGCCGCAGTAGCACCCATGTGAGCAGTCGGCAAGTGGTTAAAGTGTTCACCTTTTCAGAAAAAATTAACTAACACTCTACTTTCCCCCCACCCCCTGGTGCCCGCTGAACCTACTTCCATGGGTGATAAGCTGTCAGTGCCCATGCAGCCTGTGTAGCGGGCCAGGGCTTTAAAATCTCTGCTCTTCTATCTCTTTTCTGTTCGGCGCTTCCAGAATGGATCCGAACAATTCTGATTGGTCAACACGAGCACTGAGCATTGCTCTGATCCAGAAGTGCTGCAGAGAGAAGAGGGAGAAGAGCGGGTGGTTTCAAATCCCCAGACCACTACACAGGCTGCATGGGCACCGACAGCTCAGCACCCATGGAGGTAAGTGAAGCAGTGACTGGGGAGGGGGTGGGGAGGGTTTACGGTGTTGGTTCACTTTTTATTTTTTCTGAAATGGTGAACTAACCCTTAAAAACTAATTTAGATTTACTGAACCTACCAGCAGTATCAGTAGTAGTAGACTTGGGTTGACTTGCCTTTGAAACATCTATTCTCTTTTGTCCATTGAGCAGACCCCACAAAATTTGCGAATGTTATCCTTGTAGCCTGGAAATTGGTTCCTATGTTTGTTGAAGGGAAGAGGTGGACTGAGTGAAGACATATTTGACAGGAAAGGAATTTCCGTCCATCACATTGACTCTTTGGACAGCTGTTAGTCCTCTTCGAGAGCTTCTCTTCCTTAGAGCCCCAACATACCATATGTAATGCTTCTAATGTTCTTGGTTAAGCAGCACATGCTGAGATGCGTATTTCTTCACAACATACAAAGCAGCGTGTTTCCTAAGCTGCTGCATAACAGTTCTTGAGTTCATTTCACACATAATAGGTGAAAATGCTGCTTAATTCATGTGTACTGCTAGTAATCTGATAATCCTTTGTGAATGATTATTATTAGTGATATGCTCAAAGCTTCAGGACTTGTGCTTTTCTCCCTTCCATTCTTGTTGTACTAATGTTTTTATGTATTGAGTGTTTCTAGAGGTTGCCAATTGTTTTTTTAAGAGTATTCAACTACTTGTATGCTTGAAGAAGGCAGCTTGGATAGGCTTCATATTTTGCCAGCAGTGTTACTAAACTCAAACAAAATGACCAAATTCAGGATTAGGAGGCAGATTAAGTGTCGGTTCACACTAATACGACTTGTCAGGCGACTTGGTCAGCCTGGCAAGTCGTGCACCATCGCGGTCCATTGAGTAGTACAGGACTGGTTCTAATAGGAGCGACAAAAAGGTTCCTGTACTACTTCGGGGCGACCTGGAGCGACTTGAATAGACATTCATTTTATGAAGTCCGTGCAAGTCGCGCCAAAGTCGGGCTGCACGCGACTTCAAAGGTCACCCCCTAAGTCGGAGCGACGCAGTGTGAACCGAGCCTAAAGGAATACCCTAGCCTAAGGTTTTATTCCCATGGCTATTTTTCCTTATTTTTTTGAAGGTTGTTGATGGAAGCAGCAAAGAAGGATATTTTGTTTTACTGAAATTGGTAGCAAAGTTCAAAACTTTAAAAAAAAAGGGGGCTCCTGGGTGGTGTAAATCGGTGTGCAGTGCGATGCATACTAGCACGTTATGACAGACTGACCTTAAAGCTAAGCTATCCAGCAGTACGCTGTCACAGCTGTTGGTGCTTCCATCTTCCCCCAGTCCTCCTTCCGGGTTCACGGGCTGTAATGACAAGGTACATTAGTCATAGTCGCTGCACATTGCTCTCAATGGACTCCAGTATGCCGTCCACTGAGAGCGTAGTGAGCATGTTCCGGTGACGTCACTGGCCTCTACAAATGAGAATATATCCTAAGCGGTACACATTTAGGAGATATTCATTTTACCTACAAGTAAGCCTTACCGGAAGGTACAAGTCATAAAGCAGA
The DNA here is from genome assembly GCF_965119305.1 of Pelophylax lessonae. Classification (NCBI taxonomy): domain Eukaryota; kingdom Metazoa; phylum Chordata; class Amphibia; order Anura; family Ranidae; genus Pelophylax; species Pelophylax lessonae. The sequence goes on along the minus strand of NC_138772.1, from coordinate 503,904,659 downwards.
CTTTACTACCGCTTTAACCACTTGCCGACCGTCCGCCGCAGATATACTCAGCTGTGCGAACCGACGTATGGGTACATCCATTCGTGGGAGCGCTCCTGGGGGCGTGCACGCTCCAACAGAGGGGCACACGCCTCCATTAGGCAGCGGGAAAGCCGATCGGGCACCCGCAATCGCTCCCCATGGAGAGTGAGCAAAAGTGTCAAAAATTTCAGTTAGGGTCTTCAGCTAGGTATTTCAGTGAGCTCCAGCAGGCGAGTGGACCAGAAGGAGGGAAGGGAGGTGAGCTGTTAGGTCAACATGTTACTTTGTCCTAAATGGGCAAACGACCGGTTTGTTTTCAGGCTCTCTTCACTTAGCCATAAAGGGGGGACTTGGAAGGTGGCTTTGACCCCTGCCATGAACCTCTTAAACACAGAGCCAGTTAAAGCAGAACTAAAGCCTCCTATCATTTTCAGCCAAGGAAGCTGCCATTTTGGCATCTGTTTGATCTTCATCCGCCATGATGCTGTAGGTGCAATTAGTTGTTACTCCAGCCATTTGATGGCTTGGCATTTTGGTTGAAAGCAGAAGCAGATGTGACAGTTAGCATTCCTGGCACATGCTGTTAAACTGTTAAATCAATAGCTTTAGTTCTGCTTTAGGTGTACTGAGACTTAAGGCCCCATTCACACCTGAGCGTATCGCTTTCAGGTGTTTTTTGGGCTTTTTTCAGGCGTTGTTTTGGGCTTTTTTATGTGTTTTTTTTCTGGCTTTTTTTCAGGCGTTTTTTTGCAGGTGTTTGGAGGCAGGCATTGCCATCTAACAAAAAACGCTTGTAATCCGCCAAAAAAGAAGCTCATGTACTTTTTTGAGCTTCAGCCGTTTTGCTTTAGGCAACAAAATGCTCAGATGTGAACAAGGGCCATTGAAATGAATGGGAATTTGCTTGTTGGGTGTTTTGAGACTTCAGAGATGAGCGTTTTACGAGCTGAAATACGCTCAGGTATGAACAGGGCCTTAGGCTTTGGTGCTGTGTGACTGCCCAAATGTTATCCTGAAGCATCTGAGCTGTGGTTACATATAGTAGGTGAGGTTGAATAAAGACAACAGTCCATCCAGTTCAACCCGTGTAGGTATGTGTGACTGTAATCATCTAACATAGCCCTTAATCTCCTGATCCTTGAGATGTAAGTCTAAGAGTCTTTTGAAAGTCACCATACTTCCCGCAGAAACCACCTCTTGTGGTAGACAATTCCACAATCTTGTAGCCCTAACAGTAAAGAACCCTCCTCGTTGCCTGAGGTTAAAACGCTTCTCCTCTAATCGCATTGTATGTCCTCGAGTCCTCATGCAATTCCTTCGAATGAACAGCTTTTTTTCTAAGCTGAGATCCCCATTAAGATATTTATAAATTGCTATCATGTCCCCTCTCAGACGTCTCTTCTCCAGGGAAAATAAATCGAGCGATTGCAGCCGCTCTTCATAGTTAAGGTCCTCCAACCCCCTAATCAGTTTAGTTGCCCTTCTCTGGACTTTCTCCAGCTCCAACACATCCCTCCTGAGGACTGGCGACCAGAACTGGACAGAATACTCCAGATGCGGTCGGACCAGAGTTTTATAAAGTGGAAGGATTATAGTCTTATCTCTGGAATACATCCCTTTCTTTATGCATGCTAATATTCTGTTAGCTTTGGAAGCCGCCACTTGACATTGCATGCTGTTGCCTAATCTATCATCAACCAAGACTCCCAGATCTTTCTCCATTTTTGATTCCCCCAAAGGTTCCCCCCCTAACGTGTATTGTGTTTTTATGTTTTTAGTCCCCAAGTGCAGAACCTTACACTTCTCCACCTTAAACCTCATTTGCCATGTCTTTGCCCACTCCGTAATTTTGTCCAGGTCATTCTGTAGGATATCTGCTTCATGCTGTGCAGTTATTGCCCTGCCCAATTTTGTGTCATCTGCAAAAACTGATATAGAACTACTGATCCCGTCCTCAATGCTGTTTATGAATAAATTGAACAAGGTTGGTCCCAGGACTGAGCCCTGGGGCACCCCCTGCTTACTACCTCAGACCAGTCTGAGTATGCGCTGTTTATTACTACCCTTTGGACACGGCCTTTTAGCCAGTTCCGTATCCAAGAGCAAACCCTGCTGTCGATACCTGCAGACCTTATTTTATAAATTAAGCGCTTGTGGGGAACTGTATCAAATGCCTTAGCAAAATCCAAGTACACCACATCCACTGGTCTGCCCCTATCTAGCTCACAGCTCACCTCCTTGTAGAATATTAAGAGATTGGTTTGACAAGAACGCCCATTTGTAAACCCGTGCTGGTTACTGCTGATGATGTTGTTGTCTTTAGCATACTCTACGATATAGTCCCTTATCATCCCCTCCAAAAGTTTACATACTATTGATGTCAAGCTGACAGGCCTATAATTTCCCGGGATATGCCTCTGGCCCTTTTTGAATATCGGAATCACGTTAGCCTTCCTCCAATCCCCTGGTACATCTCCTGTCCTAATACTGTCAGCAAAGATCAGGAACAGTGGTCTGGATATAACCTTGCATTATACATATTGCATTCATCACATTGGAATGTGGGTGCACCATCACTCCAATAGTAGGTTCTCCTTCAACTAGTGTCCATTAACCTCCTTGGTGGT